>NC_141874.1:492175347-492490155 GCF_056163025.1 Triticum urartu | reverse complement strand
TCCTATAAAAACTAGCATGACCAAGGAAACTTCTTATACCTTTGATGTCCTTGGGACATGGCATCTTTTCAATAGCATTAACCTTGGCTTTATCAACTTCAATACCTCTTTCAGAAACTTTATGCCCCAAGACAATACATTCATTAACCATAAAGTGGCACTTTTCCCAATTCAAGACAAGATTAGTTTCTTCACATCTCTGCAAAACTCGATCAAGGTTGCTCAAGCAATCATCAAAGGAAGATCCATAGACGGAAAACTCATCCATGAAAACCTCACAAATCTTTTCACAAAAGTCAGAGAATATAGCCATCATGCATCTTTGAAAGGTAGCAGGTGCATTACATAAACCAAAATGCATAAGCAAAAGTACCAAAAGGGCATGTAAAAGTAGTCTTTGATTGATCTTTGGCTGACACATGTATTTGAGAGAAACCAGAATAACCATCTAGAAAGCAAAAATGTGTATGTTTGAATAATCTTTCTACCATTTGATCGATAAAAGGTAAGGGGTAATGATCTTTTTTAGTAGCCTTATTTAATTTGCGGAAATCAATTACCATCCTATAACCTGTAATAATTCTTTGAGGAATCAATTCATCTTTATCATTAGGAACAACAGTAATACCTCCCTTCTTAGGGACACAATGGACAGGGCTTACCCACTGACTATCAGCAACAGGATAAATTATACCTGCCTCAAGGAGCTTTAGTATATCCTTTCTTACCACTTCTTTCATTTTAGGATTCAGTCGGCGTTGATGATCACGAATTGGTTTAGCATCTTCTTCCAAATTAATTTTATGTTGACATAGAGTGGGACTAATTCACTTAAAATCAAGAGTATACCCAATAGCAGCACGGTGCTTCTTCAGAGTTTTCAATAATCTCTCTTATTCATGTTCTGAAAGGTTAGCACTAATAATAACAGGATATATCTTTTTCTCATCAAGATAAGCATATTTAAGAGTATCAGGTAACGGTTTAAGCTCAAACACGGGATCACCCTTGGGTGGAGGAGGATCCCCTAGGATTTCAACAGGTAAATTATTTTTCAGAATAGGTTCCTGTTTAAATAATACTTCATCTAATTCCCTTCTTTCATTCATAAACGTATCATTTTCATGGTCTAGCAAATATTGTTCTAAAGGATCACTAGGAGGTACGGCAATAGAAGCAAGACCAATAATTTCATCCTTACTAGGTAATTCTTCTTCACGGTATTTTCTACTAAATTTAGAAAAATTAAATTCATGAGTCATATCATCTAAACCAATAGTAACAATATCTCTTTTGCAATCTATGGTAGCATTAACAGTATTTAAGAAGGGTCTACCAAATATAATGGGACAAAAGCTATCTTGTGGGGAACCAAGAACAAGAAAATCAGCAGGATATTTAGTTTACCCACACAAGACTTCAACATCTCTAACAATTCCCATTGGTGAAATAGTATCTCTATTGGCAAGTTTAATTGTGACATCAATATCTTCCATCTCAGCAGGTGCAATATCATGCATAACTTCTTGGTATAAAGAATAAGGTATTGCACTAGCACTAGTACCCATATCACATAAGCCATGATAAAAATGATCTCCTATTTTAACATAAATAACATGCATGCCTACCACAGGTCTAGGTTTATCTTTATCACGGGGTTTAGCAATTCTAGCATTTTCATTATAGAAATAAATAACATGCCCATCTATATTATCAGACAAGAGATCTTTAACAATAGCAATATTAGGTTCAACTTTAACTTTCTCAGGAGGTGTATATGTTTTAATATTGCTTTTACAAACCACAGTTGAAGCTTTAGCATGATCCTTTATCCTAACCATTGTTGAGGAAATCGTTACCTGGTAGCTGCTCGGTCGGCTGATGAGTAGGGGATTAATAGGCTAATCGGCAAGTTAATTGGCCATTTAATCAATTAATCGGACGATTTATCGGGTAATCGGCTACTCGGGGACCCTATGAGTAGGGATTAATCAACAAGTTAACTGGTTAATCGGATGAATTCTTGAATAGGGATCCTAACAGGGAAAGGTGGTTTCTCAACATAAGAAGTAGGAACAATAGGATCATATCCATAAAAGATTTAACACAATCAAAACTAGGTGTCATACCTCCCAATCTTCAGAGTTGCGTTTAATTCTTTCCAATAAATCCCATTTGAATTCAATAGTCTTCATCATAAAAGAGCCAGCACAAGAAGTATCAAGCATGGTGCGATTGTTACAAGAAAGCCGAGCATAAAAATTTTGAATAATCATTTCTCTTGAGAGATCATGATTGGGGCATGAATATAACATTGATTTAAGCCTCCCCCAAGCTTGAGCGATGCTTTCTCCTTCGCGAGGCCAAAATTTATATATGTAATTGCGATCATGATGAACAAGATGCATATGATAAAACTTCTGATGAGATTCCAATTTCAATCGTTTGTAATTCCAAGACCTCATATCATCACATAGCCTATACCATGTCGATGCATCTCCCCTCAAAGATAAGGGGAAGGCCTTTTTCTTAACAACATCTCTGGGTACACCTGCAAGATTAAATAATTCACAAACTTCATCCACATATATCAAATGTTCATCAGGATGTTTTGTTCCATATCCTAAAAAAGGAGTAGCTAGCAGTTTTTCTATCATACCCGAAGGAACTTCAAAGCAAGCATTTTCATTTTCAGTAGGTTGAGGAGCGACTCTTTGCTCTACTAGTCGGGGTGAAGATACCCCAAACAAGCCCCTCAGAGGATTACCTTCCATGGTAACAAGTGATAGTAAATTTCAGCACACTATATAAATTTTTCCTTACCAAATTCCACCTACCAAAGGCGCTTCACTCCCCGGCAATGGCGCCAGAAAAGAGTCTTGATGACCCACAAGTATAGGGGATCTATCGTAGTCCTTTCGATAAGTAAGAGTGTCGAACCCAACGAGGAGCAGAAGGAAATGATAATCGGTTTCCATTAAGGTATTCTCTACAAGTACTGAAATAAGTGGTAACCGAAAGTTTTGTGATAGGATAATTTGTAACGAGCAACAAGTAACAAAAGTAAATAAAGTGCAGCAAGGTGGCCCACTCCTTTTTGTAGCAAAGGAAAAGCCTGGACAAACTCTTATATGATGTAAAGCGCTCCCGAGGACACATGGGAATATCGTCAAGCTAGTTTTCATCACGTTCATATGATTCGCGTTCGGTACTTTGATAATTTGGTATGTGGGTGGACCGGTGCTTGGGTGCTGCCCTTACTTGGACAAGCATCCCACTTATGATTAACCTCCATTGCCAGCATCCGCAACTACAACAAAAGTATTAAGGTAAACCTAACCATAGCATGAAACATATGGATCCAAATCAGCCCCTTACGAAGCAACGCATAAACTAGGGTTTAAGCTTCTGTCACTCTAGCAACCCATCATCTACTTATTACTTCCCAATGCCTTCCTCTAGGCCCAAATAATGGTGAAGTGTCATGTAGTCGACGTTCACATAACACCACTAGAGGAGAGACAACATACATCTCATCAAAATATCGAACAAATACCAAATTCACATGACTACTAATAGCAAGACTTCTCCCATGTCCTCAGGAACAAAAGTAACTACTCACAAAGCATAAACATGTTCATAATCAGAGGGGTATTAATATGCATATAGGATCTAAACATATGATCTTCCACCAAATAAACCAACTAGTATCAACTACAAGGAGTAATTAACACTACTAGCAACCTACTAGCACCAATCTCGGACTTGGAGACAAGAATTGGATACAAGAGATGAACTAGGGTTTTGAGATCAGATGGTGCTGATGAAGACGTTGATGGAGATTGGACTCTCCCGATGAGAGGAGCGTTGGTGATGACGGTGGCGATGATTTCCCCCTCCGAGAGGGAAGTTTCCCTGGCAGAACAGCTCCGCCAGAGCCCTAGATTGGTTCCGCCACGTGGTAGCGGAGTTTCGTCCGAGAAGATGGCTTATGATTTTTTTTCCTATCGAAAGACTCCATATAGCAGAAGATGGCCACCGGAGGGCCACCAGGGGGCCCACGAGGTAGGGGCGCGCCCGGGGGGTAGGGCGCGCCCCCCACCCTCGTGGGCAGGGTGCGACCCCTGGTGATGTTCTTGCTCTCAGTATTTTTATATATTTGGAAAACATCTTCCGTGAAGTTTCAGGACTTTTGGAGTTGTGCAGAATAGGTCTCTAATATTTGCTCCTTTTCCAGCCCAGAATCCCAGCTGTCGGCATTCTCCCTCTTTATGTAAACCTTGTAAAATAAGAGAGAATAGGCATAAGTATTGTGACATAATGTGTAATAACAGCCCATAATGCACTAAATGTCAATATAAAAGCATGATGCAAAATGGACGTATCAACGTGCAGAGCTCATCATGGATGGTGAGCTCTTCCTTCATCTTGACATCACGGACGCCGTCGGAGAATGCAAAGATGATGGCCTCATCTGTGACCTTGGGAATCTTGAGGCGGATGATGTTGAAGCGCTGGATGTACTTCTGGAGGGTCTCCCCTAGTTGTTGCTTGATGTGGCGCAGGTCGGTCGCGGCCGGCGGGCGGTCGCAAGTGCCCTAGAAATTGGCGATGAAGCGGTCGCGCATCTCGTCCCAGGAGGGAGATCGAGCCATGCTGCAGGTTCAGGAGCCAGGTGCGGGCCCCATCCTTGAGAGCCATGGGAAACCAGTTCGCCATGACTTTCTCGTCGCCGTAGGCTGCTTCGATGCTCAGCTCGTAGAGCTGCAGGAACTCTGCGGGGTGGGCGGTGCCGTCGTAGCGAGGAGGCAGATCCGGCTTGAACTTGCCTGGCCAGGCAACGCTGCGCAGCTCGGGGGTGAAGGCGCGGCAGCCGGCCATGGTTACTGGGGGCCACCTTGGAGGTGGAGCTTGGTCTTGTCGAGGTCCGTGCGGCGCTGCCGCCAGCGGCGCATGGTCTTGATGAGGCAGCGCGGGAAGTGCGGGTGCAGCTTCACGCGGCCTTGGGATTTCTTGGCAGCTTCTCTCTTCGCGCGCGGGCACCAGTCATGGCGGATCGCACCGTGGGGCCGCGCGCCTTGGTGCCAAGGCACCGTCTTTGGGCTGGGGTGGTGGAGGCGCACCTCGGGCCTCATCGCCCGTGGCTGGCTGAGGGTGAGGCCGAGAGAGGGACGGCGGCGGGGAGCCCCCTGCGGCGCGGACAAGCTCGGCGACGTGGTCAAGCCACTCCTCATAGGGGTCGTCGACTGGGCGGTAGCGCAGGAGCTCGTTTGCGGCGATGAGTGCGGCCCGCGCCTCCATCGGAGTGCGGTGTGCATGAGACGAAGAGCTGGCTGGGGCCAGCGATGGAGTGGCGGTGCGGCCGTCCTACCGCACTGAAGGATGTAGCGAAGACGCTTGCTGCTCGTTCCCCACCGGGCCAGTGGCAGCGTTGGCGGCGGGAGACGGAGAACGATGTGGTGGCCCGCCGATGGGAGCCGTTTGAGCGACGCGGGCGGTGAGGGCAGCCCGACGCTCAGCTCGAGCACGGCGAGCGTCCGCCATGGAGACGATGGAGCGACGGAGCGACAAACTGATGGAAGGAGAGCTACGATGCACCCCTACCTGGCACGCCAAATGTCGGATGTGGGGTTCCGGCAAACCATTAAGGTTCGAACACTGGGGTGCGCGCGAAGTCTTTTCCTCCCACCAATCTACGCCCTAACTCGCTAAGATCTCGCGGACGAACTCGACGCACTTGCAACACAGAAAGACACAAGATTTATACTGGTTCGGGCCACCGTTGTGGTGTAATACCCTACTCCAGTGTGGTGGTGGTGGATTGCCTCTTGGGCTAATGATGAACAATACAATGGGAAGAACAGCCTCCTGAGGTTGAGGTGTTCTTGTGCTTGGCTAACTTGGGTGGGTGAGAGTGAACTCAGATCTCTCTCCTCCCCTCCCCCTTCTTCTTGTTCTCCTCCTTCTCTTTCTTCCTTCTCTTTTTGGTGGCAGCTAGTCCTACATATAGAGGCCCTGGTCCTCTTCCCAAATCTTGAGTGGGAAGGGAGCCAACAATGGCGGGCGAATTTGAAGGGGGACAGCTAGTACAAGCTATCCTGACAAAAGTGGTCTTCGCCTGCCAAAGGCTCTGGTGGTGACGCCGTCTTGGGCTCCACGATGACCTCCGTCTTGTCGTCCTTCTGGTCTTGGTCTTGTTGCACCAAAATGGCAACCTTTGCCTGATGCCTCAGTACTCCTCGCCTGCGCTGGTTCCCTTAGCACCAAAGAGGAAACAAGGACGTTGTGCACGCTGGCGCCCGCCTGGTGTTGATCGTCATGGCTCACGTCACGAGAGCCTCCTGAGGTTCGCCTCGCCTTGATATCTCCGCTCCTCGTGAGCCTGCCTGACTAGGCCTCTCCAGAGGAGGTCTAGTGTCGTCCGCCTCGCGAGGGTCTTGGATGCCTTGTTTATGAAGGTGGGTTGTACGGCCTGCTAGCTTAGCCACGCCGCGGGCCGCAGGCAGGCAAGCCTGGGGACCCCCGTTCCCAGGACGCCGACACAATTGCCATTGGAAATGTTTTGGAGTCGGTTTACTTACCGTACAACATACCTATTCCTTTTCGGAGTCTGAGACGTTCTGGAAAGTCTCCCTTATGTACTCCTCTAGTGTTATGGTATTAATTATATTGGTTTCAACATTTATGGAAGTACCTGAGATATAATGTTTGATTCAATTGATCGTTTATCACCTTCGGGTTAGTGCCTTCGGTGTTGTTGATTTTGACGGCACCAGAACGATAGACCTCCTCGATAATGTAAGGACCTTCCCATTTAGAGAGAAGCTTTCCTGCAAAAAATCTTAAATGAGAGTTGTATAGGAAGACATGGTCACCTATATTAAATTCATGCTTTTGTATCCTTTTTTCATGCCATCTTTTAACTTTTTGTTTAAACAACTTGGCATTTTCATAGGCTTGAGTTCTCCATTCATCAAGTGAGATAATGTCAAATAAACTCTTTTCACTGGCAAGTTTGAAATCATAGTTGAGCTCCTTAATTTCCCAGTAAGCTTTATGTTCTAGTTCAAGAGGTAAATGACATGCTTTTCCATAAATCATTTTATGTGGAGACATACCCATGGGGTTCTTATAAGCAGTTCTATAAGACCATAATGCATCATCAAGTTTCTTAGACTAATTCTGTCTAGATCTATTAACAATATTTTGCAAGATCAATTTAATTTCTCTATTGCTCAATTCTACTTGACCGCTAGACTGAGGGTGATAAGGAGATGCAATTCTGTGGTTGACATAATACTACGCAAGCAATTTGCAGAAAGCACCATGAATAAAATGTGAACCACCATCAGTCATCAAATATCTAGGGACTCCAAACCTCAGGAAAATAACTTCTTTAAGCATTTTAATAGAAGTGTTATGATCAACACTACTATTTGGAATAGCTTCTACCCACTTAGTAACGTAATCAATATCAACTAGAATATGTGTATACCTGTTAGAGGAAGGAAAAGGTCCCATATAATCAAACCCCCAAACATCAAATGGTTCAATAACAAGTGAATAATTCATAGGCATTTCCTGATGTCTACTAATATTACCAATTCTTTGACATTCATCACAAGACAAGACATACTTACGAGCATCCTTGAAGAGAGTGGGCAAATAAAAACCAGATTGTAATACCTTGTGTGCAGTTCTATCTCCTGCAAGGTGTCCTCCGTAGGGCTCGAAGTGACACTTTCATAGGATATGTTCTTGTTCATGCTTAGGTACACAACGTCTAATAACACCATCTACTCCTTCTTTATAAAGGTGTGGGTCATCCCAAAAGTAATGTCTTAAATCACAGAAAAACTTTTTCTTTTGCTGGTATGTGAAACTAGGTGGTATAAATTTAGCAACAATGTAATTAGCATAATCAGCATAAAATGGAGCACTACGAGAAGAATTTATGACAGCTAATTGTTCATCAGGAAAGCTATCATCAATATGTAGTGGGTCATCAAGAACATTTTCTAACCTAGACAAGTTGGCTGCTGCGGGGTTCTCAGCACCCTTCCTATCAATAATATGTAGATCAAATTCTTGTAGCAAGAGAACCCATCTAATAAGTCAAGGATTAGCATCTTTCTTTTCCATAAGATATTTAATAGCAACATGATCGTTGTGAACAGTCACTTTGGAATCAACAATATAAGATTTGAACTTACCACATGCGAACACAACTGCCAAAAATTCTTTTCCAGTAGTAGCATAATTTCTTTAAGCAATGTCTAGAGTTTTCCTAGAATAATGAATAGCATTCAATTTCTTATCAACTCTTTGTCCTAGAACAGCACCAACAGCATAATCACTAGCATCACACATAATTTCAAAGGGTAGGTTCCAATCAGGCAGTTGAACAATAGGTGCGGAAATTGAGGCTTTCTTAAGTATTTCAAAGGCAAATCATCATCATCAAAAACAAATGGAACATCTTTTTGTAAGAGATTAGTAAGAGTCCTAGAAATTTTAGAGAAGTCTTTAACAAATCTCCTATAGAAACCAGCATGACCAAGGAAACTTCTTATACCTTTGATATCTTTAGGACACGTCATTTTTTCAATAGCATCAATTTTTGCTTTATCAACTTCAATACCTCTTCCGGAAATTTTATGCCCCAAGACAATACCTTCATTAACCATAAAGTGTCACTTCTCCCAATTCAAGGCAAGATTAGTTTCTTCACATCTCTGCAAAACTCGATCAAGGTTGCTTAAGCAATCATCAAAAGAAGTTCCGTAAATGGAGAAATCATCCATGAAAAACTCAACAATCTTTTCACAAAAGTCATAGAATATAGCATCCATACATCTTTGAAAGGTAGAAGGAGCATTGCATAAACCAAAAGGCATACGTCTAAAAGCAAATGTACCGAAAGGGCAAGTAAAATTAGTTTTTTCTTGATCCTCTTTTGACACAAGTATTTGAGAAAAACCAGAATCATCTAGGAAGCAAAATTGTGTATGTTTGGATAGTGTTTCTAGAATTTCATCAATAAAAGGTAGAGGGTAATGATCTTTCCTAGTAGCTTTATTCGACTTCCTAAAATCAATAACCATTCTATAACCTGTAACAATTCTTTGTGGAATCAATTCATTCTTATCATTAGGAACAATAGTAATACCTCCCTTCTTAGGGACACAATGAACGGAACTTACACATCTACTATCAGCAATAGGATAAATTATACCTGCCTCCAGAAGCTTTAATATTTCATTTCTTACTACTTCTTTCATCTTTGGATTCAACCATCATTGGTGATCAACAACTAGTTTAGCATCAGGCTCCATATTAATTTTGTGCTGACATAGAGTGGGACTAATGCCCTTAAGATCATCAAGAGTATATCCAATAGCAGCACGGTGCTTCTTCAGAGTTTTTAGTGGTTTCTTTTCTTCATGCTCTGAAACGTTTGCACCATTAATGACAGGATGTATCTTCTATTCATCAAGATAGGCATATTTCAGAGTATCGGGTAATTGTTTAAGCTCAAACACGGGATCACCTTTGGGTGGAGGAGGATCCCCAAGAATTTCAATGGGCAGGTTTTGTTTCAAAACAGGCATTTGGTTAAAGAATATTTCATCTAATTCCTTCCTTTCGTTCATAAACATATCATTTTCATGGTCTAGCAGGTATTGTTCTAAAGAATCGGTAGGAGGCACGGCAATAGAAGCAAGACCAATAATTTCATCCTTACTAGGCAATTCTTTATCATGGGGTTGTCTACGAAATTTAGAGAAAACACATCCCCAAAACTTACAGTAACAATTTCTTTCTCGCAATCTATCTTAGCATTAACAGTGTTTAAGAAAGGTCTGCCAAAAATAATGGGACAAAAATCATCTTGTGGGGAACCAAGACAAGAAAATCAGTAGGGTATTTTATCTTCCCACACAAGACTTGAACATCCCTAACAATCCCAATTGGTGATATAGTATCTCTATTGGCAAGCTTAATAGTAACATCAATATCTTCTATCTTAGCAGGTGCAATATCATTCATAATTTCTTGATATAAAGTAAAAGGAATTGCACTCACACTAGCACCCACATCACATAAGCCATGATAACAATGATCTCCTATTTTAACAGAAACAACAGGCATGCCAACAATAGGTCTATGTTTATCTTTAGTATCAGGTCTAGCAATTCTAGCAGCTTCATCATAGAAATAAATAACATGCCCATCAATATTATCGACCAAGAGATCTTTAACCATAGCAATACTAGGTTCAACTTTAATTTGTTCAGGGGGTGTGGGTGTTCTAGTATGACTCTTACGGACCATAGTTGAAGCTTTAGCATGATCCTTTATCCTACCAGGAAAAGGTGGTTTCTCAATGTAAGTAGTAGGAATAACAGGATCAACATTATAAGTAATGGTTTCTTCTTCAACTTTAATAGGTTCTACTACTTTCACTTCAATGGGAGGATGATATTTAAACCACTTCTCCTTAGGGAGATCAACATGAGTAGCAAATGATTCACAGAAGGAAGCTACTATCTCAGAGTCAAGTCCATATTTAGTGCTAAATTCATGAAAAGCATCAGTATCCATGAAAGATTTAACACAATCAAACTTAAGGTTTATACTTGAATCATTACATTCACCGAGTTCCCAATCTTCACAGTTGCATTTAATTCTTTCCAATATATCCCATTTGAATTCAGTAGTCTTCTTCATAAAAGAACCAGTACAAGAAGTATCTAGCATGGATTGATCATTATGAGAAAGTTGAGCACAAAAATTCTAAATAATAATTTCTCTTAAGAGCTCATGATTGGGGCATGAATATAACATTTACTTAAGCCTCCCACAATCTTGAGCGATACTTTCTCCTTCACGAGGCCAAAAATCATAAATATAATTCCGATCATGATGAACTAGATGCATAGGATAAAACTTCTGATGAAATTCCAATTTCAATCGGTTATAGTTCCAAGTCCTAATATCATCGCATAGCCTATACCATGGCAATGCCTTATCCTTAAAAGATAAAGGGAATACCTTATTCTTGCCTTCATCCTTGGGCAAACCTGCAAGCTTAAATAATCCACAAACTTAATCCACATATATTAGATGCATATCAGGATGTAATGTTCCATCTCCTGCATAAGGATTAGCTCGCAGTTTCTCTATCATACCCGAAGGAATTTCATAATAAATATTTTCAGTAGGTTCAGAAGGTTGAGGGGAAACTATTTACTCTTCCGTTCATGGTGAAGATACCTCGAACAAACCCATCAAAGGATTATTTTCCATAGTAACAAGTGATAGTAAATTTCAGCACACTATATAAATGTTCCTTTACCAAATTCCACTTACCAAAGGCACTTCACTCCCCGGAACAGGTGCCAGAAAAGAGTCTTGATGACCCACAAGTATAGGGTATCTATCGTAGTCCTTTCAATAAGTAAGAGTGTCGAACCCAACAAGGAGCAGAAGGAAATGACAAGTGGTTTTCAACAAGGTATTCTCTGCAAGCATAGAAATTATCGGTAACAGATAGTTGTGTGATAAGATAATTCGTAATAGGTAACAAGTAACAAAAGTAACTAAGTTGCAGAAAGGTGGCCCAATCCTTTTTTGTAGCAAAGGACAAGTCTGGACGAACTCTTATATAAAGCAAAGTGCTCCTGAGGACACATGGGAATTATTGTCAAGCTAGTTTTCATCATGTTCACATGATTCACGTTCGTTACTTTGATAATTAGATATGTGGGTGGACCGGTGCTTGGGTGATGTCCTTACTTGGACACCTTTCACTTATGATTAACCCCTCTCGCAAGCATCCACAACTATGAAAGAAGAATTAAGATAAATCTAACCATAGCATGAAATATGTGGATCCAAATCAACCCCTTACGAAGCAACACATAAACTAGGGTTTAAGCTTCTGTCACTCTAGCAACCCATCATCTACTTATTACTTCCCATTACCTTCCCCTAGGCCCAAATCATGGTGAAGTGTCATGTAGTCGACATTCACATAACACCACTAGAGGAAAGACAACATACATCTCATCAAAATATCGAACGAATACCAAATTCACATGATTACTTATAACGAGACTTCTCCCATGTCCTCAGGAACAAACATAATGTTGGGTAACGTAGTAATTTCAAAAAATTTCCTACGCACACGCAAGATCATGGTGATGCATAGCAACGAGAGGGGAGAGTGTTGTCTACGTACCCTCGTAGACCGACTGCGGAAGCGTTGACGCAACGTAGAGGAAATAGTCGTACGTCTTCCCGATCCGACCGATCCAAGCACCGTTACTCCGGTACCTCCGAGTTCTTAGCACACGTATAGCTCGATGACGATCCCCGGGCTCCGATCCAGCAAAGCGTCGGGGAGGAGTTCCGTCAGCACGACGGCGTGGTGACGATCTTGATGTTCTACCGTCGCAGGGCTTCGCCTAAGCACTGCTACAATATAATCAAGGTGGAATATGGTGGCAGGGGGCACCGCACACGGCTAAGGAACGATCTCAATGATCAACTTGTGTGTCTAGAGGTGCCCCATGCCTCCGTATATAAAGGAGCCAAGGGGGAGGGGGCCGCCGGCCAGGAGGAGGGCGCAAGAGGAGTCCTACTCCTACCGGGAGTAGGACTCCCCCCCCCCCCCAATCCTAGTTGGACTAGGATTCCCCGAGGGGGAAAGAGAGAGAGGGGGGTCGGCCACCTCTCCTAGTCCTAATAGGACTAGGGGAGGGGGGAGGCGCGCGGCCACCTTGGGCTGCCCCTTTCTCCTTTCCACTAAAGCCCATTAAGGCCCATATGGCTCCGGGGGGTTCCGGTAACCTCCCGGTACTCCGGTAAAATCCCCATTTCACCCGGAACACTTCCGATGTCCAAATATAGGCTTCCAATATATCAATCTTTATGTCTCGACCATTTCGAGACTCCTCGTCATGTCCGTGATCACATCCGAGACTCCGAACCAACTTCGGTACATCAAAATGCATAAACTCGTAATAACTGTCATCGTAACGTTAAGCGTGCGGACCCTACGGTTCGAGAATAATGTAGACATGACTGAGACACATCTCCAGTCAATAACCAATAGCGGGACCTGGATGCCCATATTGGCTCCTACATATTCAACGAAGATCTTTATCGGTCAGACCGCATAACAACATATGTTGTTCCCTTTGTCATCGGTATGTCACTTGCCCGAGATTCGATCGTCGGTATCCAATACCTAGTTCAATCTCGTTACCGGCAAGTCTCTTTACTCGTTCCGTAATACATCATCTCGCAACTAACTCATTAGTTGCAATGCTTCCAAGGCTTATGTGATGTGCATTACCGAGAGGGCCCAGAGATACCTCTCCGACAATCGGAGTGACAAATCCTAATCTCGAAATACGCCAACCCAACATCTACCCTTGGAGACACCTGTAGAGCTCCTTTATGATCACCCAGTTACGTTGTGACGTTTGGTAGCACACAAAGTGTTCCTCCGGCAAACGGGAGTTGCATAATCTCATAGTCATAGGAACATGTATAAGTCATGAAGAAAGCAATAGCAACATACTAAACGATCGGGTGCTAAGCTAATGGAATGGGTCATGTCAATCAGATCATTCACCTAATGATGTGATCCCGTTAATCAAATAACAACTCTTTGTCCATGGTTAGGAAACATAACCATCTTTGATTAACGAGCTAGTCAAGTAGAGGCATACTAGTGACACTCTGTTTGTCTATGTATTCACACATGTATTATGTTTCCGGTTAATACAATTCTAGCATGAATAATAAACATTTATCATGAAATAAGGAAATAAATAATAACTTTATTATTGCCTCTAGGGCATATTTCCTTCAGTCTCCCACTTGCACTAGAGTCAATAATCTAGATCACATCACCATGTGCTTAACATCGATAGTTCACATCATCATGTGATTAACACCCATAGTTCACATCGCCATGTGACCAACACCCAAAGGGTTTACTAGATTCAGTAATCTAGTTCACATCGCTATGTGAATAACACCCAAGGAGTACTAAGGTGTGATCATGTTTTGCTTGTGAGAGAATCTTAGTCAACGGGTCTGCCACATTCAGATCCGCATGTATTTTGCAAATTTCAATGTCAACAATGCTCTGCATGGAGCTACTCTAGCTAATTGCTCCCACTTTCAATATGTATCTAGACCGAGACTTAGAGTCATCTAGATTAGTATCAAAACTTGCATCGGCGTAACCCTTTACGACGAACCTTTTTTTCACTTCCATAATCGAGAAACATATCCTTATTCCACTAAGGATAATTTTGACCGCTGTCCAGTGATCTACTCCTAGATCACTATCGTACTCCCTTGCCAAACTCAGTGGTAGGGCATACAATAGATCTGGTATACAGCATGGCATACTTTATAGAACCTATGACTGAGGCATAGAGAATGACTTTCATTCTCTTTCTATCTTCTGCCGTGGTCGGGCTTTGAGTCTTACTCAACTTCACACCTTGTAACACAGGCAAGAAACCTTTTCTTTGACTGTTCCATTTTGAACTACTTCAAAATCTTGTCAAGGTATGTACTCATTGAAAAAACTTATCAAGTGTCTTGATCTATCTCTATAGATCTTGATACTCAATATGTAAGCAGCTTCACCGAGGTCTTTCTTTGAAAAACTCCTTTCAAACACTCCTTTATGCTTTGCAGAATAATTCTACATTATTTCCGATCAACAATATGTCATTCACATATACTTATCAGAAATGTTGTAGTGCTCCCACTCACTTTCTTGTAAATGCAGGCTTCACCGCAAGTCTGTATAAAACTATATGCTTTGATCAACTTATCAAAGCGTATATTCCAACTCCGAGATTCTTGCACCAGTCCATAGATGGATCGCTAGAGCTTGCATATTTAGTTAACACCTTTAGGATCGACAAAACCTTCTAGTTGCATCGTATACAACTCTTCTTTAGTAAATCCATTAAGGAATGCAGTTTTGTTTATCCATTTGCCAGATTTCATAAAATGCGGCAATTGCTAACATGATTTGGACAGACTTAAGCATAGATACGAGTGAGAAAATCTCATCGTAGTCAACACCTTGAACTTGTCAAAAACATTTTGCGACAATTCTAGCTTTGTAGATAGTAACACTACTATCAGCGTCCGTCTTCCTCTTGAAGATCCATTTATTTTCTATGGCTTGCCGATCATCGGGCAAGTCAACCAAAGTCCATACTTTGTTCTCATACATGGATCATATCTCAGATTTCATGGCTTCAAGCCACTTTGCGGAATCTGGGCTCACCATCGCTTCTTCATAGTTCGTAGGTTCATCATGATCTAGTAGCATGACTTCCAGAACAGGATTACCGTACCACTCTGGCGCGGATCTTACTCTGGTTGATCTACGAGGTTCAGTAGTATCTTGTTCTGAAGTTTCATGATCATCATCATTAGCTTCCTCACTAACTGGTGTAGGTGTCACAGAAACAGTTTTCTGTGATGTACTACTTTCCAATAAGGGAGCAGGTACAGTTACCTCGTCAAGTTCTACTTTCCTCCCACTCACTTCTTTCGAGAGAAACTCCTTCTCCAGAAAGTTTCCGAATTTAGCAACAAAAGTCTTGCCTTCGGATCTGTGATAGAAGGTGTATCCAATAGTTTCCTTTGGATATCCTATGAAGACGCACTTCTCCGATTTGAGTTTGAGCTTATCAGGATGAAACTTTTTCATATTAGCATCGCAACCCCAAACTTTAAGAAACGACAGCTTAGGTTTCTTGCCAAACCATAGTTCACACGGTGTCGTCTCAACGGATTTAGATGGTGCCCTATTTAACGTGAATGCAGTTGTCTCTAATGCATAACCCCAAAACGATAGTGGTAGATCGGTAAGACACATCATAGATTGCACTATATCCAATAAAGTACGGTTGTGACATTCAGACACACCATTATGCTGTGGTGTTCCATGTGGCATGAGTTTGTGAAACTATTCCACATTGTTTTAATTGAAGACCAAACTCGTAACTCAAATATTTGTCTCCGCAATCAGATCGTAGAAACTTTATTTTCTTGTCACAATGTTTTTCCACTTCACTCTGAAATTCTTTGAACTTTTCAAATGTTTCAGACTTATGTTTCATCAAGTAGATATACCCATATCTGCTCAAATCATCTGTGAAGTTCAGAAAATAACGATACTTGCCGTGAGCCTTAACACTCATCGGACCGCATACATCAGTATGTATTATTTCCAATAAGTCAGTTGCTCGCTCCGGAGAACGGAGTCTTAGTCATCTTGCCCATGAGGCATGGTTCGCAAGCATCAAGTGATTCATAATCAAGTGATTCCAAAATCCCATCAGCATGGAGTTTCTTCATGCGCTTTACACCAATATGACCTAAACGGCAGTGCAACAACTAAGTTGCACTATCATTATTAACTTTGCATCTTTTGGTTTCAATATTATGATTATGTGTATCACTACGATCGAGATGCAACGAACTATTTTCATTGGGTGTGTAACCATATAAGGTTTTATTCATGTAAACAGAACAACAATTTATTCTCTTACTTAAATGAATAACCGTATTACAATAAACATGATCAAATCATATTCATGCTCAATGCAAACACCAAATAACACTTATTCAGGTTCAACACTAATCCCGAAAGTATAGGGAGTGATGATGATCATATCAATCTTGGAACCACTTCCAACACACATCGTCACTTCACCCTTAACTAGTCTCTGTTTATTCTGCAACTCCTATTTCGAGTTACTAACCTTAGCAACTGAACTAGTATCAAATACTGAGGGGTTGCTATAAACACTAGTAAAGTACACATCAATAACATGTATATCAAATATACTCATGTTCACTTTGCCATCCTTCTTATCTGCCAATCACTTGGGGTAGTTCCGCTTCCAGTGACCAGTCCCTTTGCAGTAGAAACACTTAGTCTCAGGCTTAGGACCAGACTTGGGCTTCTTCACTTGAGCAGCAACTTGCTTGCTGTTCTTCTTGAAGTTCCCCTTCTTCCCTCTGCCCTTTTCTTGAAACTAGTGGTCTTGTCTACCATCAACACTTGATGTTTTTCTTGATTTCTACCTTCGTCAATTTCCGCATTACGAAGAGCTTGGGAATCGTTTCCGTTATCCCTTGCATATCATAGTTCATCACGAAGTTCTACTAACTTGGTGATGGTGACTAGAGAATTCTGTCAATCACTATCTTATCTGGAAGATTAACTCCCACTTGATTCAAGCGATTGTAGTACCCAGACAATCTGAGCACATGCTCACTAGTTGAGCGATTCTCCTCCATCTTTTAGCTATAGAACTTGTTGGAGAGTTCATATCTCTCAACTCAGGTATTTGCTTGAAATATTAACTTCAATTCCTGGAACATCTCATATGGTCCATGATGTTCAAAACGTCTTTGAAGTCCCGATTCTTAAGCCGTTAAGCATGGTGCACTAAACTATCAAGTAGTCATCATATTGAGCTAGCCAAACATTCATAACGTCTGCATCTGCTCCTGCAATAGGTCTGTCACCTAGCAGTGCATCAAGGACATAATTCTTCTGTGCAGCAATGAGGATAAACCTCAGATCATGGATCCAATCCGCATCATTGCTACTAACATCTTTCAACACAATTTTTCTCTAGGAACATATCAAAATAAACATATGAAAGCAACAACGCAAGCTATTGATCTACAACATAATTTGCAAAATACTACCAGGACTAAGTTCATGATTAATTTAAGTTCAATTAATCATATTACTTAAGAACTCCCACTTAGATAGACATCCCTCTAATCTTCTAAGTGATTACGTGATCCATATCAACTAAACCATAACCGATCATCACGTGAGATGGAGTAGTTTTCAATGGTGAACATCACTATGTTGATCATATCTACTATATGATTCACGCTCGACCTTTCGGTCTCCGTGTTCCGAGGCCATATCTGCATATGCTAGGCTCGTCAAGTTTAACCTGAGTATTCCGCGTGTGCAAAAACTGGCTTGCACCCGTTGTAGATGGACGTAGAGCTTATCACACCCGATCATCACGTGGTGTCTGGGCACGACGAACTTTGGCAACGGTGCATACTCAGGGAGAACACTTCTTGATAATTTAGTGAGAGATCATATTATAATGCTACCGTCAATCAAAGCAAGATAAGATGCATAAAAAGATAAACATCACATGCAATCAATATAAGTGATATGATATGGCCATCATCATCTTGTGCCTGTGATCTCCATCTCCGAAGCACTGTCATGATCACCATCGTCACCGGCGCGACACCTTGATCTCCATCGTAGCATCGTTGTCGTCTCGCCAATCTTATGCTTCTACGACTATCACTACCGTTTAGTAATAAAGTAAAGCATTACATCGCGATTGCATTGCATACAATAAAGCGACAACCATATGGCTCCTGCCAGTTGCCGATAACTCGGTTACAAAACATGATCATCTCATACAATAAAATTTAGCATCATGTCTTGGCCATATCACATCACAACATGCCCTGCAAAAACAAGTTAGACGTCCTCTACTTTGTTGTTGCAAGTTTTACGTGGCTGCTACGGGCTTAAGCAAGAACCAATCTCACGTACGCATCAAAACCACAACGATAGTTTGTCAAATAGACTCCGTTTTAACCTTCGCAAGGACCGGGCGTAGCCACACTCGGTTCAACTAAAGTTGGAGAGACAGTCGCCCGCAAGCCACCTATGTGCAAAGCACGTCGGGGGAACCGGTCTCGCATAAGCGTACGCGTAATGTTGATCTGGGTCGTCTCGTCCAACAATACCGCCGAACCAAAGTATGACATGCTGGTAGGCAGTATGACTTATATCGCCCACAACTCACTTGTGTTCTACTCGTGCAAATAGCATCAAACCATAAAACCTTGCTCGGATGCCACTGTTGGGTAACGCAGTAATTTCAAAAAATTTCCTACGCACACGCAAGATCATGGTGATGCATAGCAACGAGAGAGGAGAGTGTTGTCTACGTACCCTCGTAGACCGACTGCGGAAGCGTTGATGCAACATAGAGGAAGTAGTCATACGTCTTCCCGATCCGACCGATCCAAGCACCGTTACTCCGGTACCTCCGAGTTCTTAGCACACGTACAGCTCAATGACGATCCCTGGGCTCCGATCCAGCAAAGCGTCGGGGAGGAGTTCCGTCAGCACGACGGCGTGGTGACGATCTTGATGTTCTACCGTCGCAGGGCTTCGCCTAAGCACTGCTACAATATAATCGAGGTGGAATATGGTGGCAGGGGGCACCGCACACGGCTAAGGAACGATCTCGATGATCAACTTGTGTGTCTAGAGGTGCCCCCTGCCTCCGTATATAAAGGAGCCAAGGGGGAGGGGGCCGCCGGCCAGGAGGAGGGCGCAGGAGGAGTCCTACTCCTACCGGGAGTAGGACTCCCCCCCCCCAATTCTAGTTGGACTAGGATTCCCCGAGGGGGAAAGAGAGAGAGGGGGGCCGGCCACCTCTCCTAGTCCTAATAGGACTAGGGGAGGGGGGAGGCGCGCGGCCACCTTGGGCTGCCCCTTTCTCCTTTCCACTAAAGCCCATTAAGGCCCATATGGCTCCCGGGGGGTTCCGGTAACCTCCCAGTACTCTGGTAAAATCCCGATTTCACCCGAAACACTTCCGATGTCCAAATATAGGCTTCCAATATATCAATCTTTATTTCTCGACCATTTCGAGACTCCTCGTCATGTCCGTGATCACATCCGGGACTCTGAACTAACTTCGGTACATCAAAATGCATAAACTCATAATAACTATCATCGTAACGTTAAGCATGCGGACCCTACGGTTCGAGAATAATGTAGACATGACTGAGACACATCTCCGGTCAATAACCAATAACGGGACCTGGATGCCCATATTGGCTCCTACATATTCAACGAAGATCTTTATCGGTCAGACCGCATAACAACATACGTTGTTCCCTTTGTCATCGGTATGTCACTTGCCGGAGATTCGATCGTCGGTATCCAATACCTAGTTCAATCTCGTTACGGCAAGTCTCTTTACTCGTTCCGTAATACATCATCTCGCAACTAACTCATTAGTTGCAATGCTTCCAAGGCTTATGTGATGTGCATTACCGAGAGGGCCCAGAGATACCTCTCCGACAATCGGAGTGACAAATCCTAATCTCGAAATACGCCAACCCAACATCTACCCTTGGAGACACCTGTAGAGCTCCTTTATGATCACCCAGTTACGTTGTGACGTTTGGTAGCACACAAAGTGTTCCTCCGGCAAACGGGAGTTGCATAATCTCATAGTCATAGGAACATGTATAAGTCATGAAGAAAGCAATAGCAACATACTAAACGATCGGGTGCTAAGCTAATGGAATGGGTCATGTCAATCAGATCATTCACCTAATGATGTGATCCCGTTAATCAAATAACAACTCTTTGTCCATGGTTAGGAAACATAACCATCTTTGATTAACGAGCTAGTCAAGTAGAGGCATACTAGTGACACTCTGTTTGTCTATGTATTCACACATGTATTATGTTTCCGGTTAATACAATTCTAGCATGAATAATAAACATTTATCATGAAATAAGGAAATAAATAATAACTTTATTATTGCCTCTAGGGCATATTTCCTTCACAGAACTACTCACAAAGCATATTCACGTTCATAATCAGAGGGGTATTGAATAGCATTAAGGATCTGAACATATGATCTTCCACCGAATAAACCAACTAACATCAACTACAAGGAGTAATCAACACTACTAGCAACCCACAGGTACCAATCCGAGGTTTTGAGACAAAGATCGGATACAAGAGATGAACTAGGGTTTGAGAGGAGATGGTGCTGGTGAAGATGTTGATGGAGATTGGCCCCCTCTCGTTGAGAGCATCGTTGGTGATGATGATGGCTTCGATTTCCCCCTCTGAGAGGGAAGTTTCCCCGGCAGAACAGCTCTGCCGGAGCCCTAGATTGGTTCTGCCCAAGTTCCGCCTCGAGACAGCGGCACTTCGTCCCGAAAGCTTCCTTCTGTTTTTTTCTAGGTCAAACCCTCCATATAGCAAAAGATGGGAACCGGAGGCCTGCTAGGTGGCCCACAAGCCGCAGGGCGCGCCGCCCGGGCTTGTGGCCTCCTGGTGGGTCCCCTCTGGTATTTTCTTTGCCCAATATTTTTCATATATTCCAAAATAATTCTCTGTAAATTTTCAGGACTTTTGGAGTTGTGCAGAATAGGTCTCTCAGATTTGCTCCTTTTGTAGTCTAGAATTCCAACTGCCGGCATTCTCCCTCTTCATGTAAACCTTATAAAATAAGAAAAAAAAGGCATAAGTATTGTGCCATAAGGTGTAATAACATCCCATAATGCAATAAATATCAATATAAAAGCATGATGCAGAATGGACGTATCAGCTAACAAGCTACATGAGCGCGGCCGCAATCTGCGATCGGGCGGCCAAGGCAGCCCAAATGGCTGTTGTTGCTTCTCTGGTGGTGGCAGCAACATCTGCCTCAGGGATAGCAACTGGCGAGAGTGGCACAGCAGCTGTCTGTTCCGCAGTGGCGGCCTTAGCCCTGATGGAGGTCGCCCACCACCATGTCGAGGCCGCCCACGCCTAGCTCATGGCGGTCACCGCACAAATTGAACAAAGCTTCTCTGACAACGGTTAGCAACCCACCGCCGAAGAGTTGGCAACCAGGGCGAGCGTTCGAGCAGCCGTCCGTTCCTCCATGGCATACCTTGCCATGACGGAGCCCGTCCAAGCCCAGCTCATGGCGGCCTTTTCCAAAGAGATGGCGGACAGGGATGGCGAGATGCTTGCCGAGTATGGTGCGATGGATGCCATGGAGCCCCTTCCCCAGGAGATCGTCGGGCGCGAGCTGGACATGGAGGAGGCGTCAGAGATCGACGAGCACCAGACGTAGTAGTACTCTTTGTTTTGTTTAATTAAGAGCGTTGGTCTTTAATTTGTTAGAGTAATGTTTAGGTTAGCTAGCTCTGTTTAATTGCTGAACTTGCTAGATTAAGAAGTGTGGGTGTGTTGTAGTCTCCTTTGTGTACCCAAATTATGGAATGACGTGGATGACCACTGTAACCAGGGAAATTCGAACCAAAAATTTTGACGTTCAAACTCATCACACACGGGTTAAGCTATATGAATCGTTTGTGATGTTCACATATCATACACAGTGTTGAATAAGGGACCGTGTGTGATGACACTTTGCGCGCCAGTTTTTTCACTGCACCGATCCAAAAATTTCGGCCCTTACCAAAAGCCATATTTCCCCTGTTTTCGCCTTCCTTTCCAAGTTGAAACCTTCACTCCTTTCTTGCGGTGCCGCCTCCTCGCCGGCGACCCTCCTTCATGCTGCTCGACCTCGTCGATCCAAGCAGGTAATCCACACCCGACCCCCATCCTCCTCCTTCCACATCCCACATGCCCCTATCGCTGACGCAACACCTTCCACCCAAATCACCGACCCCTCTCCCAAATGAGCGTCACCCTAAGCCATGGTGCATGCAGTATAGCCAGGAGCTCAAGGAGCATTTGGCAGTGGAGAAGCAAATCGCAGCCGTATGCGCGGATGAGGTCGCGATGGCTGCCACTCGTGCCGACCCCCAGATCATGGAGGAGCACCTTGTCGTCGAGGCCACTATCGACGCCTCGCACGCCGACGCCGCGACGCGGTTGGCTACTTTAAACAACAGTTCATGACATTTTCTCAAGGCCACCATCGGTGCCTTCAACGAAGACTACGAGGTGTTTTCTCAGCGTGCCCGTGCTTACCTCAACTCGAGAGCCAGCAGGTTGGTGCTCGGAGCGGCTCAGGCAACTCACCACTACAACGAGGGCACCCACGATGTGGAGGCCTCGCCCTCTTCCATGTCCAAGGAGCCAATCATCATCGATATCTCCGACAATGAGGAGTAGCTTGTCTTATTAGGTCACTATAAGGGCCTATGTTAGTTTGCTAGCTACACCGGTTAACCATGCTCGCTTTACCCATTGCATGTGTTGCTCCTGCCTTTCCTTAACAAATTCTAGTGAATTGTCCTAACTACTTTTACCATGCAATCAGTTTCTCTAGTGTATATGGTCTATATGTCGTGCAATGTGGTGCTCACTTATTAACTTTTTGGTTAATTAGTCATCGTCTTCAGTTAACTGTTTGGTTCAATTATGCAAATGTGATGTTCAATTCTTCAGTGTGCAATTTTGCATTGTCTTCCATGTGAGAAATAAATCAAATGTATCTTTACAAAATACATGAGAAACAAATACAATTGCTATATTTCCAAGTTATCAAGCATGCTTGGTTTGGTTAATTGTCTGATCTTCTAGTATGTTATACATTGTGCAATGTGGTGCTCAGTTAACGTTTGGTTCATTTGTTGTGGTGTTTAGTTAACTGTTTGGTTCAATTCTGCAATGCGATGTTCAATTGTTGTGGGTGCATTCTGTTACTGTATACCATGTGAGAAATAAATCGAATTTGGCTATACTAAATACATGAGAAACAAATACAATTGCTATATTTCCAAGTTGTTAAGCATGCTTGGTTTGGTTAACTGTCTGATCTTCTATTAGGAGTATGTTATATTATGCAATGTGGTGCTCAGTTAATGTTTGGTTCATTTGTTGTGGTGTTTAGCTAACTGCTTGGTTCAATTCTGCAATGCGATGTCCAATTGTCGTGCATAGAATTTTGTATTGTTGTGCATGTGAGGAATAAATCGAATTTGGTTGCACTTAATACATGAGAAACATATACAATTGTTATATTTCCTAGTTCTTAATCATGCTTGGTTTGGATAAATGGGTTTTTCATGTACCTTGAATTAATCTGATGAATCTGTAATGTGCTTATTTTTCATCAACATATTTTACTGATAGCATGTGAACCCTCACTTAACATGATCACTAACTACCTTATATGTGTTGCAGGGAAACAATGGGAAGCACTGAGGTTTATAATCGAGGTTTGCACATGCATGGTCCTTTTCTAATAGCACATTATTGTGCAACTGTAGGAACCATTCTAATATTTAGGTTTTTAACAATTTGGTCTTGCACATGTAGATCCTGCTGACAGAGGTTTTGACCCACTGTTCGACCCTTTTTGCATATGAGAAATGAGTTGTCCATGAATATCAGTCAAGTCAAGAAACTCAGAAAGATTGTTAGGATAAAGAAATTAGTGACAAAAACAACAAGATCTTTGTCTGCACAATAAAGAAGACATCAGTTCACTACAGAATGGTACTAACTATCATACCTTGCCTTTTTTATTCCTTTGCCCCATTTCCAATATAGAGAATATATTTATGTGCATCCTTATTTTTAGGCCTTTCCAAAGCAGTTCACTGATTATTACCTCTCAAACCACCTTTATGGTCAGGAGGCGAGGAAGGTATTCATACAACACCCACTGTTCAATATTGAAGTGTTCCTGAAGAGGACGAAGGATGGACAGTCAATCATCCACAGGCACTGGCCTAGAGTTGCAAAGACCTTCAACATCAATGAAGGCTCAATATTCACCTTCCGCTTCAGCAGTTTTCCAGATGAGATTCATCTGTCTATGTACCGTCTATGATGCTAATTTCGAAAGGTTATAGATGTTGCATGTAAAACTTGGTGCTGGTGCATTTGTGTAATGGGGTAGCTGAGTGCTGAAACTATATGATGTTATACTATGATGTATTTCAATTATGAAATCCTGCTTCCTTAATATGAAAATGAAATATATTGTGTGCTTAATATGAAATGTCAATTAGATTAATAAATGGATTATTAATAATAGGACATTTAGCTTGTTAATTACCAATTAGCCTGCTAATTGGGTTTTTCTATTGCAAACGGTTTTTGAGAAAACACCGTGGGCAATGACCTCAGACAACGCACATAGTTTTTAGGAATAAATTGTGTTGGATCAATGAATAATCACACACGACTTTCTCTTGAAAACTGTTTACGTTATGCCACCTTGCGCAAATGTTTACCACATAAAAAGTGTGTGTGATGGATAGACTATGCCACACAGTTTCTTCTACGCACCGTGTGTGATGCATTCAATGACGCAAACTGTAAAATTGTTAATATCATCTGCAAAGGCAACACTATCACAAACAATTTAATAGGGAAAATTGTGTGTGATGCACATGCGAACGGAAACATTTTCCTTGGAGTGACTGTGTGGGATGTATATACGAACGGAAACGTGCTTCTTGGATTGACTGTGTGGGATGTACATACTAACGGAAATGTATTCCTTGGATTGACTGTGTGGAATGTACATACGAACGAAAACGTTTAGCTGGGACTAACTGTGTAGGATGTACTTACGACCGGAAATGATTTGGCCTGTGTAATTGTATTTTTTTACCACAAGTATACGTATAACTATATTTGATCGCTCGCCCGTCGCACACGACCTCATTTTGCCGAGCGTGTGTGCCAGGAGGGCCTATCCCCGACAGTTTCTGCATCGTGTGGGAAGGACCCCCCTATCGTTTGTATATTGCCTCGTTGTACCAGTGTAGGCATGAATCGGAAATTTTGCATGAAAGTATTGTTGAGGAGTTGATACTGATCGCACCTATTTACTATGAAGTTGGTAAAACCAGTGTTTGCCATGAATTATTCAAACTCGTGTCGGAAACCGGCTTCACTCATGAAGGTCACGCATGGCCATTCGCACGGCCATACCTCGGCATTGCAAGGACGATTGAGCCCAGGTGATCCCCTCGAAGTTCCTTCGGAACCTCGGCTCGAAGAACCCCTTAGCAACCTCCTCAACATTTTTTATTATTCTTTGAAATATTTCTAAAAAATTTAGGCCATAAATAAAAAGTGAACAAAAATTAAAAATCATGTTTCTAAAAAGGACTTAGAATTATTGGATGGAAGTTTGTATAGATAGATTGAAACATCTGATTATACTAAGACAAGTACTGTGACAAAGTTTTAAAGAAGTACAAAAAAGGAGAAAATATTTTCTTAAAAGATCACATAGCTTGATACTATGCACAAATCAATAGTTGATGAGTGTGTGTGTGGATTAATTTGATTTGGAGATTGAATTCATCATATGTGCCATCAAATGTACAAAGTCATATGTTTCACATAAACTAATCGTTAGTTGTAAAATACCAAAGTGATCCTATAGAGGTTCACTAGGGTGATTGCTTAAAGATTAAGCACCTTAGTTGAACAAAGATTTTACTTCTTCATAAAGGAGATGAAGAGATTCTTGTAAATAGTTACACAAAATTGTTTGTGGTAAAAATTACACAAGACAACTTATGATTGATATAAACTATTGAGCTATAATTTTGAAATGGTTTCAGGAAACACATAATTGTGGATCTTATAAATGATAGAGATTGAGGCTTGAGAAGTCCTCAATAGAAAATAATCTGGATCAATAAAAGTTTATTGATAAACTACGGTGTAGTTCCAAATGATATTGACTATATGGAGATATAGTGAAATGTGCTATCTAGAGATATAGTGTTACTATAAAATGGACCATATAGAGATATAGTGTTAGCATTAATGTAACATAAGAATTACATAGGGTAAAACCATATATTATCGACACAATTAACATGAAGATTTGAAGAGTATCAAATCTAGTGACGAAGACTCTACCACTAGTAAAGCATGAGTAACAAAAGATAGTCATGGGTGTTAGAAAAGCATGGAACTAGATTATTGACTCTAGTGCAAGTGGGAGACTGTTGGAAATATGCCCTAGAGGCAATAATATTTGTATTATTATATTTCCCTGCTCATAATTAAAGAGTTTATACTCTATGATATAACTGTTATGATCCTGGAATACGCGATTCATATGCACGTGTGGAATGATAAACAGTTAAATAAAAGATTCCTAGTCTTGCCTCTAGGCCTATCTCAAGAGTTGTTGGTGATCACGTTTTCCGGATCTTAGGATATCATTTAAAGTGTTAGACGATAGTCCTAAAACAACATTGAAATTATGATGTTACAAGAACGATCATATTGAATCGACCCAAACTTGCATGTTATGAATTGAGTAATGTCGTCTATAATCAATTGTAATAACACAGAGTGTTAACTTGTGATTTTGCTCCTTAGGCCATGAGAGCATAGTAGTCACTTCTTACCATACGGTGAGATTTGGGGTTGCTCAAACATCACCTGTAACACGGTGATCATAACAACAATTTACAGGTTCATCAGAAAGTTTGACAAGGGACTAGATAACTCGAGAGTGGGATTTGCTCCTCCAATGATGGAGAGATATTCTTAGGGCCCTCTCGGTGTGACGGCATCCATCATCGTCTGGCCAGACACAAGTGACTACGTCACGGGGATGCCGGAACACAACAACGAGAAAAAAAAGGAACAAAACCGGTAATGAGGATTTTGGTATAGTGAGCATGTGTTGACTCAAGAATATACCGATGCATCACGACTTTTGTAAAGTATCGTGAAGCATAGGGAACATCACATGATAACCAAAGGTTCACTCAAGTATCATTCGTGTGCTCATAGGGATCGATATGGACGTCCACGGTTCCGCTCGGTCATTGAACAAAGGGGTATCGTTCATGCCTATGAGTTACCGAACCTACGGGGTCACAAGCTTAAGGAAATCATGATCTACTAAGTGTTAGTATTATGGGAGTGATGAGAATATATTTGGGGAATTGCTTCATTAATATTCGAAATAGTTCTGAGAGGATCCGGAAGCATTTCGGGGTTACCAGAAGGGTTTCAGAGAGTATCGGGTAATATCGGGTATTAACGATAAATATATACAGGTGGAAAGTGTTTCCAGGGATGTTAACTTCTATATAAAATGATCTAAAAATATTTAAAACTATTTTATATTTAATTTAATATGAACGGGCATTAAAAGGCCAAGAGGTGGAAGGCAACTTGGGCCACAAAGGCCCAAGTGGGGGAGGCGCCCCCTTCCTGAGGCTGAATTGGAGAGGGGGGATTCCTCCTCCCCTCCTTAGGCTAGAACACCAAGGGGGAATCTAGGGTCCCCCTTGGTGGCAGCCCTCCCTCTCCCCTCCAACCTATATGTGCATGAGGATTTGTGCTCTTTTAATATACAAGTTTTGGAGCCTCCTCTAGTTCTTGTAGTTCTAGTTCTAGTTGGTCCTAGTTGACTAATTAGAGTTAGAATAATCCTCTAATACTCATAATTAGAAGCCTCATGTGGTTCTAATATCCTCCCTCTAATTCTCTCGTGACGATTAGCTCCGGACGACGAAGCGCTTCCGGATCATGAAGGTTGCACGCTTGCAACCAAGTAGAGAGGTCGCGCTTTCGGTCTTCAGTTCGAGGGAATGATCATGGGAGGTTCGCGGGATCGTTCATGGACAGTTCGACAAACTCCAAGTATGATCTACACCAACACGTTCTTCTTCCGCTGCAACTCGGTGACAGTAACGATCGTGATCCCAACCCGTTATGCATCTTCATATTGATCTTGGTTGTGCATAAGCGCAATTTTTTTGTTTTCCACTACGGTGTCCAACACCCTCCATGCAGGTGGGCCCCACTCTGGAACCTTATAGAACCTTCCCGGTACAATACTGAAAAATCCAAACATTTTTGAAACCCTGAAAACCACTTTCCTTATATGGAGCTTTATCTTCAGACCATTCCGGAGCTCCTCGTGATATCTCGGATCCCATCCGAGACTCTGAACTATCTTCGGTCTCACCATTATGAATATCCCATTACTACCCTAGCATTACCGGACGTTAAGTGTGTGACCCTAAGGGTTCGAGAGCATGCAAACATGATCAGGACACCTCTCCGATCAATAATCAATAGCGGAACCCGGATACCCATAATGACTCCCACATATTCAATGACGACCTTTATAGGTTTGAACCACAATGTTAAGGATTGAAACAATCTCGTGTTCCATTCCTTTGTCTCGTGATATTTTACTTGCCCGAGATTCGATCATCGGGATCACCATACCTAGTTCAATCTTGTTACCGGCAAGTCCTCTTTACTCGTTTCGTAATGCAATATCCCCGTGACTAAACCCATTAGTCACATGCTTGCACGCTACTTTGGATGTTGTATTACCGAGAGGGCCCAAACATATCTCCCCGTCATATGGAGCGACAAATCCTAGTTTTAATCCATGCAACCCAACTAGTACCTTCTGAGATACCTAAAGAGCACCTTTATGATCACCAAGTGATGAAGTGATGGTTGATACCCACAAAGCATTCTTTCGGTATTAGGGAGTGGCATGATCTCATGGTCTAAGGAATAGATACTTGACATTAAGAAATCAATAACAATTTGAATTAGTGACATGATCATATGCTAAGCTTACAATTGGGTCTGTCCATCACATCATTCTCCTAATGATGTGATCTGTTATTAAATGACAAGTCATGTCTATGGTTAGGAAACATTAACCATCTTTAATCAACGAGCTAGTCTAGTAGAGGCTCACTAGGGACATGTTGTTTGTTTCTGTATCCACACATGTATTTGCATTCCCGGTTAATACAATTATAGCATGGAGAATAAACACTTACCGAGAACAAGGAAATATGATAATAACAACTTTATTATTGCCTTTAGGGCATATTTCCAACAGCTACTACTATAGACCCATAGTCCAAAGGAAATTGCTCGCATGCAATCATGATGGCCTTAAAGTAGATGGAGATGGCCACCATGAAGAATTTCCCCTCCGGTAGAGTACCGGAAAAGACTTTCAGATTGGATCGTGAAGAAACAAAGCTGTGCGACGGCGGAAAAATTCCAATGGTAAAATCCTAGGGGTTTTCAGATGTATATAAAGGAACAGGGACCGAGATGCGGTAAATCAGAGCACCATGGGGACCCCGGCGCGTGGGGGCACAGGCAGCCCCCAAGCCTATGTCGGTTACTGGATGCTTCTAGACTTCATTTTCACGCTTATATTTTTTGGGGTCCGATAAAATTGATTTTCCTGAAAACTCCAAAAACAGCAGAAAACAACAGCTGACACTGGGCACTGAATTAATAAGTTAGTCCAGAAAAATAATATAAATTGGTGTCAAAACTATGCCACTTATCTTTCACTCACATGAGTTCACCGGCCGGGTGGGTTTTGAAGGTGATGGGGTCGTTGCCTCTGATGTGTTGGCGCCGATTCCCTAGGTTCTCTTTGCAAAAAGAAAAACTTTTATTGCCAACTTGGGGACTGCTAGCCCTGGATCTGGCAAGATGATTGGTTACCTCCTAATGGAGAAGGAAACCATGGGCAAATGCGAAAAGGTGGGTGCTTACCCTCGATCTGACATCGTAAAGGAAAAGTCGCCGATGATCAAAAGCAAGAAGAGACACTATAAGAAAGGCGTTTGCAGCCCCTTGATGGATGCATCGTCAATCTGGTGTTGTGTGATGTCTTGGTCGAGGTGTTGTTTTCGCCAAGGGAGCCTGTGATGTCATGATTAATGCGTCTGTGATTTTTTGTTGTATCATATTGGGAGCTTATTGTTTTTAATTAATTAACTGAACAGTTCTTTTATGTTTAATTAATGAATGATGCAAATTTCTTGTCTCATTTTTTTCTAAGGGTAGAGACACTTGTGCAGATATTTTGCCAAAAATGCGAGCAGACGCATTCACAACTCACTTTTAGCTCCATATTTGCCGACTAGAATAATCTATTTGACTTGTTTGGGGCATCGCATTGGAGGAATTATTCTTAATTTTCCCGTAATTCCGTCTAGGCTTTTTCCATTCTGGGAACAGGGGAACATTGCTGAAGTTAGCGTATGCTCTGAAAAACGATAAAGCACGGACAGGAAGCACAGCCTCCAGTTAGATGCGCGACGTAGCCGTGTTAAGCGTGTCACCAAGACAATATATTCCTTTTTTTTTCCTGGAACACCAAGACAATATATTCTGGGAGCTCCCTAACGCATTGCTGTTTACTTAAATCAGACTTTAATTTCCTTAGTAGAATAACATAGTTTTCTTCTGTTACATGTGGTGGCGGGGCTTCAACAACATTTAAGAGAGGGCTAGATAAGCCTTGAACATAATCGATGGGGCAAATCAAGAGTATTTTTTAACACATTACAAACGCAAGTGCTTATATATACACGCATACATTCATCTTTATGAACATATATACGCACATTCTATCCCTATGAGCACCTCAGAAAGACTAAGTCGACGTGTCATCTTGAGATTTTACGAAGTCACCGTAGGCGCCTCGTAGTTGACGAGGACGTCTCCTTCCACTAAACGTGTATCGCTGAAAATCTTAAAATAAATTTGGGATAAATGCGTGCACCAGGATTTGAACCTGGTGGGATACCACTGCCTCTTAGGCTGGTCACAATGGGCAAGAACATAAGCTAGTAACTTACACACTTCCCTAGACTATGTTACTACCTCCATAGTGAGTAGGAACATCTATGTAGTGTCATGCAACGATGTATTTATTAGGTTATAGACTCATTGTTTCTTGGAGTGTGTGATGTTCCGGTAACTTAGCTAGTTACCACAAGCACTTCTCTCTTCATTAAATATGTGCCACATAAGCAAAGTTGTATTGGAGTGTGTGATGTTACTCCTAAGTTCCTCCCCATTGTGACCAGCCTTAACCATCCAACCACGGATTGGTTCGCTAATCAAGAGTACTAATGCATTAGATTGTCCAGAAAAGAATATTAATGCATTATGTCGGTTTTGGCCAAATAGTGTTATATATAAAGAGTTAATCTAAATAATTTCTTTATTGGGAGGCCATGGCCATATTGGCCTTAACTAAGCTCCAGCACTGCTCACATAAAAAAATCAAACAAACCATCTCAAAAAGAAAAATTAACAAAACAACATCAACTAATGTTGTCTTACAATAGTCTTTTTTTTCATTACTACTCAACAGGATAGAGTTTGTTACAAGTGAACCACAAATATGACATGAATGCTTTGATCCTAGTTTCTTTGCCTTGGCGATGACCCAAAGCTTCGCCTAGCGCATGATGATGTTGAGCAATATTGGTGGTGAGGCGCTCTTGTGACGGAACATCGGGGTGTTCACCTTATTAATTCCAAATGATCCACGACATAAGCATGATGAGCGAAGCAATGGCTTTTCTATTGTAGATGTCGACGGTAGATGTCGACGTCGCTTCTATTTGCCCATCAATACTATACGAAGAAAATATATGCAATAAATTATAACAAACAGCGGCCTTGGGGCCGGTGGGAAGTCGAAGTGACAGCTCTGGAGAGCACCTCTATGTTGTGGAGTGTTAGATTTGGTCGCGTTGGCCACAAAGTCGTCAGCTCATGTGGAATGCAGCCTCGAGGCTGACGTGTGTGCATTGCTAAGGTTTGTAAGCTGGAGTGGCGGCTCCGGGTCGTGGGATAGGGTGACAACCCTGGCCGTTTGGGCGACAGGGTTATCAGCTCGTTTGGTATGCAGACTAAGGGCTGGTGTGTTTCATCGTATCGGTTTTCGATCAGTTTTCCTTGTAAACTTGCCAATTATTTTCTTCTTAATGCAAAAGCAGAGCTCCTGCTGGTTCCTTAGAAAAAATATAACAAATAAATAGCATCGCACAAACCATGAGATGAGTGACAACTCACAGCAAAGCTCAACTTGAGCGCATAACAAAGCCGAGGACACGGGGGATTTTATATTTATAGCAAAGCACGAACATCGAACACGTTTTTAGAAAAGCACAAGCCAGCTCTTGGAGTTGTTTAGATAAGACTGCAACTACGAGCGGCTATATTGGCCACCGTCGCCCAGGTAGCAGGTTCCATCCAAGCGAGCCAACTGGAGTACAAAAGAACCAGATCGGAGGCCTTAGCATGGCAAAGATCATGTGCTCGACCCAACCTGAACACTCCATTTCTGGAAACAAAAGAGAACCTAACTTAGTCTATTGCAAAGCCACTATAACAAATTAAAATACAAGCCTAGTGCAAATTAAAGCTACGAAATAGAGGATCCTTCAAGTTGGGCTGACGGAGAGGCCACCCTGTTATGTAGTCGAAAAAGAGACCCAGCACACAGTTTTATGCTCGCCAACTGCCCCCTGCGACAACCTCACAACTTTCACGAGAATAATTAAATCATCAATAGTGGCAAGTCTATCTTGATGCAATGCTGTTTATAGATGTTCTTTGCAACACTATGTACCAAACCGAAGCGCATGGACACGACAAAAAGAGGTAGGAATAGAGGTGCTACGTGCTTAACTGAAACTGTGATAACCGTGTGGAGATTTTTTTTTATTCTTTTCTAGCAACGGAATCGTGTGGAGAATTTTTGTAGACAGCCTTTAGTAAATAGCCCAGTATTTTGCTTATTCAATATAATCCGGCCGGAATTCTGTTCAGTTGACAAAAGGGAACCAAGGAATTCCACATCGCAACCACAAATGTGGATAAAGGAGATGATATGCCTACCCACAAAAAGAAAGGAGATGATATGCCACTTACAAAATCATAGAGACCGTGTCCATCTGTGAACTGTTAAGCAAAATCCGCGTCCAAGGCACATGCGTCTAAATCAACACAACAAGAACCGCGGTGAAGAGGAAAAAACCGGGTCTTCATACATCTCAATATACGCTTGAGATGGACATCTATGAACATGGCTAACAAAGTCTACAACAGCCAGAGGGGCAACTAAGGTTGCTCCGCAGGAGATACATTTTCAAGCAAGAAAAAACATAACTGGTCAGCTAAAATAAAATCGGAAGGAAACTATTTTTTTAAAAGCGTCGTCAAAAAGGGTAACCCATCATTTGATCCCCTGCTGAGTTGCCCAGCTCGGCAGCCATCAAATCAGAATGCTGCCTTATCCTTCCTAGGTTGGCACGCTTTGTTTAAGCTTAGTGGAATCCAAAAGTGAAAATGGTACGGCGCAGAGAATTCACGCAGAATAATGCTTAAATAACTGAAAAAGAATGGACGGAAAGAGCAATGACAATTAGCATAATTAAGCTGGCGGACGGGCAGCCATCTTTGACCTGTCTTACGATTTTACCCACGCGAAATGAGATGCACATGGGAATGAACTGTTTTCGTTTAGCTAGACCCTCCGCATCAATCACACCACTATTTGGTCTGTGTACCGTGTGCGACAACAATTGGCAGTAAACGTACAAAGCTGGTCCAGTGCGCAGTATCCAGACATACATAAAAGTACTTACCGCAAAATGCATGGAAATTGACAATCAGATAATAATTTCAAAAAACTGCTCCCTCCGTTCACAAATGTTCACAAATATAAGATGCTTTCTATATTGCAATATGGACTGCATACAGACTGAAATGAGTGAACAAACACACTAAAACGTAGCTATATACATCTGATCACAAAAAAGTTACTCCCTCAGTAAACTAATGTAAGATGTTTTGAACTGCAAAAACATTTTATATTAGTGTACAGAGGTAATACAACATCTTATATTTGTGAACGGAGCGAGTACATACGATCAGAAATTATCCAAATAACAGTTACAAACACCAAGCCCAACAAGAGCGAATAGGAGCAAACTAGAGACAAGTAGAGAGGGACGCCAGTGGAGCGCACGCGCTCTGTTTTTGCACCCCTTTGGGCTTTGGTGTTCTCCCTGCCGCAATCACGTTTGAGCGCAGAGTTGGAGCACCATATCTCCCTGCTCTGCACTCACTACTGCGCTTTCTCATAATATAATTGCAATACCAGTACAGATCAACAAATAATTTTCCAAATACATATTCTTTTGACTGGATAGAATTAAACTATATGCATGCATGCATTTTCAAGAGAGAAGAAAAAAGAAAAAAGAAGCATTTCGACAGAAATATAAATACATAGTACGTATTAGACTTAATGGTATAGGCCATACTCAATCATCACTAAGACAATTTTGAAAAAGGCCTTTAAGCAATTGTCAATGCGCTCAAACAGTGTGGCTTCTAATAATGTCCTCCGGAAGGATCGATGAACTGTTTCAGGAACTTGTACTATGGTACAATTGATCTACCTCAGCTTGGGACTTTGTAGGCGCATACATGGCAATCGGGCTTTCTTCTTTTACCAAATGTGTGGATTCTGTGCATTATGAACAAACTTTTTCCAAAACCCACCTGTCACGAATATACAGACTTATGCTAGTTTTCAGGTTTGAAACCTTTTTAAGATGTATGCTCCAGTTTTATAGTGCGCAAGGACGGAATAATCAAACATCACCTAGTGATAATCTAGCTTTAAAACTTCACCCTCCTCGCACACAGCTCACTCACCCCGCGGCTCTCCACAGCTATAAATAGAGCCTCTACGCCACCCAACCTCAACACCAACCATCAGGTTATACTACCTCATTCCTCTCGTGCTTCTACTAGCTACCTGCAAGCTGTAGATATCTGTCATCTATCATCACCAACTTTTCAGTTCAAGCTAGGTAGCTAGCCATGGCTAGGGTGCTGGAGCCTCTCGTCGTTGGAAAGGTCATCGGGGAGGTCATCGACAACTTCAACCCCACAGTGAAGATGACGGTGACCTACAGCTCCAACAAGCAGGTGTTCAACGGCCACGAGTTCTTCCCGTCGGCAGTCGTGTCCAAGCCACGCATTGAGGTCCAGGGCGGCGACATGAGATCCTTCTTCACTCTGGTTTGCGCTTCCTCTCCTCTCCGGCTATCTCATCTGTACACAAAGCTAGCTAGTGTAACATCCAGCTGATAACTGAGTGTTGTCACTCTTCAGGTCATGACGGACCCAGATGTGCCAGGGCCTAGTGATCCATACCTTAGGGAGCATCTCCACTGGTAATTACTAGCCCAAACTAGTTTACAGTACTCGAGCAATCGAAAGCCTAACGACTATAAAGACCAATAAGCTCAGCACAACATGGAAAAATCTCTATAACGTGAAAGACATACATATCAGTCCAAGTGAGCTACATGTTTAAGACCAAATTAATTTAGCTGGTGATCAATTAGGTTCTTTCCTATGGACATAAAACTTATCAGTTTTTGTTTAGTGAATATAAATGGTCAGATTTATATGATCAGCTATGCATAAAAACATGCTTGATCAGATTGTGACTTGTGTATGCAGGATCGTCAGTGATATTCCTGGCACCACAGATGCTTCTTTTGGTAAGTCCTTTTCATGCATGACTTGCTTTATCTTTTGCTGATTGGTCCCATCCTTAATTTCTCTGAATAAACACATGAATGCATGCAGGAAGGGAGGTGGTGAGCTACGAGAGCCCCAAGCCCAACATTGGCATTCACAGGTTCACCTTCGTGCTGTTCCAACAGAAGAAGCGGCAGGCCATGAACCCTCCCTCCACCAGGGACTACTTCAACACGCGCCGCTTCGCCAACGAGAACGACCTTGGCCTCCCGGTGGCTGCCGTCTACTTCAACGCGCAGCGGGAGACAGCGGCACGCCGCCGCTGACGGAAACAATCAGCCCAACCCTTCTTCTCTTGCATGCATGGCGCATGCAACAAGCCTATGGATCAACCTATAGCTACTATTAGCTACCATCTACATATATCTCCACTCAAATAAGAGTTTGCTTGTGAGCGTCTTGTGTGTGCTGTTTCCAGTAGTCTTTCTACTGTTCAGTTTTTTCTTCGGTCAATTTAGTTACTAGTTGATCTGTGAACCAGTGTACGTGCAATCTACATCTACCACTAGTGTGAATTTGATTCAGCTCCTATTTGTGGAGACGAAGGTTATATGCGTCCACGATGCAGTGTGCTGGCAAGTGGCAACACAGTTGGGGGCTGAGAGGCCCGATGCATACTAGTGTTGACTGGGACTTTGGAAGCAGATTGATAGCTGAAGACCGTCGACATGTCTGGTAGTGGAAGGAGGAGAAGACAATGGCCATGGCCCAGCCACTAGTACTCCCAGTAACATACTATTTTGTCATGTGCGTGCATGCATGTGTCGCTGCTAGCTCACTGCAGCTTATAGCTTGCAGTGTACCACCTTGTACCCGATCCTTTAAACCAGCTATGTAGCTAGGTTGTAACCATTATCTCTCCATCTGCTCCAAACTTTTCTGTATGACAAGACATGCATTGCTATGTATATGCCTCGATTGTGTGTAATATGTTAGGTTTTGCCGTGGCCAAATTTTGTGTTATGACCCTTTTGCGAAAGTTTAGCGAGATCTGACCCTGGTTCAAAAAAAAATCGGGATCTGACCCTTTTCCTACCGTCAAGGTCGATGATGGTAGCGTACACCGGCCAAACAAGCAGTAGGCAACTTACCCACGTCAGCTTACTGCTGCTCTACCGCCAAACAGTCTGGCGGTAGCCTGTGTACCCCTACCGCCGAGGTGCCCGGCGGTAGGTGAGTACACGCATTGTATTTGATACTTAGAAATTATTTACGGTAGGATGTGCACCCTACCGCCAAGGGCTCCGGTGGTAGGTTGTTATACCCTACCACCATCCACCCTGGCGGTAGAAAAGGGTCAGATCTCAAAAAACTTTCAAACCAGGGTCAGATCTCGCTAAACTTTTGCAAAAGGGTCAAAACACCAAAATCGGCCTTTTGCCGTATCTATATTGTGTGGGTGTTTTTATAATGTTAATATGGCTGCTGATGAGAAGAGGCATCAGTTCTTGGCCCCCCTTTCCCCATCATTTGGGTGTCCCTTTTGGTCGATTTGGCAATATTAGATCATTAGCATATGCGCCTAAGCCTTAATTAAGTTTCTCGTACTTTCTGGATATGCCTAGCTAGTTTATACATGAAAAGGTAATTTTAATTTTATTGGCCATAATATCTAAACATGTACAACACGAAATATGACACCCGGCTGGTTCATATGTACAAGCATACCATAATGGTTACGACAATCAACAAAGATGGACAAAAGTGGTAGCACGGAACGTACAAGTAGTTCCAACGGATGAATCAATTACGCAATGGAGATTGGAGTGGTTTACATATATCCAACATATCATTACCAAAAGTTTAAATGTACTCACAGGGTAAAATGGTCATTCACAAGGGCGGAGCTCTGTCTGCTCGCAGCGACTAGCAGCTAGTGCGCCTCCACCTACAGAATAATCATCAAACTTGGGGTAATATAATCTAGGCGTACATGCATCAGCTACATAGATCGCGTTTATGGACATCAAGTGTAATTTAATCTAGGTGTATATGCATCAGGTAAATAGATTGCACTTATAAAGATGATAAGTTGGTACCTGATTCGTTCGGTCATCGACATTATGAAGCCTATCTGACCCAACCAACCGGTCATGCATAATAAGGAAGGCTCATGTTCGCCTAAAGGCTAGAAAAGTAGGGATGCAAATGGATCGACCGATTGGGCCACCTCACTCAATAGGATGTTCATTTCCAGCTCAATCGACAGTCATTTCTGTACATGAGTTTTTGTCAAGCAAATGAACTAGGAAGAAAATGGGTTGGCTGACTCCACTTGCATCCCAAGCTAGAATACCTTCTGAGAACATAAACGAGGTAACTAATTTTGGGAGTGGCAATGGGTGCAACCGTGCAATCAATTCAAACTACTAAAGAAACAGGTGCTATCTATAGGCATGAAAAGGCGCCAAAATTAGTTGCTCGGGTTATTATGAACTTCAATGCAAGATCAACCAACATCGTTCTCCATTGGTTACAAGGCAATATATCCTCACTTCACGTCATTATCAGTCATAGTATAAAGTATAAACAAGTACACAAAGAAAAAACAAGAAAATGGAAGAAAATGTCTCCCATACCTTTTGCCCTTTCATGCCCTTTGGTCATCTTTACCTGAGATTAATCATGTTCCAGAAAGCCACATTATCACATACTGTATCAAGGAATATTCTTGACATCACCTTATTGTAGATGAGCAGGGACATGGGGTGCAGTTTAAGCGTAGGATGACCACTGTACAACTCAGGAGTTGCTGGCATATACTAGACTAAAACAATCATAACACAGCTAGTTGAAAAGGTTAACATAATTTTCAAAGATTTCACCATCAGCGACTGCATCCTGCAACTATCTCAAGCAATGGATTACAGGAATGTTTTCAGCTCAGAATCACATCCAAATGAATCATACAGAAGAGAACTGGTTGAACTAAGAACCAATCAGGTGCGTGCCCTACACTAATTATGAATTTATTACTGTCACCCTCTCATCTTATAGTGGCTTTTGCTAGGTGGTTTTCAATTGTAATGCATTCAACCTCTTCATTATGACTTTCAACATGACGTCTCAACTCTCAACTCAGTTCCCAAATGAACTGGTTCTTACAGAAAATTTGTCCAGAGCACATGCTTGACAAGCGTATTACGAGCCATGCATGCATGGCCGCCAGAACTTCTATGCAACTATCTACAAAGACCCTGCTCATACGAAACTAACTGGACAGGTGATTTGCTATAAAAAAAATATCATAGGAATTCCCACAAGTACAGAAACATCATGTGGTACAAACTTTAAATATTTTGTCAACAAACAAAAAAAAGACAAGGCCTCAATCAAGAAAGGTAGATTTTTAACTGACTTGCTATTTAACACTGAGTTCTTGCCTTTTTTTAATTCAGATCAGCAACACTTGGTTTAGTTATCCAGATTACAACCAAATCTATGCAGTCAGTGCCTATGTTTCTGCCACCAATTTCATGCGAAATTCGTGCAGATGACACACTGTGGGTGTGACCATACTCCAGTTTTGCAGAAATGAAGTTCAATATTAATCCAAAAATTAGAGAGCTAATACCAGTTGCTTCAGTTCAGCTACAGTTGAGCCAAGTTGTTTTCGTACTTCCCTATCAGGTTGCTACCATTATCGTTCCCAACCATGTTCGCAGAAGTACAATCGTCACAGGATTCAGAACATGCAAACAGAACCGGTAGTACTCCAATAAACTAACATTAACAAACATGAAGGACAATAGACAGATTTGACAGGGAAAAAGATGGGAGATAAGGGCACTCACAGTACTGATAAGTCTTGGCAACAAGCAGGATATTACTCAGTCTCCAATGTAGCATCGCCGACGTGTCGACACTGGAAGCCATCTCGCCCTTGAGAATTTAACCCCCACTCTCGCAGAGCCCGTAGAAACAACAGCCATGCTCACCCAGAGCCCGTCGGAGTCCTTTCATATGCCTCGCCACCACATGACATGATTGCATGCAAGAAGCAGTAGCCATGCTCACAATCATACATGACCTAAGTCTACAAGAACTGGGCGTTCACCAGAGAAGCTACAAGCTGAAGATTATCAGACTCTGAATAACTGTATCAGAAATGCCCTTCACTGTAACCATGAGCAGCGAGCATTATTCAATCGTATAGATATTTTTTCCTACTAGCAAAAGCTGTCATTCTCAAGCCCGCCGCACGGATCAGTCCATTGAACCGAGCATGTGCATCATTACTCACAACTCTTGTATTGACAGATCTTGTACCATGTGCCCAGTGACTGCATGTACCTTGTGACCCGTGTAACTTTGTCAAGTATGGGCCAAGTTCCCCTTCCAGCTTTTACTAAAGAAAGACTATTGCTTCTTTCATGCTGAAGACCTACAAGTGGGCTGTGGCCTGTGGGTACTGGGTACACCGTACACCTACAAGTGGAAGTCCTCTGGCTGATTCACCAGCAAAATTGACTGTGCCCACAGGTGATCATTATTGGAAGTTCAGTTTTGGGGATTTTCCTTTGAGAAGGAGGAACTGAAGGATAAAATATACTCCCTCCGTTCCTAAATATAAGTCTTTTTTAGAGATTTCAATGTGGACTAATGTATATAGACGTACTTTAGAGTGTAGATTCACTCATTTTGTTCCATATGTAGTCCGTAATGGAATCTCTAGAAAGACTTATATTTAGGAACGGAGGGAGTAGGTGAGACCTGCTTTGCTGGACCATGACATAGAACTTTTGGGTCCTGCAATCTCAAGAGTACAGCCTTCATGAGATTATATCTGGTATATGCATATATATTTTGTGGCCTCTCAAACTTGTTCTGGCAAAGAAAGCACATAAGGATAAGGATATTGTCCTACACTGTAACTCACTAACATGAGTTGGTACATCTTATAATACGCAAAAGACTCCTTATACATTGATACGGCACATTGCCGAAAAAGGCTTTCGCCCCGCTTTATAAATAAAGCAACCATACGGCACATTCACTAGCAATTACGAGAAAAGACTACAGGGGGTCAAGCAATAATGCCCACACTTTTAGAGTGTCTGAAGGTAATCAAATAAATACTGCATTCCAGATAAGAACAGAATACATCTTCACCACGTACTCTCCTAAAAGGTGAAATAGTATACACACAGGTTTAATGAAGTAATAACCATCAGTAATCATATAAACATTTCGCAAAAAAATCACATAAATATTTATATGAGAATATGTGTGCTTATAAGAATCAGTTTCTGAGCATGTTAGAGTTATATTATGTTCCATGTATACCCTGTATATTTTCCCATAGTATGAGGGGTTTCCTGCATATTTACCACCTGTATGTGTATGTATATATGGCCCTTGGCCCCCAGGAAATGTAAGCTGCATATTTCATAGCATGATATTAGAGCCCTAGGTATTTTTTTCACACGCACAACTCATGCTCTTCCTGATCCAATCTGGCGCCACCGTTGCATTCTAGCCGGTCGTTGATGTCTTCCTCTTCCCCGCAGGCCAGCCGCTCCCATCGCCCGTCACTACGCCTCCTGCCGCCCGATTGCCGAGCCCACGCCTCCCACCACCTTTGACTCCCATGCCTCAAGTCACCTGTCATCTCGTGCCCGCCCATCCGCATCTCTAGCACCCGCCACCCGATTGCAGCGTCTACGCCTTCCATCGACCGTGTCTCCCACGCCTCCAGTCACCTACCCTCCTGTGCCTGCCCATACGGGCCTATAGCGCCCACCACCGGCCTCTAGCTAATCAATCCCTAGCCGCCGCTCACAACCACACACCGGATCCCGCCGCCACTCCACGCGCACTTATCTGCAAGCTCAAAGAGCTCGGCGACAGTGCGCACCTTGCGAGTGTTGAGCTTCTCCCTGATCTTGGGCTAACGGATGTTCGAGTGGAACGTGGTGATGATCATCACCGGATCAATATCAGGAATGTTGTGTTGCACTTGGCTGAAGCGTTGAATGTACTTGCGTAGCGGCTCCCCTGGTTTCTGCACAAGAAGGTGCAGATGGCTGGGCATCCCTGGCCGCTTGATCCCTCCATGAAAGACGCCCACGAATTGCTTGCACAGATCATCCCATGATGAAATGGAATTCTCTAGAAGATTCATGAGCCATGAGCGGATGTTGGGCTTGAGCGCCATGGGGAACCAGTTAGCAAGTGCTCGCTTCCTGTCGCCCGCAGCCACGATGGCTCTTGTGTAGACACTGAGGAACTCAGCTGGTTGGTATTTCCATCATACTGGACGGAAAGATCAGGGCAGAATCGCCTCGGCCACTTGACGCGGCGGAACTCCGGGGTGAACACGGCACAACCTGCCCCGTAAGGCAAATTGTCCATGTCCTCATCAAAGCACTCTGCATCTTCGAGATCCGCACGCGCATCGGACTGCTGACGAGTTTCTCGGCACCTCTCGATGCGAGTACGCGCATCCTAGCGCTGGCGATCCTTGAGCATCTAACGATGGTCTTGCTCGCGCCGGGGAAGAGACAACACCATTGACGCCGGGTGTTCACGATCACCACACGGCCTTGTCTGACCCTGGCGCCGTGGAGACTACCGATGTTGCATGTCGCTGATCCCGCCGAATATCATCGTCGACCGGAGCAGTATGGTGGTGACATGTAGACACGCCACCGCGCTTGCTTTGGCCAGCGTATTCGGCCAGACTCTGGATGGTGGCCCTCCAAACTTCCATCGGTCGGCTTGAGGGAGAAAGCCAAGCAACAGACGGGCGCGAGCCAACGCTTCGGCAGGGGAGTTAACCCCGTCATAGGCCTGAGACAGTCTGGCGCCCCCGGTACGGTTGCCTGACGGAGCGGCGCGTCGCCACGCTAAGACGCGGTGTTGTCCCGCCAAGGGAGACGGCATTGGTTCTCATCCGCCACTATGGATGGATGCTCGGAGGTGCAAGTTGCGGGCCCATCTGGGCCCGGGGCTTGTGTGTCTTGCGCAGCATCCCCCGCAGCCCCTAGGGGCCATGAGGTTTGCCCGTCGGCACAAGCAGCGGGGCGATTTCCTGCAGCGCTGATATGAGAGGGGTGACTCGTGGCTGTCGCGCTCTTGCTCCCTGCCGCTTGTTGACCCTGGGACCCAAGGTTCCGGGAACCGTGGGCTGCAGGGTCTTCTTCGGCTTGGGGATGGGACGGAGCTCGAGCCTTGGAGCCCTTGCCCTTCACAGCGCTGCGGGTTTTCGCAAGCGCCATCTTGACCGCTCGTTGATGAAGAAGTCGATGGTAACGGCGAAGGTGAAGATGCCGCAGAAGGGGTCAGCGGCTTTGTTGATATAGATCTGCAGGAGCGCCCCCCTACCTGGCGCACCAAATGTCATCGCACATGTGCAGAACACACGCGAGACACCAATGACTGCGAACGTTCCTTGCCGATCCGTGAACGGGGCGCAAGGTGAGGATCTATCACAACAAGAAACGCATGAGATGACACGACGATTTACCCCGGTTCGAGCGACATGGTTGCGTAATACCCTATTCCTGCTTTGTGTGTGTGTGTGTGTTTCCTTTTGGCAGACAGTAAGTTACAAGTTCTTTCTGGGAACGGAAAGTGTAGTGTACTCCTAATGGTGTTCTACCAAGTGTCCAACCCCTTTCTCAGTAGCCCGGTCCTCCTTTTATAGCTCAAGGGGTACCACAATGGCTTCGCTACTAAGGAAGTTACTTGGGTCTGACCAGGTAGGTATGCGCATTAAATGCGCTGGTGAAGTGTCGACATCCTCTGGCTCCCGGGAACGAACGCCCGTCTTTTCACTGCCACTCAAGGTGGTGACTTGGCCTTGTTGTGCCATGCGTTGGGGCAAGTGTCCTCCATGCGGTGGAGGGACGAATGACTCGCCCGCTACACTGCCGTTATTCCATCGCCCATGCTGCCTGCTCGCAACGTGGCGGGCAAGGTCTATACAAGCAGAACATGTGTGCCATGCATGAAGTGCGGTGGCCTGAGCCCCCTGAATGGTCGTTGCCGGGCAGCCCTGTTCCCACATGCCTTCTCAAGCCCGCGGTTTATCGCCGACAAGTCTTGAAACTGGTCTTGACGAAGATTTGCATGCCATCAGGGAGCTCAATGTCAAAGCTCCTTGCTTCCGGACCAGGAGGGACCACCCGTGGCCCGTGCGTAGTTGTTCCCGGAACTAGCTATTTACGGTACCGACAACGAGTTCTCATGATACTGCAATGTTTGTCCATCTTTCCGCTCGTGGTCGGACTCGTCTTCTTATATATGTCGATGACATGATCATCACTAGTAACGACCCTGACTACATTGCCTTTGTAAAGGCACATCTTAGTGAGCAGTTTTTTATGTCTGATCTTGGCCCTCTTCGCTACTTTCTCATGACTGAAGTTTCTTATACCTTTGATGGCTTCTTTATTTCCCAAGAGAAGTATATCCAGGATCTTCTTGCTCGTGTTGCTCTTACTGTTGAGCACACTATTTAGACTCCCATGGAGCTCACTATTGAGACTCCCATGGAGCTCAATGTTCACATTTGTGCTTCTGATGGTGACCCCCTATGCGATCTGACCCGTCATCGCCATCTTGTGGGGAGTCTTGTCTATCTAGTTGTCACTCGTCCGCATATCTCCTATTCTACCTATATTCTTCACTATAGTCACCTTCTTCGCGTTGTTCGATATCTTCGTGGCATGATCTTTCACCGTCTTTTCTTATCCTGCTCCAGCTCGTTACAGCTTCAGGTCTATTCAGATGCTACTTCGTTACAGCTTCAAGCCTATTCAGATATTACATGTGTTAGGAGCTAGGGTTCTGCCGGTTCTAGGGCGAAGATTGTAGGGGAAAGATGGAGGAAGACGAGGTCGAGGGCGCGGCGGCCGGCGGCTGGGCGCCGTCCTTGCGTGGTGTAGAAGAGGCGGCGGCGGCGCAAGAGGCGGCTAGGGTTAGGTCTCCCGGCTCCCTAAGGGAAGCCGAGAAAATACTGAGTGCTTCTTGCTTGATTAGATTGATACATCTCCTCTCCTTATATAGAGAGGTTTACTTGACTCCTAAGCAAACGATCCTAATAACGATAAGATAATTGGGCTAAGCCCCTAATAACGATAAGATAACTTGGGCCACAGCCCACTGGGCTAAGCCCCTAATATGTCGGTCATAACACTTCTCCCCGCCTGTACAAACAACTCGTCCTCGAGCTGTAAGGTGGGGAAGCGCTTGCTGAACTCCTCGAGGTGATCAACCAGCGTCAAACACCTCTGCGACAGTTGGGACGGCCAGGTCGCCGAGCCCGGCGGCGACAGCGTCCTCCTCAATGTAGTCTGCAGCCTCCAGGTAGAAGAGTTGGGGGCAGACGTGGCCGGGCATGTAGGTCTCGTCGCAGTTGAAGCACAACCCTTGGCGGCGATGCTCGAGTAGCTCGGCCGAGGTGAGCCGGCGGAACGGGCGCGCCGCGGTCACGGCAAGGGGTGCCGCGGAAGCCTGAGCAGGCCGACCCTACGCGGGAACATCCGGCTAGGGTGGCGGCCCAGCGGCCCGGGACGGTGATGCCTGCTGGATGGCCACCGCACGGCGCTCGAACGCGCGGGCGTAGTACATGGCCGTCTGGAGGTCCTGGGGTCCCTGCAGCTCCACATCCACGCGGATATGATCTGGCAGACCGCCGACGAAGAGTTCGGCCCGCTGGTAAGGCGTCATGCCGGACGCGTGGCACGCCAGAGCCTGAAAGCGGTCGGTGTAGTCCTGCACTGTAGAGGTGAAGGGAAGGCAGCCCAACTCCGCCAGCCGGCTCCCACGTATCGGTAGTCCGAATCGAAGGAGGTAGAACTCGCGAAAACGCTCCCATGGGGGCATGTCGCCCTCGTCCTGCTCGAGGGCATAGTACCACGTCTGTGCGGCGCCGTGGAGGTGATAAGAGGCGAGCCAGGTGCGGTCCGACGCGAGCGTCCGTTGCCCCCGGAAGAACTGCTCGCACTGCTTGAGCCAGTTCAGGGGGTCCTCGACGCCGACGTAGGTGGCGAAGGCGAGCTTGGCGAAGCGCGGCGGTGTCTGAGCATGACCGCCGTGAGTGTACGGCTCGGCGGTACGGAGCAGCGAAGAGGATGGCGTTGGTCCAGTGTGCACAGGTGGTCCGCAGGAAAGCGGTGGCTCGTCGAAGCCAGCGTGAAAACCCGCGGAGCTGGAGGGCCCGTCATACTGCAGGGAGGGCGCCGGCTGGTCCGCGGCCATGGTGTAGACTGGCGGCGGTGACGTCCCAGCCAACCAGGCCGGAAGCTGGGACAGTGAGGGCGGGAACCGCACTTGCTGAATCGGCACGCCCGCCGGCGCGCTTGTAGTCAGCCCGGTGCTGGGTGGCGGAGGCGCTGGCAGCGGCAGCTGCTGCTGCCTGGAAACGGCAGAGGCGGCGGGCGCGGCGATGGCCGTGGCTGGCCATTGTGGCCAGATCGGGGCGGTGGCGGGGGCTGGCTGTAGCGAGGGCTGCCAGGGCGGTGGCGACGAGGACCCGGGTGGCGTGGGTGGCGCGGCGAGGGCCAGCGCCGGCCACTGCGACCATTGGGGCGTGGCGACGGGTGGCGGCTGAAGCGGCCAGTGGTGGTGTAGAGGCCCGGTCGGTGCCGCGGGTGCCGAATACCACGGCAGGGCGGCTGGCCCGGTCGCGGCGGCCGGCGGCCCATAGGGGCCGGCTAGGTATAGCCGTATCCCCTGGACGGCGGTGACGAGATCGTTGAGGACCCCGATGATCTCCTCCGGGGAGTAGACGGCGGCCGGTGGTGCGGTGGAGGGCGCCGTCATCTGGGTGGTGGAGGCGCCGGAGGATGCGACCAGCGATGCAGAAGAGGAGGGCAGCGGCGCGGTGGAGAAGGCCAGCGGCGCGGTGGTGACGGTCGGCAGCGGAAGCGACGGGATAGGCGGCGGCGAAGACATGATTGGAACTGAGCTACCTGATACCAAGATGTTAGGAGCTAGGGTTCTGCCGGTTCTAGGGCGGATATTGTAGGGGAAAGATGGAGAAAGACGAGGTCGAGGGCGTAGCGGCTAGGCGCCGTCCTTGTGTGGTGGAGAAGAGGCGGCTAGGGTTAGGTCTCCCGGATCCCTAAGGGAAGCCGAGCAAATACTGATTGCTTCTTGCTTGATTAGATTGATACATCTCCTCTCCTTATATAGAGAGGTTTACTTGACTCCTAAGAAAACGATCCTAATAACGATAAGATAATTGAGCTAAGCCCCTAATAACGATAAGATAACTTGGGCCACAGCCCACTGGGCTAAGCCCCTAATATGTCGGTCATAACAACGTGGGCTAGTGATCCCTCGAATTGTCGTTCACTTTCTGCTTACTGTGTTTTTCTTGGTGGTTCTCTCGTTGCTAAGAGGAAGAAACAGACTGCAGTTTCCCGATCGAGTGCGGAGGCTTTGCAAGCTATGGCTCTTCTAACAGCAGAAGTGGCTTCGGTGATTACTTAGGAGTTTGGTGTGTCTATTACTACACCTACTACACTCTCATCTGTTAGTACAGGTGCTATCAGTTTTGCGCGCGGCCCTGTGAACCATGAGCTCACCAAGCATATTGGCGTTGATGCTTCTTTTGTGCGCGTTGGTGTGTAGGATCAAGTTATTGCTCTTCAGTATGCGTCTTCCTAGTTACCTTGATGGATTTCTTTACGAAGAACCAGACTAGAGCGCAGAATGGATTTTATCTGTCCAAACTCGGTGTTGTGGATCCAACCTGAGTTTAACGGGGGTGTTAAGAGTTATCTTATGTTCCATATATACCCTGTATATTTTCCCTGTAGTATGAGGGGTTTCCTGCGTATTTATCACATGTAGGTGTGTATATATGCTGGCCCTTGGCCCCTAGGAAATACAAGTTGCATATTTCCTAACAGAGAAAACTTGTTGAAGTGCAGATGAGTAAAGCAATGTTTTGTTCATATCCACTTGCTAGACTAAATGACTCCAGTAACATTGCTTTTTTTCAAACTCATTTCAAGATACATACATTTTCTATACATTGCTTTGGTAGCTACACAAGTTAAGTTATTAAAAAGGATTACCGCTTATTCAACGACATGGAAATACCATCATGATCTTCCTTACAAATAATTGTACCAAATAGCTGCAGACAACACACTGCAGGGTAACCAAATACAAATTGTTATACATCTTTTCCAACAAACTGTTACAATTTGAAACATAAAAAATAACATATTTCAAAATGATATGCAGTATATCGCAATTTTTAGATGGATTATTCACAGTAAGTGCCATCAATTTACTGTAAACATATCGAACTGATCCACTGACATATGAACCAGAAACAGGTCCAGATGAAAGAAAGGGCGGAGCTGTAGCTGAAAAATACCTGGTTAACGAGTGGAATAACAAAAGGAATGGCCAGCAATCCAGATTTCACCTCCACGCTGCACAAACAAAGCAACATCAGAATAATGGCAATTTTTCCTTGGGCGCAACATCCTAGTGAGTATACGGAAACATACATAACAAATGATGAACACAGTTTCGAGTCCTGAACCCCTGGATGCCATTAATAACTTAACCTACAGATCGAAATTACAATGGGCATGCATCAATGTATTCCCAGCTTTGAGTACCTTTTGGGGATAAACTAAAATGGCGTGTTACCACGATAGTTGCAAGCATGTGATTCATCCAATGATCAAATACCATCGCAAGCCTCTGCTCCATGTTATTCAGATGAAATACAAAAATAAACCACAGAAACCACTAGACAAAAAATGGCGGATTCCCTTCTCCAGCATTCCCTAGCACCTCAATCGAACAGAAACCAGAGACCCGGTAGGGGGCCAATCGATCACCAACCGGCAGAGAGCGGCTTCCCGCGGCAGAGAAAGGAGAAGCCACGGTGACTCAGCGCATCTACTAGCATACGGCTTCGGAGCAATAGCTCGTTGGGAACTGGAAAGTTTGGGGCGGTGCGGATTGGGTGCAGCGGGGGATTCGAAACGTCGCCGGTTTCGAGTTTCCGCGCGGCGGTTAACCAGTGGATGACGGCGCGCAGAGGCGGTAGGGTAGCGGTGGTGGACGAGGACTGAGGAGCCATGGTCCGGCGGCCGGTTGGCAGGAGCCATCCATTGCGACGGCCATCGCCGCCGCGCGGCGCTGCGGCGGGGTGGACCCCCAAAACGGTGGGAAATTCCCAATCCGGGTCGCGGACGAGAGTTTAAGGGTGTTTTTGGTTACAGTCATGGGCCGGAATGTCATGGGTCCAACCCATTTTAAGGTCTCGTTCTCGCGTTCGGTTATCAGGTGGAACGATCATCCCCTTGTTCCCACGAACCTAATATTCGGGCCAGATCCGGAACAGGGTGAAACCTCCAAATCGAGCGGACCACGCGGAACCGCTCTTCTCCTCGCGCTCGTGTAGCCCTATCTCTCTCGTACGGCTCCTCTCCCCGTCTCTCCTCTCCCGCGAGTTGCGCCGACGGCCCTCCTTCTCCGGTCTGCGCCGCTGGCCATCTTCCTTCGATCTACAACGCCGGCTCCCTCGTCTCATCCTCCTCCGAAGCACAGTCTCCCTCTCCTCCGAACCACGCGCGGCGGGCGAGCGGGTTTGTGTCGATCTTGCAGCAGGGCAACAGCGGCGCCACACGTCGGAAAGCGCCGCGCCGCTGTGCTCGACGGAGAAGCCGTCCGTGGTCGCGCGTGGGGACGCCAAGGCCAAGCCGCTTATCCAGCCGGTTGCCACGCTCGGCTGTTGTTTTTCTTCTCTTATAGCTGCTGTTTATCTTATGGTTGAATTCGATTCTTGTATCTCACACCCCTGTTTGTTGCGTGGATGGATGAATTCTATTCGTTGATGCTCAAACAAAAATTGCTTGAGTCTGTTTCGGTGATTCTCACACCCCTGTTCAGCGAGGCAGACTGCAGTTTTGTTGTCCCGGTTCAGTTCTGCGAGGCAAACTTCAGTTGCAGGCAGACTGCAGTTTTGTTGTCCCGGTTCAGTTCTGCGAGGCAAACTTCAGTTGCAGGAACTGCTTATCCAGAAAAGTAAAGGTTTAAATTTACAATGACTTTGTTTTACGTGAAACTTTGGCACCGATTTAAAATGTAAAAATGTTTATCTCCATGGATAGATGTCCACTTATAAATCCATTCCACTCCATCCATCAAACCAAACATCAATATGTAACCATTTCATTCCTTCGAATTATTCGCACCAAACACGAGAATGGAACGGACCCATTACATTGGAATGGAACCATGACATTTCATTACACTTCGTTCCCGAACCAAACACACCATAAGCATCTCCAACAGGCGCCGAACGCGGCGCGCGCTAAAAACTGCTTTGCGGCTCGCCCATCGCCTAGTTTGGCGCGGTGCGTAGCGCTGGCTTCAGCAGCCGCGCTAAAATGCAGCGTGTGCACTGCTCCAGCAGTGCGCAAAAAATGCAGCACGCGCTCATTCTACAACAACATTTTTACATGGATAAAAATGATAGATTGCATAGATAAAAAACGATACAAAGGTATTTTACATCGGTGCAACTAGATAGATAGTTCGAAAGCATAGATAGATAAAACTACGATGCAACTAGATAGAAACTACTACGGCACACATATAGAGAAACTACTCCAAGTCGCTACCATCATCATCATCATCATCTTTGTCGGTGTCGTCCGAGGTATCGAGCCATATGTCCAATCAACGTCCATCGTCTGACGTGAAGATCGACCTCCCACCTGCTGCAACGATATCGGACTGCGCATTCGCCAATGCCTTCCGTCGACGCCGGTCCGCCCGCTTCGCACGGCGCCTTGCCGTCATCTCCGCCCAGTAGGCACGCTCGTCGGCGACGTCCTCCGGGTGGCGACGGCGCCACTCTGCCATGGCTCGCTCGTCCTCCTCGGCGATGAGGAGGCGGCGATGCCGCTGAGCGTGGTCGATACGGTCCATGTCGATGATGAGACGCGGCGGAAGGGCGACGCGCTGCGCCTGCTCGCGCGTGAAGACGTCCCGGAAGTTCATCTGCGACCGGGGCCTGTCCAAGCGCCACGCCGCCTCGTGCGCGCTCCGGAACGACCCGAGGCCGAGCCGGACCGGATCTCGGCGAAGTACCAGCCGTTGGGGCGCTTGCGGACGCCGCGTAGCCCGAGGAACCCCGGCGGCGCGGCGGCATGGTGGCGCGGTGATGGCGCGGAAAGCGGCGAAGCGGCGGGGTTGCGAAGCGGCGAGGTTGCGAGGGAAGGGCGCGTGGTTGTGTTCTGTGCGCGTGGCGAGCGCGGAATTTTATAGACGCGCGCGAAGCGGCGCGCCAAATCTACTGCGCCGCGTGTCGCTTTCTCTCACGTGCGCGCAAACGCTTCCCGCGCGCGGTAAGTTTCTGCCACCGCTGAAGCGCGTAGAACCAGCCGGCGCGCGTTAAAACCAAAATTTACTGCACGGGCACGCCTTTTGCCGCGCGGGTTGGAGATGCTCTTAGCTCGGCCATAAAGCCGGATAGGGCCGCAAAACTACTACGCAAAACGTTGTCGAGTCCAGCCCATCCTTAGCAAGCCCACCATGTTAAAGGCCTATCTGCAAGTCTGGTCAGCAGGGCTGGAGATTTCCGCGCAGGAGGCTGCGACGACCTCATCTAAAAAATAAAAAAAGTCTCAAAAAGAAAAAACGGCGACGACCAACCGACGGCCCCTTCTCGTCAGCCGCCCCCTGCCGGCCGCCGGCGAACCACGCCAGCCGACCTGGTAAGCTCCCAGAGACGAACCTCTCGTGCTAATGAATCTCGCGTAGCCCGCCCTTTTTGTGGAGTTACCTCCCGCGATCAGTGCTATAGGCAGTAGTAGAAATTGCCAGTGAGATTCCCCTGATGCCGCCGTGCCGAATGACTCTGTAGAGCAATTTTTGAGTAAATTTCTCTGTTGCGCGTCCTGCCTGTATCAGGGCGATCATTGTGTTTTTGGTGTGGAGGGGGGAGCAGCAACCGGCGATTGCTCGGGCAATTCGATCAGGTGCTCTCGTACCGTTGCCATCAACACAGATCTCCCTGCCTAATACAGTAGGTCGCTTGTGTTGTGTGTCCCAGGCTGCTGGTCCCTGTGTGAGTTGAGCGAGCCTCACATGTGCGGGCTTCGCAATCGGTCGGCTCGCTTCGGGTTAGAGATTGGTCACATGGTGGATGCTAGGGCTTTGTGATCATCATGAAATGAGATTTGATTTGTCCATCAGGGTTCGCGTCAAGCAAGTGATTGTTCTGTACAACATTGATGATAGTATGATGCTTGTTTGCTTAACGTGCTATGTCCAAGCCAATGTAAACAGCAGGAGAGATGTGTCTTTGGACCTGCTAATAAGTGACCACCCTTGATCCCTGTACAGTTCAACACGGTTAGTTGTGCCTGGTCTTTCTTCTTTCCATGGTGCAGGTATTGCGTGCGCTTTTTTAGTTAGTTTTTAAACGGGATGCTAGCTAATTCAGCGTTATTATTGCATTCCCCTTGCTAGAAGCGCACAAAATACTTGATTGTTACACCCTCTGTTCCCAAATGTAGGACATTCTGGCAGTTCAAAATACTTGATTGTTACAGAGGTAGTACATGATTGACAACCTCATGTTGAGATTGTTACATGTGAACAATGATGACCAATTAGCTGGAGCCTGGAGATAGTCTAATCATAAATGATTGCGCAGCTAGTAGCTGTTGTAATTTTCCTCGTGCTATGAATCTTGTTGACAACATGGTAGTATTATTAAAAGAATTACCATATGTTGTATCCTAGCTAAAACCTGGTTTATATCAGTGTTCTGCCTGTTTATATGACTATCATCTACAGGATGTAGAATATAGTGTGCCCAATCAAAGCAATGTTCATATCGCAAGGCAAAAAAAAAAACGAGGTTCAGATATAATCTTGCAGCAAAGATGGCATCTGGTCATGTTGCAGACAAGGCGATCTACAAGACTAAATGCTCCCAACTTTTGCCAACTTGCCCTCTTATTGTGCATGATGATGTCAAACTAATTTACTGCAACATAAATGCAAGTTTACTATCGACATGTTATGTGTTGGGAGCTTGGGATGCATATGATGCAAGGGATACATGATTCATAACTGACGGTTGTTTTGCAATGATCTTGTGTACTCATTTCTACTTGTCCTTTGTTCATGCGGTGCATCTATTGACAACTTGACGTCCAAAACAATCATTCGTAGTGATGAGCAAGTCTTTTATAGAATGGGCAGGTGTCAGGTACAGATTTTTGTGTGGCTTCTTCTTGGGCTGCTCGGATCAGATGGTCCCTGACTGAACTCTTAAATATGCTCATGTGGTATTTTCTTGGGATTGTATGTAGGCTAAAACCATGGCCCGTGAAAGCAGGAGGTCCCACAAACACGTAATAATACTCACATGTGTGTCATCTTATGTCAAAGCAAAGAAGTGTTTTTTCACTCTGCTCGGAAAAACCAAATCCATGTTTTCTGGACCGAAGTGTGAAAAATACCAAGCAAACTCAGACTGACACCAGCAACCAACCTGTGTAAACGTCATTGAGGACATAGATTTTTCTTTCTGTATATATACTGGAATATATGACTCGCTTAACACATAACAAGCTCTTGCAAGTCCAGAGTCTTCCCTGTGCTAGTGTCACAGTGACGGTTTGTAGGAGGGCTCAGGTCGTCAGGTGTATGTTTGGTGGTACAACTGTACAAGGAAACAACTCCGCAGGATGGTGTGTTGATGTGATCGAGGAAGAGTCGATATGTATATGTTCTGTCAAATAGCTCCTGGATTCTTGGATATGTGCGACAAAACAAGGTCATGATAGATAGGTGAGCAATGCGTGATACTTCTTGCATGTGCAGCGCAAGGATGTTGGCCAAGCTACTGTGTACACCTCATACTCTGTTTTTTATCTCTCATTTAAGTTGTATCAGAATTTGGTGGCTAGTGGGGAAATTTGACAGTCTAATGTTCTCGTATATAAATTCTGCTAACTCTAGCATAATGGCAGAATTATATTATGTTCTTGCATCGCAGAAAGTATCATATTTTCTCCTTATTGTTATGCTATCCTGAATGTTAGTATGTAATACTTACTGATATTGCTGAACGGTATATGTATCATATCACTAAAGTAATAGCTTGGCCCTTTTCTACTAGAACCAATCATGTTTCCTTTTCAATGTTGCCAAATTGCTTAATAATGGTCCTCAGATGGTCAGCCTATTATATGTTTTTTTTTGCGGGTTATTATATGTTGATGGTCAGAAACACTTGAAATCATTGCACTTTTCAGTGGAGATTATATGTTCTCTTTTGCTCATTGGCCAGTCACTCGAGATTATATCTCTCTTTTACTCATTGGCAGATTAATATGCATGATGACTGAAGTGTGGCGACTGATTCCCTTGCGGATGCTCGATGTGAAGGCAGAGTAATCTGTTATGCTGGAGGTCAGTACATTCGATGCTTGTGGTTGCTTTACTTGAATTTTGAAATTTGAGTCACCTCCATTAGTCAACTTAGCAATCGAAGCCAGAATTCAAGGTAGCATCGTGCACTAGAGCTGATACATTGCCATGAAACGAGCTGTAAATGACATTACCCAGGACTGGAAAGGAAGAAGCTGGTCCAATGCCACAGCCATGTAGCGCGCACATTGACCCAACCATCTTTATATACTCCTAGTTGATCTGATCTATCTATCCATTCAGAAGGAGGAGGACTCTGCTACATGACAGTACTAGGCATGCAGTTCCATAGCTAAAACGAAGCAAACATTCCCAACATTCAGAGCTAGACCCTCTAGCGGTTACAAATGCAAATCCTACATGATGGCATGGCATGGTAGTAAAGTACCAAGGAGAACATATCCAGTACCAGTACGTACTATCTAATGGGTGAAAGCAAGCACTGGATATGTTCTCCAGCACCCGAGCAAGCAAGCTGCTTCAGTTTGCGACAGTCTTCTTGGACTTGGGCGTCGCCTTGTCGTGGACGGCGTGTGCCGGTGGAGCCGCGTTGAGGTCAGGGAGGGGCGCACGAGCGCCAGCAGCGGCGTTGCCGATGGGCTTGCCGGCCGCGGTCTTGGCGAGGCGGTGCTTGAGCTCGGTGAGCAGGGCCTGGTTCTCCTGGTTCAGCAGCTGGGCCTTCTTGCGCAGCCGTTCGTTCTCCTTGAGGATGTAGCAGTTCTGCATGTACAGCTTGGCGTTGAGCCTGTCCATCCCGCCTGGCGCCTGCCACCAAAAAAAAAAGCAACAGGGTAAGGAAATCGGCAGCCATATGTGGGGGGCCCTGTTTCAGAACTTGGTTACAATACTCGTTTTTTATCCTGCTCTGCTTCACGCGACTCGTATTAACTTGTATGTGTCCTACTATGAGTGCAGGAAAAGAAGAAATGGAAGCAGAAACAGTGAAGTGTGTTGTGGTCGTGTGCCAGCAAAAATGCCAGGATACTCAGGGGATGTCCCTGCTGTGGCAACATCCTTAGAGGTAAGAAGAAGAAGAAGAAGAATGGAACACTAGCAGCAGAGTGTAGCATGGAGACCCTGAAGGTTCCTTCTGTAAACAAGATAAAGAAATGGGAGGGTCACTCGTTCTAAACAAATTATGATGGATGTAAACACATGTTAACGCCATTGCAACTGCTAACAGAATATATTAGTAGTACTAGCAACTTGCAAAGATGTCGAGACTCAAGACATAAACAAATCAAAGGCATGGGAGGGGATGCAGCAGATTGCATGCAACTAGGGAGTACGAGTATAAACGAACAAAAAGGGAAGCAAGCACCCAACTCAATGTTACAACACCACTAGGAAAGGGGAGCTGCAATTGGCACACATGATTGTGCATGCATGCATGCATGCAAAAGCACATCGGGCAGAGGCGAGGCTGAGGGGATTACCTTGTTGGAGGTGCTAGAGAGCAGAGGAACTCGGCAAGCAAAGGCAGAGTCGGAGTGCGATGGGCGGCCTGGGCAGGAAGGGAGGCAGAAGGGATGGAGAGGATCAAGTCGATCTCCTCTGCTGTATGTGTGATGTGCTCCTTCTATGGGGTGGTGGGACGGTATTTATAGGCTCACGATCTCGTTTCATACCAGTTCATCGTAGGTGGAGTGCAGCTAGGCTAGCTCATCCTTCCTTCCTTCCCTTTTTCCCTCCAGGATCGATCAAAAACCTCGAGCGGTGTGGCTGACAGGCGGGCCCGCCGGCATGGGCCGTGGTCCACGTGCTAGCGTTCGCACGTACGTACGAATGGGAGGCTCTCATGAGGCCTTTGAACGGGAGCGGCAGAGGGGTGTCTCGTGCATGCTCGTAAGGAGACGATCCAATCGATGACGATGCGGCAGAGGCTTAAATGCCGCCTAATCATGAGGTTGGCCTTGGCCTCCCTCACGTGCCGCATTTTCTTCTTTCTTCTTCCAGTTTTGCTAGAACTCATTCAGATAAAATATAATTTGGTCTCATTCACCTTTCATAGCCATTGGATGTGATGCTATAAGATGTGTGTGTTGACGTGGGTTGTTTTTGTTCTTGATTTCCAGGTGAATGACACCAAATTATATCTCATTTAGATGAGTTCTAGGTACTCCCTTCTTCTTCTTCCCTTCCTTGTGTACGCGCCGGTGCAGCCGTTCCCGCGCCAGATTTGTTTATGGACGGATGGATGACTAATCCGCGCATTGCCATGGCCTGTGTGAGTGAGAGAACCATTGTACTGTGATGAGTAATCTAAAGCACGATTAACACAAAGCGTGCATCTTCTAACCAACGACCAATGTGCATGGGCATGGCTTCTTGTGCACTGTAAACTGTTCCCTTGCACACTTTGTTCTACTACTATTATATTTATACTACACGAGGCAGAGAGAGAGGGGCACTGTAATTTTGTGACAGTGGTTTAGGTGGCCAACCCAAACCAAATATGGTCAGCGAGCGAGCGCAAGTGTGCAAGAGCAAGAGAGGATACGACGATGGGAGGGGGCTTCAAATGATGATGATGATGGGCCTCGGCCGGCCCAAGATTCGTAATGATGGCTCGTCTCCGGGTCCTCGCTCATCATCACGCTCCATCCCTGTTCCTATATTCCTCGCCCTTTTGTTTCCTTCCATCTCCCCTCTTTTTTTTTTCTTCTTCTTTTATTGTTACTGCACCCTCTTCCCTTCCTTGAATACCAGCCTCGGGCGGGGTGATGATGATCCCCTCTTCCCTCAATTGAATGCATCACAATTGTGCCACACACACACCTCCTCCTCGCTCCTTTTCTTTTGTACTACACCGTGCATCTTTTTCTTTGTGGCCCATCTCGCCTCTAGCTTTTCGCGAGCCTTTTGCTGAATGTGATTGTTGCAAGCAACAGAATCTCGGAAGGAAAATGCACATGTTAGCAGAGATGAGATGATCTAGGGCCGGAAAAGTGGAGGCACGAAAGGTAAAAGGAGGTAATCATCACTGCTGGCCAGCCTGGATTCACTCTCTAGGCTGTGTATGTACTCCTTCCTACATGATGATACGAGACCAAATTTTGTGGAGCTAAGACACCCCTATCCTAATGATTAAACAAAACACCCTGCACGCTTGGCCTTGGCCGATTTTTTATATATTTTTATTTTTTAAAAAGGAGAATAGACCCTCGGCCTTTGCATCTGAACGATGCATGCGGCCATCTTATTAATTAATCACAGAGGTCATATAAAGTAATACATTAGTTAGTCTGAAGCCACCATCTAGGCAACACCTGTTACTACTCCTATCCCATTGACGAAGGTATGCCGAATATTTGAGCCTAATACCAAACGGACATCGCACCAAACCCTAACATGTAAAGCCGGGTGCCTCAACCCAGCCACACACCGGGACTGGGTCCCATACCGGACCAACGCACTCTCAGATGCTGCCGCCGTCATTTTTCACCGGTCCATCTTCAGAGTAGAAACTAACCCATCAACCTTGCCTGGCCTGCCGTCGACGCCACCACAACGCTAGACAACTCCACCATCCTGCACGTATCCGTCCACACGCGCCCGTCGTCGAACCTCCGCAGCACCATGCCACCACGATCCGCCGTTGGCCTTGCGGTGGATGAGACACCGCTCGCTCTTCCGCTTGCCCCGTCCAACTAGCACTTGTTCCAAAAACGATGCCCTCAGGAGGGACAACGACATCAAAGGTACCATTACCGCCCGATCTGGTAGATCCAGATCTACGGTTTCTCCCGGAGCATCATGACCTGCAACAACGATGCCCCGATAAGGGAACGACATTATACACCCGCCATCGTCTGCCACGACTGAAGTCGGCGCGATTTTCACCGGAAGTGGCGCCCCCCCCCCTCCAACCTCGCAGCTGGCTGGAACCGAACGGAGCCTCGTCGTGGAGACGAGGGCCGCCGTCGGCACGCACGGCAGGAACTTCCAGCTGCCCCTCACTGGTCCTTCTCGCGCCATCGGTCGGCGAACGTCGTATCGAGACGGATCTGAACAGGACGCCAGATCCGCAGCCATCGGCGCCACCCATGCGCTCGCGGCCGCCACACCACCAGCCTTGTAGGTCCCCATCGCCGCCGCACAATAAGAGTGCCGCCCTGACTGCCGCCCCGGCATCCCCATGTGAGACGCCGCCTCCGCCTCACAGGATCTGTCGCGGCGACCATCCACCCTAGATCTGCGATGCATGGCCCGTCGCCACCGTGGCCCTTGCCGGCGGTGGCGGCAACGGCGGCTGGGGATAGAGGAGTGAGGAGGGGTTGGCGGAGCAGGATCGGGGGGCCCTGGCGCCGCCTGGGGGGAGGCGGCGCGAGGGGGGTGGGGGTGGTGGGGGAAGCGGATCGGTGAGTGGGAGACCTTTTGTTGCTGTCTCCTCACCTTGGCCGATTATACTACTGACAAAATAATATCTGTGATCGATCATAGCTGTTGAAAGTTCGCTCTCGTATAGTATAGCAGCCAGTGATTGTATTGACCCGGTAGCACTGCAGCGATGCCAATCCTAGACGGCATTGCCACTGGTGGCGTATTGATTTCCTGTGGCAATGCGGTGGTAGTAACCACACAAGCTGTGCCGATCATAACCGTTTCAAACTTTCATCAATGGACGGGCATGGGCTCGTCTCGCTTGCAGTATTACGTGCAGCTGGTGCTGGTGCTGCACATGGAGACAGGCCATTAAGATTCTAGGAGAGTACGAGCGTACAAAACCATGATCGCCGATTAAAAGCAAAGCCATCATGTGCATCCATGGATTCCCCCTTCTTGTGCTCATGCTAGCTGCCATCATTTTTATCTCGCCGCACGAAAGCTTCGTCGACGCATCCGCCCAAAGCATCCCACGCACATCTACCGGATCATGATCATTGATCGGGAAAAATGAAAAGGCAGCCTTACTCGATTTGGCTAAAGGCGTTTCTCATTCTCTTCTTCTACTCTTAATTAAGAGAATACTACCAGTATAAATTAAGCAACGCAGAGCAAGGTCCAAAAGGAAAAAAAAAATAGGGTTTAGGTGGCCAGCAGATCTTAAACCCTAGAGCTGGACGGATTGGATAAAGTTGCCATTGCTTCTTCTGCTTCCTAATATTTTTATTTAAATAAAAAAAGAAACACAAACGTAGCCAGAGTATGATGTTTGCTGCCGTTGCCGAACTAGCTACTCCTACTAGCTGCGCTTTGTGTACAGAGTCGACGGTGATGATGTTGGTGTCAGACGATATTTAGCTCCATGTCTCCATCCGCCGGAAGACAGACCACCCAGCCCAATGCACATCGATTGCATAAATTTATTTGTTTCAGAACCATAATCACGATGAAGCTTCCCTTCCCTGTGTTTACTTCCTGTCCATGCATGCATACATACATCTTCTCGATCGAGTAGTACTAGTAGTAAAAGAGGGTGTGCCATGAAGGGGCTGTTGCTTGACCAGATGGATCAAATAGTAATCATAACCTGCCCTGCATTGTTTCTAGAAAGGCATGATGGAAGGAGGCAGATCGACGCAATGAAGTACTCCTCATGAGCAGCGGCGGGACAGAAAAAGTTAGTAGATATTGCATGAGCATGACGAATGGGCCTCGCATTGACAAGATGGAAAGGAAGAAAGGGCAGCAGGGGCGCCCGGGCCGGTCAATGTCGCGCATCAGTTCGCCCCATGAATCCTCCTCGCTTGTTCTTCCTGCAGCTGGCCGGCCTAATTACACATGCTGGCGCGGTGAAAGCGATGAGTGAGCTATGGGTGCTAGGGTGCTCGATGCGCTAGCTGCGGTAGTAGTATTTAGCTAGCGTGGCATCATGACCAGTGTACCGCAGCACTCGATAGAGAGGAGGTCTGGATGTTTGTCCCGACTAGCTCGCAGAATCTAGATTGGACGGAGCACTACTCGCGCCCAGACCCAGGGTACGTACTCTACCATGCCAGAGCGCGGCAGCACTACAGCTGCTGTTTCGCCAATGCTATACTCCAGTAGCGGCAGTAGGGTGCAATCCATGGCGTTGCATTCAAGCGTATGCATGCATGTATGCCCCACCTGTTGCGACTTGCGAGTCAAACCATCGCCGCGCCTCATCATGGCAGGCAGCCGGTGGATCCAGAGCGCCGTGGAGGATCGGCACGGTCGTGGGCATGCTCCCTGACGGCTGGGTCCCGCCGACCTTCTGTGGGCCCGGCACGTCATACCCTGGGGCTTCGGTTCGGTCCATAGATGTCGAGCCAGTAATGAAAGGGCGCCCGCGCGCCATCGATGGTTTTTGCTTGAGGGCCGCGGCAGGAGCTCCTGCTCTGCATTTGCTGCTCGTGCGCCTCGTCAATTGATTGTGTTGCAGGCCTGGGCGAGGCAATCGGATACGCGTCCACTGTTGACGCGCGCATGTATGTTGGCTCGGCTGCTGAACTCATGCTCTGCTGGCTGCTGGTGGCCGGCCGGTCGGTCGCCTCTTGCGGCCTGACACGGCTCCGGCCGTGTGTGCCATCGCAACAGTGGCCTGCGCAGCGGGAGGGAATCATGCGTGTCGGGTGTGTGACATAAGCTACTCCATCCAGAGTGGAGTAGCTACCTGCGGGTCGGCCATGCACGCATCGACACGGGTGCGAGCGAATACCGCCGGACGACCGAATCTACCTCTGCGCCGGCGCGCTCTTCTTCTTGGCGTGGATGCCCGGTCGTTGTGCCCTCATATGTTCATGTTTTGACCTTTTATGATTCTTTTTCCAGATCTAACACTGGTTCGAAAAAATTTCAAGATTTGACCCTTTTGCCCGCCGCTAGTGCCCTCGGTAGGGTACAACAGGCTACTGCCAGAACCCTGGGCATAGCCCACTCGTCCATGTCAGCCCGAGTCAACGGCAGCCGTCTCTTGCCGTCCACCCTACCGCCAACGACACTGGCAGTAGGTTGTGCAACCCTACCGTCGGAGAGTGGCGGAGCCAGGGTTGGCTGACGCCCCAAGCGAAAAACTTAAGAGCTAAAACTACCCCTAAAAAACTCTAGTTTGAAGGCGTAGAAAAATGAATCTATGTTACATAATTAATAAGAAACTAAACATAATAATTCAATGGCAACATTTGTTCCATGACAGGTCAACTAATAAAGCAAGACAAATCAAAGGGCAATATGTAGCATATATATAGATGATACAAAAGATTGATTAAAATGAAATAATTGGTTGATCTGAGCCTCACATGATTGCATCTTCAATAGTAGAAGAAGATAAACCTTCAATGATAAATTTTGAAATTCAAATCCTCAATTGGTACTCTCTTACCATGGTCTGATCCAATATCAACAGGGGCATCTAGCAGAAAACTTATCATCAAACAGTGGCATCTAGATCACTACCGCAAAGATTTGGAGCTAGCGGCTTAGCTGGATCGCTTGTAATGACCCATTGGCCCGTTTCTACTACATCTCTAAATAAACTTGGAAGAATGACTAACATAGAATTTGTGAAGAGCTACCTTTGCTCTACTGTCTGCTTTGTGCTGCGGCTCGGCTGAGGACAAAGGTCGGTGGGGTGGGTTGCCCTTGTGCTACTCTTAACAAACAACGGCCGCCTTGTCGGACGCCAGGCAGCTGTCGCCTCGTCGGACAGGGCAGCATCCCGCAGTGCCGCAACCTGATGCCTCATAAGGGGATCGAAAGGGGGGCGGCTGGGTAGGCACGCACGACGGTAGGCGACGGCGGGCGGCGCCAGAATGCATATCACGCAGCCATGCCTAGCGTCCATCCAAGTCGGGGAAGGGGCGGCGGGCAGCCAGTTCGTTCGTCCAAGTCGAGCACAACGGACACAACGAATCAAAGCGAATGAAGGAGATGGGCCTCAGTGCCTCACACCCTAGGCGAATTAGGCCAGGCCCCAGGCCGCCTTCGTTCCAATCTACGTTATTTGTTACAGTGCACGAAGGGGATGGGCCACACACCCCAGGCCACCGCCCATGCCACCGGAGACCCTAGTGGTAGATGCTCAACAGTTCTAAACCGGGGGGAGGCGCGGGGCCCACCCACGAACAGCCCTATCTCCTCCCTCGCGCCGCCGCAAGAACAGAGAGGGAGGCACCTCTCTCATCCCCTCCACTCCCTCGTCCGATCTTCTTCCTTTATCATCGTTTTTGTGGATCGAGATGGCTCCTAAAAGAGAAAAGTAAGCTCTATCAATCCCTCCAATTAGTTTTAGTCAAAACGCTTTCGATTTGTTGCATTATTTGGTGCAAATAAACCCTATTTTCCTACTAGATTTCAGTTTTGGTTGATTCTAGTTTTGCTTAGCTTGATTCTATATGATTTATGGGGTTGAATATGAACTCTAGTAACTAATTGGAGAGATTCTATGTGTTTTCCATATGAAACCTAGTTCATCACCAAATTAGGTGGAGATTCAATTTTTTTGAATGAATGGTCATATGATTGATGTTGGAGGGATTGTAACTAGTTGGCTACATATGATGGATGTTGTTGAATGAATGAATCATATACATATAGTACGATGTTTGAATATGATGGATTTTGGTGAATTATGCATATGCGTATTTCATTTTTTATAAATGTTAAATCAATAAATGAATGTATGATGGTTGAATATCGTTGAATTGGGATTTTTATTTCTGTGCCACTGGTTCGTTAGTTGTACACATTCATCCCCACTCTGTTAACTTTATCTCACTTTTCCTAACTCCTCACTCCCTTACCCGAAACCCTCAGAACAGGTTACAAGGGACGTTCCCGTCAGGTCAATGCCTTTGACCATTTACTCTGTCGAGTGGGCCTGTGATAACCCACAAGTATAGGGGATCGCAACAGTTTTCAAGAATAGAGTATTCAACCCAAATTTATTGATTCGACACAAGGGGAGCCAAAGAATATTCTCAAGTATTAGCAGTTGAGTTGTCGATTCAACCACACCTGAAAGACTTAATATCTGCAGCAAAATATTTAGTAGCAAAGTAGTATGAAAGTAACGATAACGGTGGCAAAAGTAACAGTAGTGGTTTTTGTAGCAATCGTAACAGTGGCAACGGAAAACTAACTAAGCAAAGATCAATATGTGAAAATCTCGTAGGCAATGGATCAATGATGGATAATTATGTCGGATGCGATTCCTCATGCAACAGTTATAACATAGGGTGACACAGAACTAGCTCCAGTTCATCAATGTAATGTAGGCATGTATTCCAAATATAGTCATACGTGCTTATGAAAATGAACTTGCATGGCATCTTTTGTCCTACCCTCCCGTGGTATAGGGGTCCTATTGGAAACTAAGGGATATTAATGCCTCCTTTTAATAGAGTGTTGGGAACATAGTATTTCAAAAAAAATCCTACGATCACGCAAGATCTATCTAGAAGAAGCATAGCAATGAGACGGGAGAGTGTGTCCACGTACCCTCGTAGACCGAAAGCGGAATCGTTTAGTAACGCAGTTGATGTAATCGAACATCTTCACGATCCAACCGATCCAAGTACCGAACGTACGGCACCTTCGTGTTCAGCACACGTTCAGCTCGATGACGTCCCTCGATCTCTTGATCTAGTTGAGGACGAGGGAGAGTTCCGTCAGCACGACGGCGTGGCGACGGTGATGATGAAGTTACCGGCGCAGGGCTTCGCCTAAGCACTACGACGATATGACCGAGGTGTTAACTATGGAGGGGGCTCCACACACGGATAGGAACAATTGATGTGTGTTCTAGGGGTGTCCTCCCCACATATATAAAGGAGGGAGAGGGAGGGAGGCAGCCTAGGGCGTGCCCAAGTAGGAGGAATCCTACTTGGGCCCCTAGTCCAATTCGCCCCCCTACCATATTTGAACAAGGGAGAAAGGAAGGGGGGAGGAAGTAGGAGTCCTACTTCATACTTTCCTTTTCCTCCTCTTCCTTCCCTTTCTCCCCACGTGGCTGGCCCTATAGGGGGTGCACCAGCCCCTTGTGGGCTGGTGTGTTCCCTTACTTGGCCCATTAAGTCCATATCTTTGCCGGGGGTTGCCCGGAACCCCTTCCGGTGACCCGGTATCACCCGGAACACTTCCGGTGTCCAAATACCACCGTCCTAAATATGAATCTTTACCTCTCAACCATTTTGAGACTCCTCGTCATGTCCTTGATCTCATCCAGGACTTCGAACAAACTTCGGTCATCAAATAACATAACTCATAATACAAATCGTCATCGAACGTTAAGCATGCGGACCCTACGGGTTCGAGAACTATGTAGACATGATCGAGACACATCTCCGGTCAATAACCAATAGCGGAACCTGGATGCTCATATTGGCCCCTACATATTCTACGGAGATCTTTATCGGTCAAACCGCATAACAACATACGTCATTCCCTTTGTCATCGGTATGTTACTTGCCCGAGATTCGATCGTCAGTATCATCATACCTAGTTCAATCTCATTACCAGCAAGTCTCTTTACTCGTTCCGTAATGCATCATACCTCAACTAACTCATTAGTCACATTGCTTGCAAGGCTTATAGTGATGTGCATTACCGAGAGGGCCCAAAGATACCTCTCCGATACACGGAGTAACAAATCCTAATCTCAATCTATGCCAACCCAACAAACACCTTCGGAGACACCTGTAGAGCATATTTATAATCACCCAGTTACGTTGTGACGTTTGATAGCACACAAGGTGTTCCTCCGGTATTCGGGAGTTGCATAATCTCATAGTCAGAGGAACATGTATAAGTCATGATGAAAGCAATAGCAATAAAACTAAATGATCATTTATGCTAAGCTAACGGATGGGTCTTGTCCATCACATCATTCTCTGATGATGTGATCCCGTTCATCAAATGACAACACATGTCTGTGGTCAGGAAACTTAACCATCTTTGATTAACGAGCTAGTCAAGTAGAGGCATACTAGGGACACTCTGTTTTTGTCTATGTATTCACACATGTACTAAGTTTCTGGTTAATACAATTCTAGCACGAATAATAAACATTTATCATGATATAAGGAAATATAAATAACAACTTTATTATTGCTCTAGGGCATATTTCCTTCAGTCTCCCACTTGCACTAGAGTCAATAATCTAGTTCACATCTCCATGTGATTTAACACCAATAGTTTGAAGGAAATATGCCCTAGAGGCAATAATAAAGTTATTATTTATTTCCTTATATCATGATAAATGTTTATTATTCATGCTAGAATTGTATTAACCGGAAACATAATACATGTGTGAATACATAGACAAATGGAGTGTCACTAGTATGCCTCTACTTGACTAGCTCATTAATCAAAGATGGTTATGTTTCCTAACCATGAACAAAGAGTTGTTATTTGATTAACGGGATCACATCATTAGGTGAATGATCTGATTGACATGATCCATTCCATTAGCTTAGCACCCGATTGTTTAGTATGTTGCTATTGCTTTCTTCATAACTTATACATGTTCCTATGACTATGAGATTATGCAACTCCCGTTTGCCGGAGGAACACTTTGTGTGCTACCAAACGTCACAACGTAAATGGGTGATTATAAAGGTACTCTACAGGTGTCTCCAAAGGTACATGTTGGGTTGGCGTATTTCAAGATTAGGATTTGTCACTCCGATTGTCAGAGAGGTATCTCTGGGCCCTCTCGGTAATGCACATCACATAAGCCTTGCAAGCATTGCAACTAATGAGTTAGTTGCGAGATGATGTATTACGAAACGAGTAAAGAGACTTGCCGGTAACGAGATTGAACTAGGTATTGAGATACCGACGATCGAATCTCGGGCAAGTAACATACCGATGACAAAGGGAACAACGTATGTTGTTATGCGGTCTGACCGATAAAGATCTTCGTAGAATATGTAGGAGCCAATATGAGCATCCAGGTTCCGCTATTGGTTATTGACCGGAGACGTGTCTCGATCATGTCTACATTGTTCTCGAACCCGTAGGGTCCGCACGCTTAAGGTTTCGATGACAGTTATATTATGAGTTTATGAGTTTTGATGTACCGAAGTTAGTTCAGAGTCCCGGATGTGATCACGGACATGACGAGGAGTCTCGAAATGGTTGAGACATAAAAATTGATATATTGGACGGCTATATTCGGACACTGGAAGTGTTCCGGGTGATTTCGGAGAAAACCGGAGAGTCGGAGGGTTACTGGAACCCCCCCCCCCCAGGAGAAGTAATGGGCCATATGGGCCTTAGTGGAGAGAGAGAGGGGCAGCCAAAGGTGGGCCGCGCGCCTCTCCCCCCTGGTCCGAATTGGACTAGGAGAGGGGGGGCGGCGCCCCCCTTTCCTTCTCCCTCCCGACTTCTTTCCCCCTCCTAGTAGGAGAGGACTCCTCCTTGGCGCGCCATAGGGGCCGGCCGGCCTCCTCCCCTTGATCCTTTATATACGGGGGCAGGGGGCACCCCTAGACACACAAGTTGATCCACGTGATCATATTCTTAGCCGTGTGCGGTGCCCCCTTCCACCATAATCCTCGATAATATTGTAGCGGTGCTTAGGCGAAGCCCTGCGACGATAGTACATCAAGATCGTCACCACGCCGTCGTGCTGACGGAACTCTTCCCCGACACTTTGCTGGATCGGAGTCTGGGGATCGTCATCGAGCTGAACGTGTGCTAAAACTCAGAGGTGCCGTAGTTTCGGTGCTTGATCGGTCGGGCCGTGGAGACGTACGACTACATCAACTAAGTTAACGCTTCCATTGTCGGTCTAAAAGGGTACGTAGATCACACTCTCCCCCTCTCGTTGCTATGCATCACCATGATCTTGCGTGTGCGTAGGAATTTTTTTGAAATTACTACGAAACCCTACATAGTTCACATCTTTATGTGATTAGTTCACATCTCCATGTGACTAATACCCAAAGGGTTTACTAGAGTCAATAATCTAGTTCACATCGCTATGTGATTAACACCCAAAGAGTGATCATGTTTTGCTTGTGAGAGAAGTTTAGTCAACGGGTCTGCCACATTTAGAGCCGTATGTATTTTGCAAATTTTCTATGTCTACAATGCTCTGCACGGAGCTACTCTAGCTAATCGCTCCCACTTTCAATATGTATCTAGATCGAGACTTAGAGTCTTCCAGATCAGTGTCAAAGCTTGCATCGACGTAACTCCTTACGACGAACTCTTTGTCACCTCCATAACCGAGAAACATTTCCTTATTCCACTAAGGACAATTTTGACCGTTGTTCAGTGATCCACTCCTGGATCACTATTGTACCCTCTTGAAAAACTCATGGTGAGGTACACAATAGGTCTGGTACACAACATAGCATACTTTATAGAACCTATGACTGAGGCATAGGGAATGACTTTTCATTCTCTTTCTATTTTCTGTCGTGGTCGGGTTTTGAGTCTTTACTCAACTTCATACCTTGCAACACAGGCAAGAACTCCTTCTTTGACACCGGCGAAGTTTGCACCAACTCTCAAGGTGAGAAAGGGCAATGCACGGTACCGTAGAGGCTAGCAATGATGGAAAGGTGAGAGTGTGTATAATCCATGGACTCAACATTAGTCATAAAGAACTCACATACTTATTGCAAAAATCTACAAGTCATCAAAAACCAAGCATTATGCGCATGCTCCTAGGGGGATAGGTTGGTAGGAAAAGACCATCGCTCGTCCCCGACCGCCACTCATAAGGAAGACAATCAAAGAACACCTCATGTTTCAAATTTGTTACACAACGGTTACCATACGTGCATGCTATGGGACTTGCAATCTTCAACACAAGTATTTCTTAAATTCACAACTACTCAACTAGCACAACTCTAATATCACCATCTTTATATCTCAAAACAATTATCAAGTATCAAACTTCTCATAGTATTCAATGCACCTTTTTATGAAAGTTTTTATTATACCAATCTTGGATGCCTATCATATTAGGACCAATTTTATAGCCAAAGAAAATTACCATGATGTTCTAAAGGACTCTTAAAATAATATAAGTGAAGCATGAGAGATTAATAGTTTCTATAAAATAAAACCACCACCATGCTCTAAAAGATATAAGTGAAGTACTAGAGCAAAATTATCTAGCTCAAAGGATATAAGTGAAGCATATAGAGTATTCTAATAAATTCCGATTCATGCGTGTCTCTCTCAAAAGGTGTGTACAGAAAGGATGATTGTGGTAAACTAAAAAGCAAAGACTCAAATCATACAAGACCTCCAAGCAAAACACATATCATGTGGTGAATAAAAATATAGCCTCAAGTAAAGTTACTGATGGACGAAGACGAAAGAGGGGATGCCTTCCGGGGCATCCCCAAGCATAGGCTTTTGGTTGTCCTTGAATTTTAACTTGGGGTGCCTTGGGCATCCCCAATCTTAGGCTATTGCCACTCCTTATTCCATAATCCATCAAATCTTTACCCAAAACTTGAAAACTTCACAACACAAAACTCAACAGAAAATTTCATGAGCTTCGTTAGTATAAGAAAACAAACCACCACTTAAGGCACTGTAATGAACTCATTATTTATTTATATTGGTGTTAAACCTACTGTATTCCAACTTCTTTATGGTTCATACCCTCCGATACTAGCCATAGATTCATCAAAATAAGCAAACAACACACGAAAAACAGAATCTGTCAAAAACAGAACAGTCTGTGGTAATCTGTAGGTTTCGAATACTTATGTAACCCCAAAAATTATTAAATAAATTTTTGGACGTGACGAATTTGTATATTAATCATCTGCAAAAAGAATCAACCTAATCGCACTCTCCAGTAAAAAATGGCAGCAAATCTCGTGAGCACTAAAGTTTCTGTTTTTTACAGCAAGATCGCAAAAACTTCCCCCAAATCTTCCCAAAGGTTCTACTTGGCACAAACACTAATTAAAAGCATAAAACCACATATAATAAGAGGCTAGATGAATTATTTATTACTAAAAAGAACCAAAAATCAAGAAACAAAAATAAAATTGGGTTGCCTCCCAACAAGCGCTATCATTTAACGCCCCTAGCTAGGCATAAAAGCAAGAATAGATGTAGGTATTATCATATTTGGTATGCAATCCATAAGTGGCTCTCGTAATAGATTCATAAGGTAATTTAATTTTATTTCTAGGAAAGTGTTCCATGCCTTTCCTTAACGGAAATTGGAATCTAATATTCCCTTCTTTCATATCAATAATTGCACCAATCGTTCTAAGGAAAGGTCTACCAAGAATAATGGGACATGTAGGATTGCAATCAATGTGAAGAACAATGAAATCTACGGGCACATAATTCCTATTTGCAACAATAAGAACATCATTAATCCTTCCCATAGGTTTCTTAATAGTGGAATCGGCGAGGTGCAAATTTAAAGAATAATCATCAAATTCACGGAAACCTAACACATCACACAAAGTTTTTGGAATCGTGGAAACGCTAGCACCCAAATCACATAAAGCATAGCATTCATGATCTTTAATTTTAATTTTAATATTAGGTTCCCACTCATCATGAAGTTTTCTAGGGATAGAAACTTCTAATTCAAGCTTTTCTTCATAAGATTGCATTAAAGCATCAACGATATGTTTGGTAAAAGCTTTATTTTGACTATAAGTATGCGGAGAATTTAGCACGGATTACAACAAGGAAATACAATCTATCAAAGAGCAATAATCACAATTAAATTCCTTGAATCCAAAATAGTGGGTTCATTGCTATGTAAAGTTTTGACCTCTCCAATCCCACTTTTACCAATTTTTGCATCAAGATCTAGAAACTCTGAATCATTGGGACGCCTTTTAACTAAAGTTGACTCATCTCCAGTCCCATCATTATCAAGATTCATATTGCAAAACAAAGATTTAATAGGAGACACATCAATCACTTTTAGATCTTCGTCCTTATTATCATCAAAACTAGAAGAACATGCTTTTATAAAAGCAATCCTTTTTTGCACGCATCCTAGCGGTTCTTTATTTGCACTCATCAATGGAAATTCTCATGGCTTTGAGAGACTCATTGATATCATGCTTAGGTGGAATAGATCTAAGTTTCAAAGAATCAACATCAAGAGAAATTCTATCCACGTTCCTAGCCAACTCATCAATCTTAGACAATTTTTCTTCAATCAAAGTATTGAAACTCTTTTGTGAACTAATAACTTCTTTAATACTAGATTCAAAATCAGAGGGCATCTTATTATAATTTTCATAAGAATTGTTGTAGGAATTACCATAATTATTAGAGGAATTACTAGTATACGACATAGGATTAAAGTTTCCTCTATACGCGCTATTACCAAAATTGTTCCTACCAACAAAATTTACATCCATAGATTCATTATTATTCTCAATCAAAGTAGACAAAGGCATATCATTAGGATCAGAAGAAACACTCTTATTAGCAAACAATTTCATAAGTTCATCCATCTTTCCACTCAAAACATTAATTTCTTCTATAGCATGAAACTTTTTACTAGTAGATCTTTCGGTGTGCCATTGAGAATAATTAACCATAATATTATCTAGGAGTTTGGTAGCTTCTCCTAAAGTGATTTCCATAAAAGTGCCTCCCGCGGCCGAATCTAAAAGATTTCTAGAAGCAAAATTCAATCCAACATAAAATTTTTGTATGATCATCCGTAAGTTCAAACCATGAGTAGGGCAATTACGAATAATTAATTTCATCCTCTCCCAAGATTGTGCAACATGCTCATGATCTAGTTGCTTAAAGTTCATAATATCGTTTCTAAGAGAGATGATTTTAGCAGGAGGAAAATACCTAGAGATAGAAGCATCTTTGCACTTGTTCCAAGAATCAATACTATTTTTAGGCAAAGACGAAAACCAAGTTTTAGCACGATCTCTAAGCGAAAACAGAAATAGCTTCAATTTAACAATATCATTATCCACATCTTTCTTATTTTGCATATCACACAAATCAACAAAGCTGTTTAGATGGGTAGTGGCATCTTCACTAGGAAGGCAAGAAAACAGATCTTTCATGACAAGATTCAGCAAAGCAGTATTAATCTCACACGATTCAGCATCGGTAAGAGGAGCAATCGGAGTGCTAATAAAATCATTATTGTTGGTATTGGAAAAATCACACAATTTAGTATTATCTTGAGCCATCGTGACAAACAATCCAACACACAAGCACACAAGAAGCGAGCAAAAAAGAGGCGAACGGAAAAAGAGGGCGAATAAAACGGTAAGGGTGAAGTGGGGGAGAGGAAAACGAGAGGCAAATGGAAAATAATGTAATGCGAGGGATAAGAGTTTGTGATGGGTACTTGGTATGTCTTGACTTGTGCGTAGATCTCCCCGGCAACGGCGCCAGAAATCCTTCTTGCTACCTCTTGAGCACTGCATTGGTTTTTCCTTGAAGAGGAAAGGGTGATGCAGCAAAGTAGCGTAAGTATTTCCCTCAGTTTTTGAGAACCAAGGTATCAATCCAGTAGGAGACTACACGCAAGTCACCTCGCACCTGCACAAACAAATAAGGACCTCGCAACCAGCACGATAAAGGGGTTGTCAATCCCTTCACGGTCGCTTACAAGAGTGAGATCTGATAGAGATAATAAGATAAATATTTTTGGTATTTTTATGATATAGATTGAAAGTAAAGATTGCAAAGTAAAATAGATTGGAAACTTATATGATAGAAGATAGACCCGGGGGCCATAGGTTTCACTAGTGGCTTCTCTCAAGATAGCATAAGTATTACGGTGGGTGAACAAATTACTATTGAGCAATTGATAGAAAAGTGCATAATTATGAGAATATCTAGGCATGATCATGTATATAGGCATCACGTCCACGACAAGTAGACCGAAACGATTCTGCATCTACTACTATTACTCCACACATCGACCGCTATCCAGCATGCATCTAGAGTATTAAGTTCATAAGAACAGAGTAACACATTAGGCAAGATGACATGATGTAGAGGGATAAACTCAAGCAATATGATATAAACCCCATATTTTTATCCTCGATGGCAACAATACAATACGTGCCTTGCTTCCCCTGCTGTCGCTGGGAAAGGACACCGCAAGATTGAACCCAAAGCTAAGCACTTCTCCCATTGCAAGAAAGATCAATCTAGTAGGCCAAACCAAACTGATAATTCGAAGAGAATTGCAAAGATAACAAATCATACATAAAAGATTTCAGAGAGAATCAAATATTGTTCATAGATAAACTTGATCATAAACCCACAGTTCATCGAATCTCGACAAACACACCGCAAAAAGGATTACATCGAATAGATCTCCAAGAAGATCGAGGAGAACTTTGTATTGAGATCCAAAGAGAGAGAAGAAGCCATCTAGCTAATAACTATGGACCCGAAGGTCTGCGGTAAACTACTCACACATCATCGGAGAGGCTATGGTGTTGATGTAGAAGCCCTCCGTGATCGATTCCCCCTCCAACGGAGCTCCGGAAAAGGCCCCAAGATGGGATCTCTTGGGTACAGAAGGTTGCGGCGGTGGAAATAGGGTTTCGTGGTGCTCCTGGATGTTTTGGGGGTATATGGATATATATAGGAGGAAGAAGTAGGTCGGTGGAGCTGCGAGGGGGCCATGAGGGTGGGGGCGCGCCTCCCTGCCTCGTGGCCTCCTCGCTCCTTTCTTGACGTCTACTCCAAGTCCCTTGGATCACGTTTGTTCCAAAAATAACTCTCCCGAAGGTTTCATTCCGTTTGGATTCCGTTTGATATTCCTTTTCTGTGAAACACTGAAATAGGAAAAAAAAGCAATTTGCACTGGGCCTTGGGTTAGTAGGTTAGTCCCAAAAATAATATAAAAGTGTATAATAAAGCCCATTAAACATCCAAAACAGATAATATAATAGCATGGAACAATAAAAAATTATAGATACGTTGGAGACGTATCAGTCTTCCTCTTGAAGATCCATTTATTCTCAATGGCTTGCCGATCATCGGGCAAGTCCACCAAAGTCCACACTTTGTTCTCATACATGGATTCTATCTCAGATTTCATGGCCTCAAGCCATCTGTCGGAATCTGGGCTCATCATCGCTTCCTCATAGTTCGTAGGTTTATCATGGTCTAGTAACATGACTTCCAGAACAGGATTACCATACCACTATGGTGCAGATCGTACTCTAGTTGACCTACGAGGTTCGATAGTAACTTGATCTGAAATTTCATGATCATCATCATTAACTTCCTCACTAATTGGTGTAGGCATCACTTGAACTGATTTCTGTGATGAACCATTTTCCAATTCGAGAGAAGGTACAACTACCTCATCAAGTTCTTCTTTCCTCCCACTCACTTATTTCGAGAGAAACTCCTTCTCTAGAAAGGATCCACTCTTAGCAACAAAGATCTTGCCTTCGGATCTGTGATAGAAGGTGTACCCAACAGTTTCTTTTGGGTATCCTATGAAGACACACTTCTCTGATTTGGGTTTGAGCTTATCAGGCTGAAACCTTTTCACATAAGCATCGCAACCCCAAACTTTAAGAAACGACAGCTTAGGTTTCTTGCTAAACCACAGTTCATACAATGTCGTCTCAATGGATTTTTTAGACGATGCCCTATTTAACGTGAATGTAGTTGTCTCTAATGCATAACCCCAACACGATAGTGGTAAATCAGTAAGAGACATCATAGATCGCACCATATCTAATAAAGTACGGTTAGGACATTCGGACACACCATTACACTATGGTGTTCCAGGTGGCATGAGTTGCGAAACTATTCCACATTGTTTCAAATGAAGGCCAAACTCGTAACTCAAATATCCGCCTCTGCGATCAGATCGTAGAAACTTTATTTTCTTGTTACGATGATTCTCAACTTCACTCTGAAATTCTTTGAACTTTTCAAATGTTTCAGACTTATGTTTCATTAAGTAGATATACCCATATCTGCTCAAATCATCTGTGAAGGTCAGAAAATAACGATACCCACCATGAGCCTCAACACTCATCGGACCGCATACATCGGTATGTATTATTTCCAATAAGTCAGTGGCTCCCTCCATTGTTCCGCAGAATGGAGTCTTAGTCATCTTGCCCATGAGACATGGTTCGCAAGCATCAAGTGATTCCAAAAGCCCACCAGCATGGAGTTTCTTCATGCGCTTTACACCAATATGACCTAAACGCCAGTGCCACAAATAAGTTGCACTATCATTATTAACCTTGCATCTTTTGGCTTCAATATTATGAATATGTGTATCACTACAATCGAGATTCAATAAACCATTCACCTTGGGTGTATGACCACAGAAGGTTTTATTCATGTAAACAGAATAACAATTATTCTTTGACTTAAATGAATAACTGTATTGCAATAAACATGATCCAATCATATTATTCTCAACACAAACACCAAATAACGTTTATTTTAGGTTCAACACTAACCCCGAAGGTAAAGGGAGTGTGCGATGGTGATCTTATCAACCTTGGGATCACTTCCAACACACATTGTCACCTTGACCTCAACTAGTCTCTGTTCTTTTTATAACTCCTATTTCAAGTTACTAATCATAGCAACTGAACCGGTATCAAATACCCAGGGGCTACTATGAATACTAGTAAAGTACACATCATTAACATGTATATCATATATACTTTTGTTCACTTTGCCATCCTTCTTATCTGCCAAGTATTTGGGACAGTTCCTCTTCCAGTGACCATTTTATTTGTAGTAGAAGCACTCAGTTTCAGGTTTGGGTCTAGATTTGGGCTTCTTCATGGGAGTGGAAACTTGGTTGTCATTCTTCTTGAAGTTTCCTTTCTTTCCCTTGCCCTTTTACTTGAAACGAGTGGTCTTGTCAACCATCAACACTTGATGCTTTTCTTGATTTCTACCTGCGCCGATTTTAGCATCGCGAAGAGCTCGGGGAATAGTTTTCGTCATTCTTTACATATTATAGTACATCACGAAGTTCCAGTAACTTGGTGATAGTGACTAGAGAACTCTGTCAATCACTATCTTATCTAGAATATTAACTCCCACTTGATTCAAGCGATTATAGTACTCAGACATTCTGAGCACATGCTCACTGGTTGAGCTATTCTCCTCCATCTTGTAGGAAAAAAATACTTGTCAGAGGTCTCATACCTCTCGACTTGGGCATGAGTCTGAAATACCAATTTCAACTCTTGGAACATCTCATATGCTCCATCGCGTTTCAAAATATTTTTGAAGTCCCGGTTCTAAGTCGTAAAGCATGGTGCACTAAACTATCAAGTAGTTATCATACCAAGCTTGTCAAATGTTCATAACGTCTGATTTTCTCCTGCAATAGTTCTGTCACCTAGCGGTGCATCAAGGACATAAATCTTCTATGCAGCAATGAGGATAATTCTCATATCATGGAGCTAGTACGTATCATTGCTACTAACATCTTTCAACATAGTTTTCTCTAGGAACATATCATAAATAAAACGGGGAAGCTATACGTGAGCAATTGATCTACAACATAGATATGCAAATACTATTAGGACTAAGTTCATGATAAATTTAAGTTCAATTAATCATATTACTTAAGAACTCCCACTTAGATAGACATCCCTCTAATCATCTAAGTGATCACGTGATCCATATCAACTAAACCATGTCCGATCATCATGTGAGATGGAGTAGCTTTCAATGGTGAACATCACTATGTTGATCATATCTACTATATGATTCACGCTCGACCTTTTGGTCTCAGTGTTCCGAGGCCATATCTACATATGGTAGTCTCGTCAAGTTTAACCCGAGTATTCTGCGTGTGCAAAACTGGCTTGCACCCAATGTAGGTGAACGTAGAGCTTATCACACCCGATCATCATGTGGTGTCTCGGCACGACGAACTATAGCAATGGTGCATACTCAGGGAGAACACTTATACCTTGAAATTTAGTGAGGGATCATCTTATAATGCTTCCACCGTAATAAGCAAAATAAGATGCATAAAGGATAAACATCACATGCAATCAATATAAGTGATATGATATGGCCATCATCATCTTGTGCCTTTGATCTCCATGTCCAAAGCACCGTCATGATCACCATCGTCACTGGCTTGACACCTTGATCTCCATCGTAGCATCGTTGTCGTCTCGCCAACTATTGCTTCTACAACCATTACTACCGCTTAGTGATAAAGTAAATCAATTACATGGCGATTGCATTTCATACAATAAAGCAACAACCATATGGCTCCTACCAGTTGCCGATAACTGTGTTACAAAACATGATCATCTCATACAACAATTTATATAATCACGTCTTGATCATATCACATCACAACATGCCCTACAAAAACAAGTTAGACGTCCTCTACTTTATTGTTGCAAATTTTATGTGGCTGCTACGGGCTTAGCAAGAACCGTTCTTACCTACGCATCAGAAACCACAACGCGGTATAGTGATTGCTTTTTGATCTTCAGAAAGAACCCCATTCATTGAATCTGATTCAACTAAAGTTGGACAAACTGACACCCGCCAGCCACCTGTGTGCAAAGCACGTCGGTAGAACCAGTCTCATGAACACGGTCATGTAATGTCGGTCCGGGCCGCTTCATCCAACAATACCGCCGAATCAATAAACAACTAGTGACAGCAAGCAATATGTATATACCCACGCCCACAACTCCTTTGTGTTCTACTCATGCATATAACATCTACGCATAGACCTGGCTCGGATGCCACTTTCGGGGAACGTAGTATATCAAAAAATTCCTATGATCATGCAAGATCTATCTAGAAGAAGCATAGCAACGAGACGGGAGAGTGTGTCCACATACCCTCATAGACAGAAAGCAGAAGCGTTTAGCAACGCAGTTGATGTAGTCAAACGTCTTCACGATCCAACCGATCCAAGTACCGAACGCACGACACCTCCGTGTTCAGCACACATTCAGCTTGATGACGTCCCTCGATCTCTTGATCCAGTTGAGGATGAGGGAGAGTTTCGTCAGCACGACGGCGTAGCGACGGTGATGATGAAGTTACCGATGCAGGGCTTCGCCTAAGTAGTACAACGATATGACCGAGGTGTTAACTATGGAGGGGGGCGCCGCACACGGCTAGGAACAATTGATGTGTGTTCTAGGGGTGCCCTCCCCACGTATATAAAGGAGGGAGAGGGAGGGAGGCAGCCTAGGGCGCACCCAAGTAGGAGGAATCCTACTTGGGCCACTAGTCCAATTCGCCCCCTACCATATTTGGACAAGGGGGAAAGGAAGGAGGGGGGAGGGGAAGGAAGTAGGAGTCCTACTTCATACTTTCCTTTTCCTCCTCTCCTTTCCCTTTCTCCCCATGTGGCTGGCCCTATAGGGGGCGCACCAGCCCCTTGTGGGCTAGTGTGTTCCCTTACTTGGCCCATTAAGCCCATATCTTTGTCGGGGGTTGCCCGGAACCCCTTCCGGTGACCCGGTATCTCCCGGAACACTTCCGGTGTCCAAATATCACCGTCCTATATATGAATCTTTACCTCACGACCATTTTGAGACTCCTCGTCATGTCCGTGATCTCATCCGGGACTCCGAACAAACTTCGGTCATCAAATCACATAACTCATAATACAAATCGTCATCGAACGTTAAGCGTGCGGACCCTACAGGTTCGAGAACTATGTAGACATGACTGAGACACATCTCCGGTCAATAACCAATAGCGGAACCTGGATGCTCATATTGGCTCCTACATATTCTACAAAGATCTTTAATGGTCAAACCGCATAACAACATACGTCATTCCCTTCGTCATTGGTATGTTACTTGCCCGAGATTCGATTGCCGGTATCATCATACCTAGTTCAATCTCGTTACCAGCAAGTCTCTTTACTCGTTCCGTAATGCATCATCCCGCAACTAACTCATTAGTCACATTGCTTGCAAGGCTTATAGTGATGCGCATTACCGAGAGGGCCTAGAGATACCTCTCCGATACACGGAGTGACAAATCCTAATCCCAATCTATGTCAACGCAACAAACACCTTTGGAGACACCTATAGAGCATCTTTATAATCACCCAGTTACGTTGTGACGTTTGATAGCACACAAGGTGTTCCTCCGGTATTCGGGAGTTGTGAAAGGACATGCGGTGCCCCCATGTGTGGTTTTGGTAATTGATGACATTCTCTATGGACTAATGGTTGCATTGAGTTATATTTGAAGGATTTTTCCATAGGCATTTCTTGAAGTCCATGTGTTGGTTTCAAGGAGTTTATGGGTTGACCAAGGTGCTATTAAGGAATTATCAAAAGATTGGTCATGTGAGTGTTGAGCTTATTGCAAGCATGTCTTGAAGAAGAAGATCGTGTGATCATTCATGTTTACCTTTAAGACATCATCCAAACAAAGAGAGTTGGAAAGATTCAAGGTTGATCAAGACTAAGTCAAGAGTGAATCAAGTTGATCAACTCACAAAGCGTAGAAGATGTACCGAGAGGGATCAAGTGATCCCATGGTATGGTAAGTATTGTCCATTGCACTTTGTGTACTAACCCATGGTCTATGTGAGAGTCTATGTGGGGTTAGGTACGTGTCCATGGGCTTGCGTCAAGAGGAAGATATCATACAACCCATGGAAAGGATGACATCCAGTGGTGATCGTCATCAAGATTGCCATGTGCAAGTTCAAGTGGAGCATCACGAAGAGATCAAGTGCTTGAAGCTTTCCATCCATTGTGGTGTCAATGGACTTGTGAAGATGTGCCGAAGAGTGGCTCACCCATAGTGGAGTATGGGGGAGCAATCATCTAGTCTCCATCGACCCAACGTAATCAACAAAGGTGGTCTATCTTGAGGAGGACAAGATCGTCATCATCTAGCTCAAGTGGATCATGTGCAAGGCAAAGGTTTTCCCTTGATAGGTTTTCTATTTTATTGGTCTCATGGTGGTAGTTTGGAGACCGGGTTATAGGATCGATAGCCGTACTATCAAGGGGGGGCTCTCAAGTGAGTAGCTTGATCGTATCGTTCGTCGAGAGCTCAAACCATTGCATCCTTGCATCATGTTTCTTGGTTCTTGTTTGGTTCTCTTTGTGAGTCTTAGATCTTATGGTCATCTTGATGACAAGCTTGATTTCATCGAAAATGGAGTTTGCATGCGTCTTCTATGATGTTTTCAGTGTTGGAGGTTTTACCGGTCTTATCCAAGGAAGGGTTCTCACCATTTTCTTTTGGGCCTTTTCTCATTTGATTATTATTGGTATTTCTATCAATATTGTGTTAGCCCTTGTCGCTAGCTTTCCAACAAACTTGGTTTCGTCGAATTCGGAGTCCGTTTGCAGAAGTTGTGTCAGTTTTGGTGTTCTGAAAAGGATGCAGCGGTACTACCGCGGACAGGAGCGGATGTAATTTTTTACTATCGCTCTTGGGAGTGGTACTACCGCTCTTGGGAGTGGTACTACCGCTTGGAGCAGTACTACCGCGGCTTCTTCCGTGGCTACTTCCGCTCGGGACCAAAAACTCGTCACAAGTCCAGCGGTGGTAGGCACGGATGTAATTTTTTAGTACTGCTTGCAAGTAGTAGTACCGCTACCCTTAGCAGTAGTACTGCTACCCCTAGCGGTAGTACCGTGATGTCAAGCGGTACTACCGCTCCAACGGTTCTTCTGGATTTTTTGCCTCCTCACTGTTGCGTTTCATAGGGCTACTACCGCCCTAGCGGTAGTACCGCTCCTTGGAGCGGTAGTACCGCTCGGTGCGGGCTGTGAGGATAACGGTTGGATTTTTCCCCACCTATAAAAGGGGGTCTTCTTCCCCATTGAACCTTATCATTTTTAGCTCATGTTCTTCCCCCATTGTTGACCTTCTTCAAGCTTGCTAACTCTCAATCCCTCCAATGATTCTTGCTAGTTCTTGAGGGAAAAGAGAGAGGAGATCTAGATCCACGTTTCCACCAATAACTTTCTCCTCTAAGTGAGGGGAACCCCTTGTATCTAGATCTTGGAGTTCTTCGTGTTCTTCTTTCGTTCTTCCTCTCATTTTCCTCCCTAGCATTAGTTGCTTTGGTGGGATTTGGGATAGAAGGACTTGGGCACTCCGTGTGCCCTTGCCATTGCATTTGGTGCATCGGTTTGAGTTCTCCACGGTGATACGTGGAAGTGAAGTTTGAGAAGCTTATTACTCTTGGGTGTTTGGGAACCCTAGAGCTTGTTCCTCTTGGGTGCCTTGGTGCCCTAGACGGTTGGTGGTGTTCGGAGCTCAATCATTGTGGTGTAAAGCTCCGGGAAAGCGTCGGGGTCTCCAATTAGGTTGTGGAGATCGCCCCGAGCAATTTGACGGGTACCGGTGACCGCCCCCAAGGGTTGCCAAAGTGTACGGGTTCGGTGACCGCCCCCAAGGGTTGCCATTTGTACGGGTTCGGTGACCGTCCTCAAGGGTCCCTTAGTGGAATCACGGCATCTTGCATTGTGCGAGGGCGTGAGGAGATTACGGTGGCCCTAGTGGCTTCTTGGGGAGCATTGTGCCTCCACACCGCTCCAAACGGAGATTAGCATCCGCAAGGGTGTGAACTTCGGGATACATCGTCGTCTCCGCGTGCCTCGGTTATCTCTTACCCGAGCTATTTACTTATGCACTTTACCTTGTGATAGCCATATTGGTTCTTGTCATATATCTTGCTATCACCTAGTAGTTTATCTTGCTTAGCATAAGTTGTTGGTGCACATAGGTGAGCCTAGTTGTTGTAGGTTTTGTGCTTGACAAATTAACCGCTAGGTTTATTCCGCATTTGTTCAAGCCTAAACTGTAATTATTTTAAAAGCGCCTATTCACCCCCCCTCTAGGCGACATCCACGATCTTTCAAGTTGCATACTCTCATAGTCATAGGAACATGTATAAGTCATGATGAAAGCAATAGCAATAAAACTAAACGATCATTTATGCTAAGCTAACTAATGGGTCTTGTCCATCACATCATTATCTAATGATGTGATCCCGTTCATCAAATGACAACACATGTCTATGGTCAAGAAACTTAACCATGTTTGATTAACGAGTTAGTCAAGTAGAGGCATACTAGGGACACTCTATTTTTGTATATGTATTCACACATGTACTAAGTTTCCGGTTAATACAATTCTAGCATGAATAATAAACATTTATCATGATATAAGGAAATATAAATAGCAACTTTATTACTGCCTCTAGGGCATATTTCCTTAATAGAGTACCAGACCAAAGCATTAGCACGTAGTGAATACATGAACTCCTCAAACTACGGTCATCACCGGGAGTGGTCCCGATTATTGTCACTTCGGGGTTGCCGGATCATAACACATAGTAGGTGACTATTGACTTGCAAGATAGGATCAAGAACTCACATATATTCATGAAAACATAATAGGTTCATATCTAAAATCATGGCACTCGGGCCCTAGTGACAAGCATTAAGCATAGCAAAATCATAGCAACATCAATCTTAGAACATAATGGATACTAGGGATCAAACCCTAACAAAACTAACTCGATTACATGGTAAATCTCATCCAACTCATCACCGTCCAGCAAGCCTACAATGAGATTACTCACGCATGGCGGTGAGCATATTGAAATTGGTGATGGAGGATGGTTGATGATGACGATGGTGACATATTCCCCTCTCCGGAGCCCTGAACGGACTCCAGATCAGCCTTCCCGAGGAAGATTAGGTCTTGGCGGTGGCTCCGTATCGTAAAACACGATGAATCCTTCTCTCTGATTTTTTATCCCCGAAAGTGAATATATGGAGTTGGGGTTGAGGTCGGTGGAGTCCCAGGGGGCCCACGAGGCAGGGGGCGCGTCCCAGGGGGGCGCCCTGCACCCTCGTGGATAGGGTGTGGCCCCCCTGATGTTGATTCTTTCGCCAATATTTTTCATTAATTCCAAAACGTGTCTCCTTGGATTTTCAGGTCATTCCGAGAACTTTTATTTCTGCACAAAAATAACACCATGGCAGTTCTGCTAAAACATCGTCAGTCCGGGTTAGTTCCATTCAAATAATGCAAGTTAGAGTCCAAAACAAGGGTAAAAGTGTTTGGAAAAGTAGATACGTTGGAGACGTATCAACTGCCCCAAGCTTAAACCTTTGCTTGTTCTCAAGCAATTCATTTGACAAAATGAAAGTGATAAAGAAAAACTTTTACAAACTCTGTTTGATCTTGCTGTTGCAAATATGTAAAGCCAGCATTCAAGTTTTCAGCAAAGATTATGAACTAACCATATTCACAATAACATTTAGGTCTCATGTTTACTCATATCAATGGCATAATCAACTAGCGAGCAATAATAATAAATCTCGGATGACAACACTTTCTCAAAACAATCATAACATGATATAACAAGATGGTATCTTGCTAGCCCTTTCTTAGACCGCAAAACATAAATGTGGAGCACCTTTAAAGATCAAGGACTGACTAGACATTGTAATTCATGGTAAAAGAGATCCAGTCAAGTCATACTCAATGTAAACTAACAGTAATGAATGCAAATGACAGTTGTTCTCTCCAGCTAGTGCTTTTTAATAAGAGGATGATGACTCAACATAAAAGTAAATAGATAGGCCCTTCGCAGAGGGAAGCAGGGATTTGTAGAGGTGCCAGAGCTCGAGTTTTGAAACAGAGATAAATAATATTTTGAGTGGCATACTTTCATTGTCAACATAACAACCAAGAGATCTCGATATCTTCCATGCTACACACATTATAGGCGGTTCCCAAACAGAATGGTAAAGTTTATACTTCCCCACCACCAACAAACATCAATACATGGCTTGTCCGAAACAACGGGTGCCGTCCAACTAACAACAATTCTGGGGGAGTTTTTTTGCAATTATTTTGATTTGATTTGAGCATGGGACTGGGCATCCCGGTTACTGACCATTTTCTCGTGAGTGATGAGCCGAGTCCGCTCATCGTGAGAATAACCCACCTAGCATGGAAGATATAGACAGCCCTAGTTGATACATGAGCTATTTGAGCATACAAAAAAATTCATTTGCAGGTTTAGAGTTTGGCACATAAAAATTTACTTGGAACGACAGGTAAATACCGCATATAGGAAGGCATGGTGGACTCATATGGAATAACTTTGGGGTTTATGGAAGTGGATGCACAAGCAGTATTCCCGCTTAGTACAAGTGAAGGCTAGAAAGAGATTGGGAAGCGACCAACTAGAGAGAAACAACAGTCATGAACATGCATTAAGATTAATCAACAATGAGTGAAAGCATGAGTAGGATATAAATCACCGTGAACATAAATATCGTGGAGGCTATGTTGATTTTGTTTCAACTACATGCGTGAACATGTGCCAAGTCAAGCAACTCAAATTGTTCAAAGGAGGATACCACCCTATCATACCACATCACAACCATTTTAATAGCATGTTGGCACGCAAGGTAAACCATTATAAACTCCTAGCTAATTAAGCATGGCATGAGCAACTATAATCTCTAATTGTCATTGCAAACATGTTTCATTCATAATAGGCTGAATCAGCAATGATGAACTAATCATATTTACAAAAACAAGATAGGTCGAGTTCATACCAGCTTTTCTCATCTCACTCGGTCCATCATATATCGTCATTATTGCCTTTCACTCGCATGACCGAACAGTGTGGATAATAATAATAGTGCACATGCATTGGACTAAGATGGAATCTGTAAGCATTTAATACAACAGAGAAGACAAGGTAATATGGGCTCTTGGTTAAATCAACAATAATGCATATGAGAGCCACTCAACATTTTCATCATGGTCTTCTCCTCTCGACCCCCAAAGAATAAGAAAAGAAATAAAACTATTTACATGGGAAAGCTCCCAACAAGCAAAATAAGAACGAGAAATCTTTTTGGGTTTTCTTTTAGTTACTACTACTACATGCATGGAAAGTAAACTAGCTAAAAGCTACAACTATTTTTTTCTTAAGGTTTTTCAAACACACAAGAAGAAGGATTAGAAAAGAAAATAAACTAGCATGGATAGTACAATGAAAAAGTATGAGCACCGACAACTAGAATGAGTGTGTGAACATGAATGTAATGTCGGTGAGAAATATGTACTCCCCCAAGCTTAGGCTTTTGGCCTAAGTTGGTCTATGCCCACGGATCGAAGCTACTATCTCTGGTGTACTGAGGAGGGTCCTCAGGGTGCCACTGGTTGGCGATCTCCTCCGGATCCCACTGATAAACAGACTATCGATAAGGGTCAAGTGGTGGCTCAGGCTCAGGCTCTGGGACTTGTGTTAGCCTCCAGTATGCATAAATGGCCTCGGGTAAGATGAGGTACATGCCTGAAAGTATGTTAAACAAAGAGGGTGCAGGCAAGGTAATAGTCTCACAGTGTGTTTTATAAAATATCAAATTATACTTAAGCACCTTCTTCTTATTTTAACAATAAATTCATGTGCTACCATACTCTTATAATCTAGAAAAATAGGGGCAACAACTTTTCCTCTTTCTCATAATGCCTAATAGGTATCTCAAAGTGTTTAGCAAAGCGTGAAGCAAAGATGCCTCCAAAGATGGGGCCCTTTGTACGGTTCAGACTTAATCGTTTAGCAACAATAGCGCCTAAGCTGAGAGTTGTATCACGAAACAAAGCATGGCGCAAAATGACACGATCAGGAGCACTAAGATTTCCACTGTTCCCGCGACCAATTAAGCATCTACTAGCAAATATCGCAAAGTAACGTAGAATAGGAAAGTGTATACTAGTAATTCTTTCATTAGAAACTTTCCTCGTTTCCCCTACAACAATTCTATCAATAAATCCATCCACATCACTACGATGTGGTTCCTTGAAGCTGCCCACAAAGGGTATCTTGCAGACCCGACAAAAATCATGGAGTGACATCTCCTTAACCTCATCATATAAGTGAAACTCCACTGAAGGTGGTGATTTCTTAGCTTGGAAATAAAAATTTTGCACGAAAATATTAGTGAGTAGGAGATACTGTTCGCGCTGGTCGTGGAGGAAGTCGGTGAGGCCTGCATTCTCAGCCAAGTAATAAAAGTCATCATAAATTCTGGCGGCTCTCAAGAACGCACCACAAGGCCATTCGCACGACCGAACCTCCGCAGTGCAAGGAAGATTGTATTTGGGCTTTTTATTCTCCTCATTCTGCTTATCCTTCGAGCTTCGGCTGGAAGAGCTCCTCAACAATCTCTTCATCATTTTCTTTCTCCGGAAAATTTCTGAAATTTTAGTGACTCAAAATAAAAGTGAACCAAACTCAACAAGATTGATAGCAACTACTCCCACAGGTGCCTAGAGGCTACATCATGCATAAACTATGGACCATATAAATTTGACATGAAAGTTCAAGAATAGGGTCACCTTGGCAGCAAAAATTTGCAATAAATAAAGCACTAGAACAAAAACTAATTGGATCTTTGGAGGAGTCACATACCGAAGAACAATCCCCCAAAACAGTTTTGTGAATGGAGCTTTGAGCAAGGAGATCGAAAATGCAGCAAGATCAGCTAGAACACGGGTTTGAGCTATGGGAGGATTTTTTCTGGCGGAAGACGAAGTGAGTGGGTGCTGGAATAAGTGGAGGGGGTCCATGTGGGGCCCACTAGGCAGGGGGCGCGCCCCAGGGGGGTGGGTGCACCCTATGCCCTCGTGGACAAATGGTGGGCCCCCTGGTGTGTTCTCAGTGCCAGAAATTCTTAAATATTCTACAAAAAATCATATTTCATTTTCAGGACATTTGGAGAACTTTTATTTTCAGGATATTTTTATTGCAAGGATAATTCAGAAAACAGACAGAAAATACTATTTTTGCTTTATTTAATCTAAATAATAGAAAGTAGAAGGAGGGTATAGAGAGTTGTGCTTTCTAACTTCATCCATCTCATGCTCATCAAAAGGAATCAACTAACAAGGTTGATTAAGTCTTGTTAACGAACTCTTTCTGAATAACATGAAACCGGAGAATTTTCGAATAACACTAGGTTACCTCAACGGGGATATGCATGTCCCCAACAATAAGAATATCATATTTCTTCTTGACAGTAGGAAGAGGGAATTCAAAATCTCCAATAGTAATCGTTGAATTTTTTTCCAATAGAATTGATATTGTGGACTTGAGGTTGTTTCCTCGGAAAGTGTACCGTATGCTCATTACCATTAACATGAAAAGTGACATTGCCTTTGTTGCAATCAATAACAGCCCCTGCAGTATTCAAAAAGGGTCTACCAAGGATAATTGACATATTATCGTCCTCGGGAATATCAAGAATAACAAAGTCCGTTAAAATAGTAACGTTTGCAACCACAACAGGCACATCCTTACAAATACCGATAGGTATAGCAGTTAATTCATCAGCCATTTGCAAAGATATTTCAGTAGGTGTCAACTTATTCAAATCAAGTCAAGGATATAAAGAGAGAGGCATAACACTAACACCGGCTCCAGGTTCACATAAAGCAATTTTAACATAGTTTCTTTTAATGGAGCATGGTATAGTTGGTACTCCTATATCTCCTAGTTTATTTGGTATTCCACCTTTAAAAGTATAATTGGCAAGCATGGTGGAAATTTCAGCTTCCGGTATCTTTCTTTTATTTATAACAATATCTTTCATATACTTAGGATAAGGATTCATTTTAAGCATATGAGTGAAACGCATACGCAAAAAGATAGGTCTAATAATTTCAGCAAAGCGCTCAAAATCCTCATCATCCTTTTTCTTGGATAGTTTAGGAGGAAAAGGCATGGGTTTCTGAACCCATGGTTCTCTTTGTTTACCGTGCTTCCTAGCAACGAAGTCTCTCTTATCATAACATTGATTGTTTGATTATGGGTTATCAAGATCAACAGCAGGTTCTGTTGGGGAACGTGGTAATTTCAAAAAATTTCCTACGCACACGCAAGATCATGGTGATGCATAGCAACAAGAGGGGAGAGTGTGATCTACGTACCCTTGTAGACCGACAGCGGAAGCGTTAGCACAACGCGGTTGATGTAGTCATACGTCTTCACGGCCCGACCGATCAAGCACCGAAACTACGGCACCTCCGAGTTCTAGCACACGTTCAGCTCGATGACGATCCCCGGACTCCGATCCAGCAAAGTGTCAGGGAAGAGTTCCGTCAGCACGACGGCGTGGTGACGATCTTGATGTACTACCGTCGCAGGGCTTCGCCTAAGCACCGCTACAATATTATTAAGGACTATGGTGGAAGGGGGCACCACACACGGTTAAGAATATGATCACACGGATCAACTTGTGTCTCTAGGGGTGCCCCTTGCCCCCGTATATAAAGGATCAAAGGGGGGGTGCGGCCGGCCAGGAGGAGGGCGCGCCAGGAGGAGTCCTACTCCCACCGGGAGTAGGATCCCCCCCTTTCCTAGTTGGAATAGGATTCGGGAAGGGGGAAAGAGGAGAGAGAGAGGGAAGGGGGGGTGTCGGTGTCAAAACCGGCGGATCTCGGGTAGGGGGTCCCGAACTGTGCGTCTAGGCTGGATGGTAACAGGAGGGAGGGAACACTTTGTTTTACCCAGGTTCGGGCCCTCTCGATGGAGGTAACCCTACTCCTGCTTGATTAATATTGATGATATGGGTAGTACAAGAGTAGATCTACCACGAGATCAAGGAGGCTAAACCCTAGAAGCTAGCCTATGGTATGATTGTTGTGTATGGAGTTGATTGCCTACGGAATACAACCCTCCGGTTTATATAGACATCGAATAGGGTTAGGGTTACATGGAGTCGGTTACAATGGTAGGAGATCTTGAATATCCGCATCGCCAAGCTTGCCTTCCACGCCAAGGAAAGTCCCATCCAAACACGGGACGAAGTCTTCAATCTTGTGTCTTCAAAGTCCAGGAGTCCGGCTGAAGGTATAGCCCGGCTACCCGAACACCCCCTAATCCAGGACTCCCTCAGTAGCCCCTGAACCAGGCTTCAATGACGGCGAGTCCGGCGCGCAAATTGCCTTCGACATTGCAAGGTGGGTTCCTCCTCCAAGTCCTTCATAGAATATTGTAAACACCAAGAGTAGTGTCCGGCTCTGCAAAATAAGCTTCCACATACTGTCATAGAGAGAATAATATTAACACAAATCAAATCTGCTGACGTATTCCGCAGTGTGTCATCACACTACAGCCAAGTCCTTTACTCGAATCGTTTTTACTTTTCCACCTTAGCATGTTTTGCGAGGCGGTTTCTTTGGCACGTCTTGTCAAAGCAGAGATCGTGTACCCCCTTTATGGGATTCTCATCAATACGGACGTGGGTAACCCTAACCGCGCCATTTATCACGGCGCTTGGGAGGCAAGCGAGTTTTACTAGGCTGGTGGGGACGCACAACCGCATCCGCCCATATAAGGGGATAAGGATCCACCTTTCTACCTACGCCTTCTTCCTCCTTTGCCTGTCCATCTCCTGCGCACTCGAGCTCTAGCGCCCAAGCCCGCACTTCCTACCTCAACCTTCTCCAGCAATGTCCGGAGCGGAAGGCAAGGGGATGGTCTCCTCCGTCACGGAGGGCCATGTCAAAAAGCTAAGGAAGGCCGGATACTTGTCCAAAGACATCGCGCACCGGCTTCCCGAGGAGGGGCGGCTTCTCCCCACCCCAAGGCCCCATGAGAGGGTAGTATTCCTTCCCCACTTCCTCCGCGGACTGGGTTTTCCACTCCACCCATTTGTCCGGGGGCTCATGTTCTACTACGGCCTGGATTTCCACGATCTGGCCCCGAACTTCATCCTCAACATCTCGGCGTTTATCGTCGTGTGCGAGGCTTTCCTCCGCATCCGCCCCCATTTCGGCCTCTGGCTCAAGACCTTCAACGTCAAGCCCAAGGTGGTGCGCGGCAGCCAGGCGGAGTGTGGAGGCGCCATGGCAGGCAAGATGGCCAACGTCCTATGGCTCGAGGGCTCCTTCGTGGAGACCTTGAAGGGGTGGCATTCGTGGTGGTTTTACATCACCGAGCCGCACGATCCAAAATGGACCGCAGCCCCCGAGTTCCGATCCGGACCCCCCACACGGCTTATGTCCTGGAGAGAGACGGGCCTGTCATGGGGCGACGAAAAAGAGCTGACTTGACTGCAGACGTGCATCCAATCCCTGGTGAGCAAGCCGATCAAGCTCGTCAATGTAGTCCAGGTTATGCTCGTCCGCCGGATCCTCCCGTGTCAACAACGGGACTTTAATCTGTGGGAGTTCGATCCGGTGCAGCACCGAACCCTTAACAGGCTCTTCGACACGACGTATGAAGACGTCTGGAGGGTGCTAACCAAAGGTGCCGAGGCTCCCACATCCGCTTCCGAGGACCGCGGATACAGCTCGCAGCGTCACGCTAGCGAGGTAGGCTATTTTCACCTTTTACAGGATGTTAGGTTTTTTCATAGTTTGACTCTATGTGGGATCTAAACTCCCTTACCTTTGACAGGCTTGGCGGGCGAAGTCCGGATCGATTAACTGTCCGGCTCCCTTGCCCAAAGACCCAGCCCCCGCTCTACTAGCGAAGCTGCTGGTTCCGGCACCTTATGTGGTGCCGGAGAAGAAGGCCAAGAAGAAGAAGGCCACGGGGACTCGAAAGAGTTCCCGGCATATGGTGGTGTCGGACTCGTCGTCCGACGAGGCCGAGACGCACTCCTCCCGTGGAGATGAGGAGGAGGAAGAAGAAACCTCTCCCCCTCCAGCGGGGGGAGGAAAGAAGAGGAAGGCCGCCCCAGTAGGGGGGGCCGAAGGGTCCAAGAAGAGGGGAACCCCTCCGCTGGACTACGCCCCCGACGCCAACGAGGACGAAGAGGAGTGGCTGGACAGGACCAGGCGTCCGGCGAAATCGTAAGTGTTCGGATACCAGAGTAACTCATGATATTCCTTTTGTTGCACAACTTTCCCTAATGCCGAATATAATCATGCAGCCCGCCCCGGGCCGAACTCAACGAGTCGTCGAGCGGCTCCCTGGATTCATCGAACGTGAACTCAGTTCCGCCCGCTGTCTCCCCCCGCACTGCGGATGACGCCGAAGTGGCGTCACAACGAGCTCCGGGGCAGGAGGAGGTGGTCCTGGAGGAGCCGCAAGGCGACCTCCCGGACTCTAGGAGTAAAGGGGACAAGACCCCCCAGGGCTCCAAGTCCGGCTTTATGCCGGACACCGCGCCAGAGTCTTCAACAGTTCCGGACTGCGGTAGGCAAACTCCTTCCAAGAGGAGCAAGTCTTCTGAGCCGGCGGCCTCCGTCCAACTGGAGGTGCCGGACAATCTGCCGGAGGTGCTTGACGGCGCCTCCATCGACGAGGAGCACCGTACTGTTATGAGTACGGTGATCCAGAAGGTTCAGTCCGCCAAGAGAGGACTGAGTGAAGCTTGCGCTAGCCTCCTAACAGGCTTTGAGGTAAGTAAAAGATATGTAAAAATATTACCGCATAGACAGTAGCCCCTGATGCTCTGTTTGGCGTTCGGAAAGAAAAGCCGAATAGAGGATCTAGTAAATTTCGCAGGAGTCTAACAAAAAGAGTCAATATGAGTATGCAGGCTTCGCTACTAGCCACCGCCGCACTGACTGCGGGGGTGGGTGGCCTGAAACAGGGACTCGAGCGGACCGAGCAAGAGCTCGGCCTTGCCAAGCGGCAGCTCGAGGAAAAAGAAGGTAGGAAATACCTTACAGAAAAAGTGCCTATAGAGAGGCGTGATTGCAAAAAATAACAGGATTGCACTGCTTATTATAGGGGCCACGACTGAGGTGGCGACCCTCAAGCAGGCGCTGTCCGAGGCCGAAAAGAAAACGGCCGTGGAGCGCCCCGAGCGAGAGAAACTTGGGGCTCAGGTCGGCGAGGTGCAGCAAGAGCTTCAGGCTCTCATGAAAAAACATGAGAGTTTGGAGCTTGAGTCAAAGACCCAAGCGTCCGAGCTCGCGGCGGCCCTTGAGACTGCCAAGTCTGCCAAGGCCGAAGCCCAAAAGGCCCTCCAAGAGTTGGAGGAGATGAAGAAGATAGCAGCGGGTGAGGCATTCTTTATGCAAAGCAGAAATATAAAAGTAAACTACTTGTTACTTACCCGAATCCGGAGCTCTCCAGGGGCATTTGCAGATCTTCTCCGCAGCGTATCTGACGCCGCCGCATTCTACCGAGCTGAAGAGGGCAGCTCGACGGAGAAGGTGTTCTAGTCTCAGTATGCTGAGGCCGGACACCCTGTGCCCTTGAGCGACCAGCTGAAACAGCTGGTCGAGCTCCACAAGGCGGCCGAACAGGCCATGAAGGGCTTCATAGTTCGGCTGTGGCCCGGAGAGGCCCTGCCTGAGAGCTACTTCGGGCTGGTGCGGCGGCTGGTGGAGGCCTGTCCAAGGCTCGAGGTCATCAAGCGGTCCGTCTGCATCGAAGGAGCCCGTAGGGCCCTTGCCCGTGCGAAGGTGCACTGGGGTAAGCTGGACGGTGAGAAGCTTGTGAGGGACGGGCCGCCGCCGGGGAAGGAGCATCGCAAGCCCGAGAACTATTACAAGGATGTTCTTGCAGGTGCCCGCCTTGTGGCGGATGAATGTACCAAGGATGTAATTTTTGAATAAACTCGCTCGTTTTTATCCTGTGCGCTGAAAACTTGTTCATATGCGCTAAGCAATGCTTATTGAATTTAAAATATTATTTTCTGTGCGGCCGTTTATCAAAACTTGAGAGATGGCCAGTCGTCGGCTTCTTCCCCCATGCCACTAGTGCTGGGGTGTTCGGTGATAAACCTGAGCGCTCTTTTTCCCATGGTTGGGTCCTTCGAGGGAGGCGCTCAGCACGACGAACCAGGCAATCGGAATATAATGCTTGAACACTCTCACTTAGCCATAGAACTTTATAATTTTAAATTTTGGCGAAGCCCCTAGTTCGGAAGACCGAGTTCGGGGCGCTATCCACGCCTTGGCCGGACAAATCCGGCTCCTCGCTCGAAGCGGCATAAGTCTTTAGGGACTCGAAAAACCTCTCGAACAGCGACCGGTCTCTCGGCTCATCATGGCAGTCAGTTTTGAAGGAAATATGCCCTAGAGGCAATAATAAAGTTATTATTTATTTCCTTATATCATGATAAATGTTTATTATTCATGCTAGAATTGTATTAACCGGAAACATAATACATGTGTGAATACATAGACAAACAGAGTGTCACTAGTATGCCTCTACTTGACTAGCTCATTAATCAAAGATGGTTATGTTTCCTAACCATAGACAAAGAGTTGTTATTTGATTGATGGGATCACATCATTAGATGAATGATCTGATTGACTTGACCCATTCCGTTAGCTTAGCACTTGATCGTTTAGTATGTTGCTATTGCTTTCTTCATGACTTATACATGTTCCTATGACTATGAGATTATGCAACTCCCGTTTGCCGGAGGAACACTTTGTGTGCTACCAAACGTCACAACGTAACTGGGTGATTATAAAGGAGCTCTACAGGTGTCTCCAAAGGTACATGTTGGGTTGGCGTATTTCGAGATTAGGATTTGTCACTCCGATTGTCGGAGAGGTATCTCTGGGCCCTCTCGGTAATACACATCACTTAAGCCTTGCAAGCATTGCAACTAATGAGTTAGTTGCGGGATGATGTATTACAGAACGAGTAAAGAGACCCTCCGGTAACGAGATTGAACTAGGTATTGGATACCGACGATCGAATCTCGGGCAAGTAACATACCGATGACAAAGGGAACAACGTATGTCGTTATGCGGTCTGACCGATAAAGATCTTCGTAGAATATGTAGGAGCCAATATGGGCATCCAGGTCCCGCTATTGGTTATTGACCGGAGACGTGTCTCAGTCATGTCTACATTCTTTTTGAACCCGTAGGGTCCGCACGCTTAAGGTTTCGATGACAGTTATATTATGAGTTTATGAGTTTTGATGTACCGAAGGAGTTCGGAGTTCCGGATGAGATCGGGGACATGACGAGGAGTCTCGAAATGGTCGAGACGTAAAGATCGATATATTGGACGACTATATTCGGACATCGGAAAGGTTCCGAGTGATTCGGGTATTTTTCGGAGTACCGGGTAGTTACGGGAGAAGCAATGGGCCTTGATGGGATTTAGTGGGAAGAGGAGAAAGGGCCAAGGGGCTGCTGCGCCCCCCTCCCCTCTAGTCCGAATTGGACTAGGGAAAAGGGGGCCGGCCACCTCTCCTTCTCCTCCACTTCCTTCTCCCTACCTCCCCTCTTGGTGGACTCCTACTAGGACTTGGATTCCTAGTAGGACTCCACATCCTGGCCGCACCAATTGCCTTGGCCGGCCTCCTCCTCCTCCATCCTTTATATACTGAGGCAAGGGGCACCCCATAGACACAAGTTGATCTTCGTGATCGTTCCTTAGCCGTGTGCGGTGCCCCCCTCCACCATATTCCACCTCGGTCATATTGTAGCGGTGCTTAGGCGAAGCCCTGCGACAGTAGTACATCAAGATCGTCACCACGCCGTCGTGCTGACGGAACTCTTCCCCGACACTTTGCTGGATCGGAGTCCGGGGATCGTCATCGAACTGAACGTGTGCTAGAACTCGGAGGTGCCGTAGTTTCGGTGCTTGATCGGTCGGGCCGTGAAGACGTACGACTACATCAACCAAGTTAATGCTTCTGTTGTCGATCTACAAGGGTACGTAGATCACACTCACCCCCTCTTGTTGCTATGCATCACCATGATCTTGCGTGTGCGTAGGAATTTTTTTGAAATTACTACGAAACCCAACAAGTTTTAGCTTTCTCCACTGATGTGCTTAACCCAGCTCAACCGGGGCACAATCGCAGTGGTTCTCCTAGTGCTACCTTAGCCGATAGAGCGGAACGTAAGGCACCAAAACATAGGAGCCGGGCAAACCCAACTATTGACCCAAATCATGATTCAGAGCCGATGCATTTAGTGCTATAAGTTCGGGGTGCCGCACTTGTGAAAGTGTACGGACTTCTCACACCATATTAAAGGGTACTGAAGCCCCTGGCGTACTTGCCGTACCACAGTGTACGGGTGCAACATGTCATTAATGAACATATATAAAAGAGAGTAATGCAGAAAATAGACAAAAGCTATGCATTGTTTATAGAGAGGCTATTTATCAAAGCCGAACGATACAAGTAGTGCGATAAGCAAAAAGATGTTGGACTATTCAGTATGTCCTGACCAGGGGCAGGCCGCGGAATTGTATTTAAAACAGGTATACCGCTCGTAACAGAGACCACCTGGGAGTTCCATAATGCGGCATGGCTTGTCTGCCTCCCTGGATCTTGCATCGTTTGTGTGGCAGTCGAATTGCCGAACAGGTCGTCCGAAGTATGGAGTCCTGAAAGTAAGAAAAAATTAAAAAAAAGAATCCGGCAGCCCCTAGTACGTTTTAAGTCGTATTTTGGGCGTGCCGTTATTGTGCCCCTTCCCTTGTGCCCATGGTATTTCAAGGGCATAGTTATGTACGCTAGGTACTGGTTTCGCTATGTCGCGAAAGCTGGGGTTGGGGCCGCATTGCTACGCTTGCTTAGAGTGTGCCAGGCGGTCCTTCTGTGGGTTACTCCGGGAGCGCTTGGCAGTGTCTGGCTTTTTAATGGCCGGACTGGAGAATTGCCTGAGAAGGCTACTTTGTACCTCTGCTGCGAGAGCCTCCGTATGCTCCTCCGTACGAAGGGAGTGTTAGGTGTTTCCGTTGACCGTAATTACTCCTCAAGGGCCTGGCATCTTGAGCTTGAGATATGCGTAGTGCGGCACCGCATTGAACTTTGCGAATGCGGTTCGTCCGAGCAGGGCGTGATAGCCACTGCGAAACGGGACTATATCAAAGATTAACTCTTCGCTTCGGAAATTGTCCGGGGATCCGAAGACCACATCAAGTGTTACTGAGCCTGTACAGTTGGCTTCTACACCTGGTATAATGCCTTTAAAGGTCGTTCTTGTGGGCTTAATCCTTGAGGGATCTATGCCCATTTTCCGCTCTGTATCCTGATAAAGCAGGTTCAGGCTACTGCCGCCGTCCATGAGGAATCTTGTGAGATGAAATCCGTCGATGATTGGGTCGAGAACCAATGCGGTGAAGCCGCCATGACGGATGCTAGTGGGATGGTCCCTTCGATCAAAAGTGATCGGGCAGGAGGACCATGGGTTGAACTTTGGGGCGGCTGGCTCTATCGCGTATACGTCCCGTAGCGCACACTTCCGCTCCCGCTTGGGAATGTGGGTTGCGTATATCATGTTCACCGTCCGCACTTGTGGGGGAAAGCCCTTCTGTCCATTGTTGTTCGGCGGCTTGGGCTCCTCGTCGTCGCCGTTCAGCCCCTTGTTTCTGTTTTCGGCCCTTAACTTGCCTGCCTGCTTAAACACCCAACAATCCCTGTTAGTGTGATTGGCTGACCTTTCGGGAGTGCCCTGTATCTGGCACAAGCGATCGAGTATTCGGTCCAAACTGGACGGGCCCCGAGTATTCTTTTTGAATGGATTTTTCCGCTGACCGGATTTATAGCCTTTGAATCCGGCATTGACTGCCATGTCTTCATTGATGTCGCTGTTAACACGGCGTTTTTGCTTATTCCGACGTGTCCTGCCACTTTTTTCCTTGGTATCCGAATTACCAGGGTTCTTCGATAAGTTGTTACTGCGAGCTATCCAGCTGTCTTCTCCTGCGCAAAAGCGGGTCATGAGTGTCGTGAGGGCTGCCATGGATTTCGGCTTTTCCTGTCCCAGGTGCCGGGCAAGCCACTCGTCGCGGATGTTATGCTTGAAGGCTGCTAGGGCCTCTGCGTCCGGACAGTCAACTATCTGGTTTTTCTTTGTTAGGAACCGTGTCCAGAATTGTCTGGCCGATTCTTCTGGCTGCTGAATTATGTGGCTTAAGTCGTCGGCATCCGGCGGTCGCACGTAAGTGCCCTGGAAGTTGTCGAGGAATGCGGCTTCCAGGTCCTCCCAAGAACCGATTGAGTCTGCTGGCAGGCTGTTAAGCCAATGCCGGGCCGGTCCTTTAAGTTTGAGCGGGAGGTATTTGATGGCGTGTAGATCATCGCCGCATGCCATGTGGATGTGAAGGAGATAGTCCTCGATCCATACCGCCGGATCTGTTGTGCCATCGTATGATTCGATGTTTACGGGTTTGAAACCCTCTGGGATTTTATGATCCATTACTTCATTCGTGAAGCATAGCGGGTGTGCGGCGCCTCTGTACTGGGCTATATCACGACGCGGCTCGGAAGAGCTATGTCTGTTGTGTTCGGCCCGGCCGGATTTGTTGTATCCGGAGTGAAGATCATTGTCACATGCCGTAGGGCGCCTACGCGATCCGTAGATCGATCTTGTTTGTCTTTCCTTATCCTCCAGTATGTCTCGCAGGTCGGGCGCATTTTCCCGTGCCTTAGTTGAGCGGCGTCGGGGCATGGCTTGGGTGGAGGGCTGAGAGGCCTCTCTGTCGCGGCCGCGAGGTGGCCGGTCTGCCATGTCATGCGCTGGTGATGTAGGTGCTTCCTCCTCTGATCGGGGTAGCGGCCTGCGCTTTGGGTAACTCTTGGAGGGGCATTCGAGTTCATAATCTTCGGCCGTAAGGACTTCAGTCCATCTGTCAGCTAGCAAATCTTGGGCAGCTTTAAGCTGTTGCTGCTTTTTCTTGAGGCTGCTTGCCGTGGCTAAAAGCCTGCGTTTAAAACGCCCTTTTTCGGCGGGGTCTGATGGTATGACGAATTCGTCGTCATCGAGGCTTGCCTTGTCTTCGGAGGGAGGCGTATAGTTGTCATCCTCAACCTCTCGGTCTGCCGCTCTCTCATGAGGGCTGGCTTCTCCATCTTCCTGTGCTGAAGCTTGCTGAGGTGGGTGTTCTTCGGCGCTATCCGGGGTAGTATTATCTCCCGTGCCGGAATCACCATTTTTGCTTTGGCGGGATTTAGAGCGGCGCCGCTGACGCCGGCGCTTCGGCTGTTTCTTGGGGGCGTCATCCCCCACTGTTCCATCGCCATCTCCATCTTTTGGAGTATCCACCTTATATATGTCATATGACGAGGTGGCCTTCCAGCGCCCTATAGGTGCTGGTTCCTGTTCGTCTCCTACATCGTCGTCCATGCCGTCGATGTCTTCGGAGCTGAAGTCAAGCATGTCGGTTAGATCGTCGACAGTGGCTACAAAGTGGGTGGAGGGTGGGCTTTGAATTTCCTCATCGTCCGTATTCCACCCTCGCTGACCGTAGTCCGGCCAGGGCTCTCCTGATAAAGAGAGAGAGACTTAAGAGAATTCAGGATGTCGCTAAAAGGCGAATGCTGAAAGATGTCTGCGGCGGTGAACTCCATTATCGGCGCCCAATTGGATTCGATTGGCAGGGGCGCGGGGGGTTCGGAGTCCAGGGAGGAGTCCGGATCCTCGAAGTCACGGGTCGTGCAGAGTGCGGGGCTAGCGTTTGGCTCGATAGCTTTTGGGATCGCAGCCCCTGAGGTGACGTCCAACCGTTCATCCTCGATTGGCGCAATAGGCTCCGAGTTAGAGGTCGGAACCGATGCGTGTGCGGCCTCCAGGACACTGTCTGGGGGCAGATCTAGATCATGCCCCTCGAGATAGTGTGGCGCGCTTGGCCGTGGCTCGAGCCTGTCGAAGATCAAGTCTCTGCGGATGTCGGCCGTGTAGTTTAAGCTTCCAAACCTGACTTGATGGCCAGGGGCGTAGCTTTCGATCTGCTCCAGGTGGCCAAGCGAATTGGCCCGCAGAGCGAAGCCGCCGAAGACGAAGATCTGTCTGGGGAGAAAAGTCTCACCCTGGACCGTATCGTTGTTGATGATCGAAGGAGCCATCGGGCCTAAAGGCGACGACACAGAGGAACTCTCAATGAAAGCACCAATGTCGGTGTCAAAACCGGCGGATCTCGGGTAGGGGGTCCCGAACTGTGCGTCTAGGCCGGATGGTAACAGGAGGCAGGGAACACTTTGTTTTACCCAGGTTCGGGCCCTCTCGATGGAGGTAATACCCTACTCCTGCTTGATTAATATTGATGATATGGGTAGTACAGGAGTAGATCTACCACGAGATCAAGGAGGCTAAACCCTAGAAGCTAGCCTATGGTATGATTGCTGTGTATGGAGTTGATTGCCTACGGACTACAACCCTCCGGTTTATATAGACACCGGATAGGGTTAGGGTTACATGGAGTCGGTTACAATGGAAGGAGATCTTGAATATCCGCATCGCCAAGCTTTCCTTCCATGCCAAGGAAAGTCCCATCCGGACACGGGACGAAGTCTTCAATCTTGTGTCTTCATAGTCCAGGAGTCCGGCTGAAGGTATAGTCCGGCTACCCGAACACCCCCTAATCCAGGACTCCCTCAGGGGCGCCGCCCCCCTCTCCTTGTCCTATTCAGACTAGGGGGGGGGGGGGGAGGGGCGCGTGGCCCAGCCCTGGCCACCTCTCCTCTCTTACACTAAAGCCCACTAAGGCCCATATACCTCCCGGGGGGTTCCGGTAACCTCCCGGTACTCCGGTAAAATCCCGATTTCACCCGGAACACTTCCGATATCCAAATATAGGCTTCCAATATATCAATCTTTATGTCTCAACCATTTCGAGACTCCTCGTCATGTCCGTATCCGGGACTCTGAAGAAACTTCGGTACATCAAAATGCATAAACTCATAATATAACTGTCATCGAAACCTTAAGCATGCGGACCTTACGGGTTCGAGAACAATGTAGACATGACCGAGACATGTCTCCGGTCAATAGCCAATAGCGGAACCTGGATGCTCATATTGGCTCCTACATATTCTACGAAGATCTTTTGTCGGTCAGACCGCATAACAACATACGTTGTTCCCTTTGTCATCAGTATGTTACTTGTCCGAGATTCGATCGTCGGTATCTCAATACCTAGTTCAATCTCGTTACCGGCAAGTCTCTTTACTCGTTCCGTAATACATCATCTCACAACTAACTCATTAGTTGCAATGATTGCAAGGCTTATGTGATGTGCATTACTGAGAGGGCCTAGAGATACCTCTCCGACAATCCGAGCGACAAATCCCAATCTCGAAATACGCCAACCCAACATGTACCTTTGGAGACACCTGTAGAGCACCTTTATAATCACCCAGTTACGTTGTGACGTTTGGTAGCACACAAAGTGTTCCTCCGGCAAACGGGAGTTGCATAATCTCATAGTCATAGGAACATGTATAAGTTATGAAGAAAGCAATAGCAACATACTAAACGATCGGGTGCTAAGCTAATGGAATGGGTCATGCCAATCAGATCATTCATCTAATGATGTGATCCCGTTAATCAAATAACAACTCTTTGTCCATGGTTAGGAAACATAACCATCTTTGATTAACGAGCTAGTCAAGTAGAGGCATACTAGTGACACTCTGTTTGTCTATGTATTCACACATGTATTATGTTTCCAGTTAGTACAATTCTAGCATGAATAATAAACATTTATCATGATATAAGGAAATAAATAATAACTTTATTATTGCGTCTAGGTCATATTTCCTTTAGTCTCCCACTTGCACTAGAGTCAATAATCTAGATTACACAGTAATGATTCTAACACCCATGGAGCCTTGGTGCTGATCATGTTTTGCTCGTGGAAGAGGCTTAGTCAACGGGTCTGCTACATTCAGATCCATATGTATCTTGCAAATCTCTATGTCTCCCACCTGGACTAGATCCCGGATGGAATTGAAGCGTCTCTTGATGTGCTTGGTTCTCTTGTGAAATCTGGATTCCTTTGCCAAGGCAATTGCACCAGTATTGTCACAAAAGATTTTCATTAGACCCGATGCACTAGGTATGACACCTAGATCGGATATGAACTCCTTCATCCAGACTCCTTCATTTGCTGCTTCCGAAGCAGCTATGTATTCCGCTTCACACGTAGATCCCGCCATGACGCTTTGTTTAGAACTGCACCAACTGACAGCTCCACCGTTTAATGTAAACATGTATCCGGTTTGCGATTTAGAATCATCCGGATCAGTGTCAAAGCTCGCATCAACGTAACCATTTACGATGAGCTCTTTGTCAGCTCCATAAATGAGAAACATATCCTTAGTCCTTTTCAAGTATTTCAGGATGTTCTTGACCGCTGTCGAGTGATCCACTCCTGGATTACTTTGGTACCTCCCTGCTAGACTTATAGCAAGGCACACATCAGGTCTGGTACACAGCATTGCATACATGATAGAGCCTATGGCTGAAGCATAGGGAACATCTTTCATTTTCTCTCTATCTTCTGCAGTGGTCGAGCATTGAGTCTTACTCAACTTCACACCTTGTAACACAGGCAAGAACCCTTTCTTTGCTTGATCCATTTTGAACTTCTTCAAAACTTTGTCAAGGTATGTGCTTTGTGAAAGTCCAGTTAAGCGTCTTGATCTATCTCTATAGATCTTAATGCCTAATATGTAAGCAGCTTCACCGAGGTCTTTCATTGAAAAACTCTTATTCAAGTATCCCTTTATGCTATCCAGAAATTCTCTATCATTTCCAATTAGTAATATGTCATCCACATATAATATCAGAAATGCTATAGAGCTCCCACTCACTTTCTTGTAAATACAGGCTTCTCCAAAAGTCTGTATAAAACCAAATGCTTTGATCACACTATCAAAGCGTTTATTCCAACTCCGAGAGGCTTGCACCAGTCCATAAATGGATCGCTAGAGCTTGCACACTTTGTTAGCTCCCTTTGGATCGACAAAACCTTCTGGTTGCATCATATACAACTCTTCTTCCAGAAATCCATTCAGGAATGCAGTTTTGACATGCATCTGCCAAATTTCATAATCATAAAATGCGGCAATTGCTAACATGATTCGGACAGACTTAAGCATCGCTACGGGTGAGAAGGTCTCACCGTAGTCAATCCCTTGAACTTGTCAAAAACCTTTTGCGACAAGTCGAGCTTTGTAGACAGTAATATTACCGTCAGCGTCAGTCTTCTTCTTGAAGATCCATTTATTCTCAATTGCTTGCCGATCATTGGGAAAGTCAACCAAAGTCCATGCTTTGTTCTCATACATGGATCCCATCTCAGATTTCATGGCTTCAAGCCATTTTGCAGAATCTGGGCTCACCATCGCTTCTTCATAGTTCGTAGGTTCATCATGATCTAGTAGCATGACTTCCAGAACAGGATTACCGTACCACTCTGGCGCGGATCTCACTCTGGTTGATCTACGAGGTTCAGTAGTATCTTGTTCTGAAGTTTCATGATCATTATCATTAGCTTCCTCACTAATTGGTGTAGGTGTCACAGAAACAGGTTTCTGTGATGTACTACTTTCCAATAAGGGAGTAGGTACAGTTACCTTGTCAAGTTCTACTTTCCTCCCACTCACTTCTTTCGAGAGAAACTCCTTCTCCAGAAAGTTTCCGAATTTAGCAACAGAAGTCTTGCCTTCGGATCTGTGATAGAAGGTGTATCCAATAGTTTCCTTTGGATATCCTATGAAGACACATTTCTCCGATTTGGGGTCGAGCTTATCAGGTTGAAGCTTTTTCACATAAGCATCGCAACCCCAAACTTTCAAAAACGACAACTTTGGTTTCTTGCCAAACCACAGTTCATAAGGCGTCATCTCAACGGATTTTGATGGTGCCCTATTTAACGTGAATGTGTCCGTCTCTAGAGCGTATCCCCAAAACGATAGCGGTAAATCAGTAAGAGACATCATAGATCGCACCATATCTAGTAAAGTACGATTACGACGTTCGGACACACCATTACGCTGTGGTGTTCCGGGTGGCGTGAGTTGCGAAACTATTCCACATTGTTTCAAATGTACACCAAACTCGTAACTCAAATATTCTCCTCCACGATCAGATCGTAGGAATTTTATTTTCTTGTTACGATGATTTTCAACTTCACTCTGAAATTCTTTGAACTTTTCAAACGTTTCAGACTTGTGTTTCATTAAGTAGATATACCCATATCTGCTTAAGTCATCTGTGAAGATGAGAAAATAACGATATCCGCCATGAGCCTCAACATTCATCGGACCACATACATCTGTATGTATGATTTCCAACAAATCTGTTGCTCTCTCCATAGTACCGGAGAACGGTGTTTTTGTCATCTTACCCATAAGGCACGGTTTGCAAGTACCTAGTGATTCATAATCAAGTGGTTCCAAAAGCCCATCAGTATGGAGTTTCTTCATGCGCTTTATACCGATATGACCCAAACGGCAGTGCCACAAATAAGTTGCACTATCATTATCAACTTTGCATCTTTTGGTTTCAACACTATGAATATGTGTGTCACTACTATCGATATTTAATAAGAATAGACCACTCCTTAAGGGTGCATGACCATAAAATATATTACTCATGTAAATAGAACAACCATTATTCTTTGATTTAAATGAATAACCGTCTCGCATCAAACAAGATCCAGATATAATGTTCATGCTTAACGCTGGCACCAAATAACAATTATTTAGGTCTAATACTAATCCCGAAGGTAGATGTAGAGGTAGCGTGCCGACTGCGATCACATCGACTTTGGAACCGTTTCCCACGCGCATCGTCACCTCGTCCTTAGCCAATCTTTGCTTAATCTGTAGTCCCTGTTTCGAGTTGCAAATATTAGCAACAGAACCAGTATCAAATACCCATGTGCTACTGCGAGCATTAGTAAGGTACACATCAATAACATGTATATCACATATACCTTTGTTCACCTTGCCATCCTTCTTATCCGCCAAATACTTGGGGCAGTTCCGCTTCCAGTGACCAGTCTGCTTGCAGTAGAAGCACTCAGTTTCAGGCTTAGGTCCAGGTTTGGGTTTCTTCTCTTGAGTAGCAACTTGCTTGCGGTTCCTTTTGAAGTTCCCCTTCTTCTTCCCTTTGCCCTTTTTCTTGAAACTAGTGGTCTTGTTGACCATCAACACTTGATGCTCCTTCTTGATTTCTACCTCTGTAGCTTTCAGCATTGCGAAGAGCTCGGGAATAGTCTTATTCATCCCTTGCATATTATAGTTCATCATGAAGCTCTTGTAGCTTGGTGGCAGTGATTGGAGAATTCTGTTAATGACGCAATCATCTGGAAGATTAACTCCCAATTGAATCAAGTGATTATTATACCCAGACATTTTGAGTATATGCTCACTGACAGAACTGTTCTCCTCCATCTTGCAGCTATAGAATTTATTGGAGACTTCATATCTCTCAATCCGGGCATTTGCTTGAAATATTAACTTCAACTCCTGGAACATCTCATATGCTCCATGATGTTCAAAACGTCATTGAAGTCCCGATTCTAAGCCCTAAAGCATGGCACACTGAACTATCGAGTATTCATCAACTTTGCTCTGCCAGACGTTCATAACATCTGGTGTTGCTCCAGCAGCAGGCCTGGCACCCAGCGGTGCTTCCAGGACGCAATTCTTCTGTGCAGCAATGAGGATAATCCTTAAGTTACGGACCCAGTCCGTTTAATTGCTACCATCATCTTTCAACTTTGCTTTCTCAAGGAACGCATTAAAATTCAACGGAACAACAGCACGGGCCATCTATCTACAATCAAACATACATAAGCAAGATACTACCAGGTACTAAGTTCATGATAAATTTAGGTTCAATTAATCATCTTACTTAAAGAACTCCCACTTAGATAGACATCCCTCTAATCCTCTAAGTGATTACGTGATCCAAATCAACTAAACCATGTCCGATCATCACGTGAGATGGAGTAGTTTCATTGGTGAACATCACTATGTTGATCATATCTACTATATGATTCACGCTCGACCTTTCGGTCTCCGTGTTCCGAGGCCATATCTGTATATGCTTGGCTCGTCAAGTATAACCTGAGTATTCTGCATGTGCAACTGTTTTGCACCCGTTGTATTTGAACGTAGAGCCTATCACACCCGATCATCACGTGGTGTCTCAGCACGAAGAACTTTCACAACGGTGCATACTCAGGGAGAACACTTCTTGATAATTAGTGAGAGATCATCTTATAATGCTACCGTCAATCAAAGCAAGATAAGATGCATAAAAGATAAACATCACATGCAATCAATATAAGTGATATGATATGGCCATCATCATCTTGTGCTTGTGATCTCCATCTTCGAAGCACCATCGTTATCACCATAGTCACCGGCGCGACACCTTGATCTCCATCGTAGCATCGTTGTCGTCTCGCCAATATTATGCTTCCACGACTATCGCTACCGCTTAGTGATAAAGTAAAGCATTACAGCGCGATTGCATTGCATACAATAAAGCGACAACCATATGGCTCCTGCCAGTTGCCGATAACTCGGTTACAAAACATGATCTTCTCATAAAATAAAATTTAGCATCATGTCTTGACCATATCACATCACAACATGCCCTGCAAAAACAAGTTAGACGTCCTCTACTTTGTTGTTGCAAGTTTTACGTGGCTGCTACGGGCTTTAAGCAAGAACCAATCTTACCTACGCATCAAAACCACAACGATAGTTTGTCAAGTTGGTGCTGTTTTAACCTTCGCAAGGACCGGGCGTAGCCACACTTTGTTCAACTAAAGTTGGAGAAACTGTCACCCGCTAGCCACCTTTGTGCAAAGCACGTCGGGAGAACCGGTCTCGCGTAAGCGTACGCGTAATGTCGGTCCAGGCCGCTTCGTCCAACAATACCGCCGAACCAAAGTATGACATGCTGGTAAGCAGTATGACTTATATCACCCACAACTCACTTGTGTTCTACTCGTGCATATAACATCAACACATAAAACCTAGGCTCGGATGCCACTGTTGGGGAACGTGGTAATTTCAAAAAATTTCCTACGCACACGCAAGATCATGGTGATGCATAGCAACGAGAGGGGAGAGTGTGATCTACGTACCCTTGTAGACCGATAGTGGAAGCGTTAGTACAACGCGGTTGACGTAGTCGTACGTCTTCATGGCCCGACCGATCAAGCACCGAAACTACGGCACCTCCGAGTTCTAGCACACGTTCAGCTCGATGACGATCCCCGGACTCTGGTACAGCAAAGTGTCGGGGAAGAGTTCCGTCAGCACGACGGCGTGGTGACGATCTTGATGTACTACCGTCGCAGGGCTTCGCCTAAGCACCGCTACAATATTATCGAGGACTATGGTGGAAGGGGGCACCGCACACGGTTAAGAATATGATCACATGGATCAACTTGTGTCTCTAGGGGTGCCCCTTGCCCCCGTATATAAAGGATCAAAGGGGGGGGTGTGGCCGGCCAGGAGGAGGGCGCGCCAGGAGGAGTCCTACTCCCACCGGGAGTAGGATTCCCCCCCTTTCCTAGTTGGAATAGGATTCGGGAAGGGGGAAAGAGGAGAGAGAGAAGGAAGGGGGGGGGGGGCGCCGCCCCCCTCTCCTTGTCCTATTCGGACTAGGGGGGGAGGGGCGCGCGGCCCAGCCCTGGCCACCTCTCCTCTCTTCCACTAAAGCCCACTAAGGCCCATATACCTCCCGGGGGGTTCCGGTAACCTCCCGGTACTCCGGTAAAATCCTGATTTCACCCGGAACACTTCCGATATCCAAATATAGGCTTCCAATATATCAATCTTTATGTCTCGACCATTTCGAGCCTCCTCGTCATGTCCGTGATCACATCCGGGACTCCGAACAAACTTCGGTACATCAAAATGCATAGTATCATAATATAACTGTCATCGAAACCTTAAGCGTGCGGACCCTACGGGTTCGAGAACAATGTAGACATGACCGAGACATGTCTCCGGTCAATAACCAATAGCGGAACCTGGATGCTCATATTGGCTCCTACATATTCTATGAAGATCTTTTATCGGTCAGACCGCATAACAACATACGTTGTTCCCTTTGTCATCGGCATGTTACTTGTCCGAGATTCGATCGTCGGTATCTCAATACCTAGTCCAATCTAGTTACCGGCAAGTCTCTTTAATCGTTCTGTAATACATCATCTCACAACTAACTCATTAGTTGCAATGCTTGCAAGGCTTATCTGATGTGCATTACCGAGAGGGCCCAGAGATACCTCTCCGACAATCGGAGTGACAAATCCTAATCTTGAAATACGCCAACTCAACATGTACCTTTGGAGACACCTGTAGAGCACCTTTATAATCACCCAGTAACGTTGTGACATTTGGTAGCACACAAAGTGTTCCTCCGGCAAACGGGAGTTGGATAATCTCATAGTCATAGGAACATGTATAAGTTATGAAGAAAGCAATAGCAACATACTAAACGATCGGGTGCTAAGCTAATGGAATGGGTCATGTCAATCAGATCATTCATCTAATGATGTGATCCTGTTAATCAAATAACAACTCTTTGTCCATGGCTAGGAAACATAACCATCTTTGATTAACGAGCTAGTCAAGTAGAGGCATACTAGTGACACTCTGTTTGTCTATGTAGTCACACATGTATTATGTTTCCGGTTAATACAATTCTAGCATGAATAATAAACATTTATCATGATATAAGGAAATAAATAATAACTTTATTATTGCCTCTAGGGCATATTTCCTTAAGGTTCAATCTCTACATCATTGTTATTGCTAGGTTGAGCATCAACATGAACATCATCATTATCACTAGGTTCATGTTCATTTCCAGATTGTGTTTCAGCATCAGAAATAGAAATATCATTGGGATTCTCAGGTGTGTCAACAACAGGTTCACTAGAAGCATGCAAAGTCCTATCATTTTTCTTTTTCTTCTTCTTAGAAGGACTAGGTGCATCAACATTAGTTCTCTGAGAATCTTGCTCAACTCTCTTAAGGTGGCCCTCAGGATACAAAGGTTCCCGAGTCATTCTACCCCCTCTAGTCATAACTCTAACAACATTATCATTTTTCTTATTATTTAATTCATTGAGCAAATCATCTTGTGCTTTAAGCACCTGTTCTAACTGAGTGGTAACCATAGAAGCATGTTTACTAATAAGTTTAAGGTCACTGTTAACTCTAAACATATAATCACTCAAGTGTTCAACCATATAAGCATTATGTTTCAATTGTTTACCAACATAAGCATTGAAGTTTTCTTGCTTAACAATAAAATTATCAAACTCATCCAAGCATTGGCTAGCAGACTTTTTATGAGGAATATCACCTTCATCAAATCTATAGAGAGAATTTACCTTTACTACCCGTGTCGGGTTATTAAGACCATGTATTTCTTCAATAGGTGGTAAATTCTTAACATCTTTAGCTTTAATACCTTTTTCTTTCATAGATTTCTTTGCCTCTTGCATATCTTCAGGACTAAGAAATAGAATACCCCTTTTCTTCGGAGTTGGCTTAGGATTTGGTTCAGGAAGTGTCCAATCATTATCATTCCTCAATATATTATTCAATAGCAATTCAGCTTGCTCAACAGTTCTTTCCCTGAAAACACAACCAGCACAACTATCCAGGTGGTCTCTGGAAGCATCGGTTAGTCCATTATAAAAGATAACAAGTATTTCATTTTTCTTGAGAGGATGATCAGGCAAAGTATTAAGTAATCGGAGAAGCCTCCCCCAAGCTTGTGGGAGACTCTCTTCTTCAATTTGCACAAAATTATATATTTCCCTTAAGGCAGCTTGTTTCTTATGCATGGGGAAATATTTAGTAGAGAAGTAATAAATCATATCCTGGGGACTACACACACAACCAGGAGCAAAAGAATTAAACCATGTTTTAGCATCACCCTTTAATGAGAATGGAAATAACTTAAGGATGTAGTAGTAACAAACTTTTTTCCTCATGAGTGAATAGGGTGGCTATATCATTCAATTTAGTAAGATGTGCCACAACAGTTTTAGATTCATAGCCATAAAAAGGATCAGATTCAACCAAAGTAATTAACTCAGGATCGACAGAGAAATCATAATCCTTATAAAAAATACATATAGGTGAAGTAGCAAAAGCAGGGTCATATTTCATTCTAGCATTCAAAGACTCTTCTTTCAGCTTAGCTAACAGTTTCTTAAGATCATATCTATCTTTGCAAGCAAAAAGGTCTCTAGCAGTTTCTTCATCCATAACATAACCCTCAGGCACATCAGGCAATTCATATCTAGGGGGAGAATCTTCATCATCACTTTCATCAATATTAACTGTTTCAATAATTTCATTCTCTCTAACCCTAGCAAGTTGTTCATCAAGAAATTCACCTAATGGCACGGTATTATCAAGCATAGAAGTAGTTTCATCATAAGCATCATGCATAGCAGAAGTGGCATCATCAATAACATGTGACATATCAGAATCAATAACGGGTGTAGGTGTCACAAATTTACTCATAACAGAAGGTGAATCAAGTGCAGAGCTAGATGGAAGTTGCTTACCTCCCCTCGTAGTTGAGGGAAAAATCTTGGTTATTTCATCTTTCAAGTTCCCCATAGTGATCAATAGATATAAATCCCAAGTGACTCAAAGAATAGAGCTATGCTCCCTGGCAACGGCGCCAAAAAATAGTCTTGATAACCCACACGTATAGGGGATCGCAACAATTTTCGAGGGTAGAGGATTCAACCCAAGTTTATTAATTCGACACAAGGGGAGCCAAAGAATATTCTCAAGTATTAGCAGTTGAGTTGTCAATTCAACCACACCTGAAAGACTTAATATCTGCAGAAAAATATTTAGTAGCAAAGTAGTATGGAAGTAACGGTAACGGTGGCAAAAGTAACAGTAGTGGTTTTTGTAGCAATGGTAACAGTGGCAACGTAAAAGTAACTAAGCAAAGATCAATATGTGAAAAGCTCATAGGCAATGGATCAATGATGGATAATTATGTCGGATGCGATCCATCATGCAACAGTTATAACATAGGGTGACACAGAACTAGCTCCAGTTCATCAATGTAATGTAGGCATGTATTCCGAATATAGTCATACGTGCTTATGGAAAAGAACTTGCATGACATCTTTTGTCCTACCCACCCATGGCAGCGGGGTCCTATTGGAAACTAAGGGATATTAAGGCCTCCTATTAATAGAGTACCAGACCAAAGCATTAACACTTAGTGAATACATGAACTCCTCAAACTACGGTCATCACCGGGAGTGGTCTTGATTATTGTCACTTCGGGGTTGCCGGATCATAACACATAGTAGGTGATTATTGACTTGCAAGATAGGATCAAGAACTCACATATATTCATGAAAACATAATAGGTCCGGATCTGAAATCATGGCACTCGGGCCCTAGTGATAAGCATCAAGCATAGCAAAGCATAGCAACATCAATCTTAGAACATAATGGATACTAGGGATCAAACCCTAACAAAACTAACTCTATTACATGGTAAATATCATACAACCCATCACCATCCAGCAAGCCTATGATGAGATTACTCACGCACGGCGATGATCATCATGAAATTGGTGATGGAGGATTGTTGATGATGACGACGGCGGCGGATTCCCCACTCCGGAGCCCCGAACAGACTCTAGATCAGCCCTCCCGAGGAAGATTAGGGCTTGGCGGCGGCTCCGTATTGTAAAACGCAATGAATCCTTCTCTTTGATTTTTTTCTCCCTGAAAGTGAATATATGGAGTTGGGGTTGAGGTCGGTGGAGTCCCAGGGGGCCCACGCGCCCGGGGGGGGGGGGGGGGGGGGCGGCGCCCTGCACCCTTGTGGACAGGGTGTGGGCCCCCTGATGCTGATTCTTTCGCCAATATTTTTCATTAATTCCAAAATGTGTCTCCGTGGATTTTTAGGTCATTACGAGAACTTCTATTTCTGCACAAAAATAACACCATGGCAGTTCTGCTGAAAATAGCATCAATCCAGGTTAGTTCCATTCAAATCAGCCAAGTTAGAGTCCAAAACAAGGGCAAAAGTGTTTGGAAAAGTAGATACGTTGGAGACATATCAGGCCGCGTAGGGCCGAGTCCACCTTTGATCGTTTACCCATATAGTGCTTTCATATGCTGACCCTACAGTGGTTTTCGTATACGTGGGCACATGGAACTGACCGCGGTTGTGGGGTAGGACGTTTCCATGGGACATGCCCGAAACATCCCATCATATAAAGAGGGGGAACCACCTCGCGGCGCATCGCCCCTACCATTTCCCCCAGGGTTTCCCCCCAAATCACTCCCTGCCGCATCGTCTTTCGCTCCCCCACCGACGTCGTCTCACTCTCCTCCACTGCCTCCACTGCACCGCCTCACTCTCCCCCACCTCATCCTCTTCCTCACCTTCATCGCCTCCATCTGTCCGATGGTTGAAGCTCGTGGTGACGCCGACGCAGCGGCCGTAGATGTAGTGAAGCTGTAGGGCGCGGTGACCGCGGATGTTGGCGGCATCCACGACAGTGCGGGGAAACTCGCAACCGCTGTGGATGTGGAAAAGAAGGTGGTGGGCTCTGCCTCAGCGCTGCCGGAGCAGAAGGTGACGGTGTCGAGCGGCGCAGTCCGCGAGGAGCAGGAGGTATTTGCACTGGGTCACTTGCTTGTTAGTTGCAGTATTTAGAATATTAGCTTGTAGAGTTAGTTGCATAGGTTAGATTGTTATTCATACGATAGTACAAATGGTTAGAGTAGTTGGTTTGATGGATGGGCCAGGGTTTTCTGTATTGGGGGGATGTGGTTTTTTGTACTATAGGGTTTGTTGGATAAATTCGTTGAAAAAATGCTAGATATATCTGTATGAGACACATGGATCTCCATGCTTCAATGCTACACAGATGTATGTGACAGTGCCGTGTACCTAGGGTAGGGCAATAGACCTGATGTAAGTACCCTTCCCAAGGACACTGCCCTATAGTCAAAGACATTCAAAGGGCAGCAAATTCTACCGACTGGAATCACCTCAGGATGCAACTCACTCGACCAGGGGTTCCACTCGGAGTACCCAATTCTATTCGACCAAGATATAATCGTTCGACCACGTCAGAAACCACTCGGAGCGCAGAAGATCTAAGTCCACTCAGGATGGCAACGGTCAGGCGTTCACTCCGTAGTCTTAAGGGTCATTTATATCACTTTAATGCTGACGTTACCAGTAACGTCCCCTCTTTATGTACATTGAACCCTTGTAATGTGGGCTGGCTGGGGTCCTGGCGCACACTATATAAGCCACCCCCTCCACTGGCACAAAGGTTCACACCCCCTGTAACTTAACGCATAATCCAATCGACCGAGCCCCCGGGCACCGAGACGTAGGGCTGTTACTTCCACCGCGAAGGGCCTGAACTCGTACATCTTGCTTGCACAATCTCACCGTAGCTAGGATCTTGCCTCTACATTCCTACCCCCTACTTCACTGTCAGACTTAGAACCACGACAGTTGGCGCCCACCGTGGGGCAGGTGTCTTAGCAACTTTCTGGTGAGGTTGTGATTTCTCCAAGTCCTTTCATCATGGTTTCCGGCGGAGGTTTGGTGGAGGGCTGCGAGATCCGTCTCGGCGTGCTCGTCTTCATCACCGACAACTCCGCTTGGCTTCAGGAAGCTCCTCTCGACGTCGAGGCGCTCCCCGTCCACGGGGTGACACACTTTCGCGCGTGAGTTCACAGTGTCCTTCTGCGGTAGCCGTCGACTCAGTATCGGTCGGCCCCCGCAGCATCTTTGCTCCCCACTGCTCGCCATCACAAGCGATCTGGTTGGTCATGGCTTCAGCGATGGCTGAATCACGCGGTGGCGCGTGAGTCGGCCACCCCTCAAGTCACGGCAATCAAGCCCGACGAATCTCTCTACGGCCCGTTCGACTGGCTTTGTCGAGACCCTGTCCGAGTGCAACAACAGTGACCCCGCGGCGGAGGTCCTAATGGTCGACACACCTCGCAACCCGCCTGGCATGCATCGCAACAGCGGCGACAACGGCGGTGGCGATCCGTCGCACGTTCATGAAGAGTACCACCCCAAAACTCTCTCTTCTCACCAGAGGGAGGAACTTTACCGTCGCAGTGTGGAGGCCCTCCACACGCCCGTTGTCAGCGAGTCCTCTGAGGCTTGGGCTTTGGAGGCGGCGCGTTTGGCCACTTTGGCTGAGTGCACTCGACTGGAGAACCTTCAGCGTGCACTCGACGACCGTGCTCGCCGATAGATTCCCGAGTCCAGTCAACGGTAGTGGCAGTTATTTCCACCGGAACCACAGGTATACCGCACTCCGATTCAGAATCTTACTACTGCGGCCCGTATAGCAGAATCCATTCAGCCGTCCCAGTCAGAGGCTGGTAGAGGTTTAATGTAGATCAGAGTGCTGCTCCGAGCAGCAGGAGAGCAAAACACTGAAGTTTCTCAGTCGCACAACAGGATCCATAGCAGATGTGTGGTGGCTGATACCGTTTAGTCAGCTCACAGCCCAAGATCACCTCCGCGGCGTGAGGGACATGGGCATCGTCAAGGGCAGTATTTGGGTCGGAACCATGAGCAGCAAGATCATCGGCTCGACCGTGATGACCGTCGTCGAGTGCCTACATCCCCTCCGAGGGGCGAATCATATGTGCCCCGGCATTATGATGATAGGTGCCCATACAGCGAAGAGCGAAGGAGCCCAGTCGACCCAAGAGAGCCAGGGTTTTGACGCGAGGTCCATTTTGGTGCAAGGTTTAGTGGACAGGAATTGAGCACATAGGGAAGGGCAAGACAGAGATCACCCAACTGGAAGCAGGGTGCATCTTTCTGGCCCCGAGTGTTTTAGAAGAGCCATCAGGGCTGTAGAGATCCCTCCCAACTTCAGGTTAGCGACTGGGGTCAGTAAGTTCACTGGTGAATCAAAGCCTGACACCTGGCTTGAAGATTACCGAGTGGCTGTGCAGATCGGTGGAGGAAATGATGAAGTTGCCATGAAGCATCTCCCCCTGATGCTTGAAGGGTCAGCTAGAGCTTGGTTGAATCAGTTGGCTCCAGGCAGTATTTTCATCTGGGAAGAGTTGGTCGAGTGTTTGTCAGAATGTTTGAGGGCACGTGCAAATGGCCAGCAGGATTGACAGAATTGCAGCATTGTGTGCAAAAGCCGAATGAAACTTTGAGGGATTACATCCAGAGGTGGACCACTTTACACCACACTGTAGAGAATGTGTCTCACCATCAAGCAGTTTGCGCCTTCAAGGAGGACGTTCGGTACCAGGAGCTCAACCTGAAATTCGGTCGGACATCAGACATGTCTTTGACTCAAATGATGGATATAGCCACTTGGTACGCCAATGGCGAAGAAGAAGACCGACTCCGTAGTGGCAAGAGTAAACCAGTCGGCCAGGACACTGGAGGAGGTAATTTCAATCAGAAGCAGAAGCGCAAAGCAGAAACCTGCGGCGCCTGGAGAGGTTGCAGTCGCAACCCAAGGAAAAACTAAAGGAAAAAGTAAAGGACCCTGGACCCCTAAGAAGGTGAAAGATGCAGCCGAGAACGACGTGTTGGATTTACCGTGTCACATTCACATCAATAAGGATGAAGAGGGAAATCTCATCTATCCTAAGCATACCACTTGGCAGTGCCGAGTCCTTATACATCAGTTCAGAGAAAAGCAACCCAGTGAGAAGGAAAAAGAATCTGATAAAGATGAGGACAAGGAAGAGGATGATGATGGTTTTCCCAATATCAATTCCACTTTGGTGATTTTCGCTGATGTTGAAAGCAAAAGTCGATTGAAAGTCATCAACAGGGAAGTAAACATGGTTGCTCCGGCAACACCGACGTATCTGAAATGGTCAAAGACTCCTATCACATTCGACCAGTCAGACCACCCGCTGCACGTTGCCACCCCTGGGAGGCAAGCGTTGGTGGTCGACCTGGTCGTTGGAGGCACCCTACTGACCAAAGTTTTGATGGATGGTGGCAGCGGATTGAACATCTTGTATGCTGAGACGCTCCGAGGGATGGGCATTCCGATGTCCAAGCTCAATGAGAGTAACATGCGGTTTCACGGAGTTATACTGGGGAAGAAAGCCGATTCACTCGGCCAGATCACCCTTGACGTGGCTTTTGGCGATTCAAAGAATTAGTGGAAGGAAAAGTTGACATTTGAAGTCGTGGATTTTCATAGTGCCTATCATGCTATCCTGCGCAGAACTGCGTATGCCCGTTTCATGGCTCGACCATGTTATGTGTATCTCAAGCTCAAGATGCCTAGCCCTAGGGGCGTGATTACAGTCACTGGTAGTCAGCAACAAGCAGAAGAGTGCTTTCAGAAGGGCTCGAAGATTTTCGATGAACAGATGGCGGCAATAGAAATGGAGGAATACAAGAAGACAATAGATCCGAGTGATTTGTTGAGAGCTAAGAAGCCTGCTTCAGAGTCTGCATTTAAGTCGTCTGGTGAAACAAAGACAGTTCATATTCACCCGACTGATCCCAATGTTGCTCCAACTCACATATCAACAACACTCGACAGCAAATAGGAAGAAGCGCTCATCCAGTCCCTCCGTGAGAACTGGGTGATACGTCTCCAACGTATCTATAATTTTTGATTGTTCCATGCTATTATATTATCAACCTTGGATGTTTTATATGCATTTATATGCTATTTTATATGATTTTTGGGACTAACCTATTAACCTAGAGCCCAGTGCCAGTTTCTGGTTTTTCCTTGTTTTAGAGTATCACAGAAAAGGAAAATCAAACGGAGTCCAATTGACCTAAAACTTCACGGAACTTATTTTTGGACCAGAAGAAGCCCACAGAGTATCGGAGTTGGACCAGGAGAGTCCCGGGCTGCCCACGAGGGTGGGGGGCGCGCCCACCCCCTGGGCGCGCCCCCTGCCTCATGAACAGCCCGGAGGTCCACCGACGTACTTCTTCCTCCCATATATACCCATATACCCTAAAAACATCGGGGAGCAGAATAGATCGGGAGTTCCGTCGCCAGAAGCCTCCGTAGCCACCGAAAACCAATCTAGACCTGTTTCGGCACCCTGCCGGAGGGGGAACCCTTCAACGGTGGCCATATTCATCATCCCAGTGCTCTCCATGACGAGGAGGGAGTAGTTCTCCCTCGGGGCTGAGGGTATGCACCAGTCGCTATGTGTTTGATCTCTCTCTCTCTCTCTCTCTCTCTCGTGTTCTTGAGGTGGTATGATCTTGATGTATCGCGAGCTTTGCTATTATAGTTGGATTTTATGATGTTTCTCCCCCTCTACTCTCTTTTAATGGATTGAGTTTTCCCTTTGAAGTTATCATATCGGATTGAGTCTTTAAGGATTTGAGAACACTTGTGTATGTCTTGCGTGGGATACCCGTGGTGACAATGGGGTATCTATTGATCCACTTGATGTATGTTTTGGTGATCAACTTGCGGGTTCCGCCCATGAACCTATGCATAGGGGTTGGCACACATTTCCGTCTTGACTCTCCGGTAGAATCTTTGGGGCACTCTTTGAAGTACTTTGTGTTGGTTTGAGTAGATGAATCTAAGATTGTGTGATGCATATAATATAATCATACCCACAGATACTTGAGGTGACATTGGAGTATCTAGGTGACATTAGGGTTTTGGTTGATTTGTGTCTGAAGGTGTTATTCTAGTACGAACTCTATGATAGATTGAACGGAAAGAATAGCTTCATGTTAGTTTACTACGGACTCTTGAATAGATCGATCGGAAAGGATAACTTTGAGGTGGTTTCGTACCCTACCATAATCTCTTCGTTTGTTCTCCGCTATTAGTGACTTTGTAGTGACTCTTTGTTGCATGTTGAGGGATAGTTATTGTTGGGGAACGTTGCAAAAGACAAAAAATTTCCTACGGTTTCACCAAGATCCATCTATAAGTTCATCTAGCAACGAGTGATTGGATTGCATCTACATACCTTTGTAGATCACGCGCGGAAGCGTTCAAAGAACGGAGATGAGGAAGTCGTACTGGACGTGATCCAAATCACCGGAGATCCTAGCGCCGAACGGACGGCACCTCTGCGTTCAACACACGTACGGTCAGCATGACGTCTCCTCCTTCTTGATCCAGCAAGGGGGAAGGAGAGGTTGATGAAGATCCAGCAGCACGACGGCGTGGTGGTGGATGCAGGGGTCACTGCAGCAGGGCTTCGCCGTTCTACTGCGAGAGGGAGAGGTGTAGCAGGGGAGAGGGAGGCGCCAAGACTCAAGGGTGCGGCTGCCCCTCCCTCCCCCCTTTATATAGGATCCCCAAGGGGGGGAGGCGCCGGCCCTAGGAGATGGGATATCCTAGGGGGGGCAGCGGCAAAGGGTGGAGTGGCCCCCAAGGCAAGTGGGGCGCCCCCCCACCCTAGGGTTTCCAACCCTAGGCGCAGGGGGTGGGCCAAGGGGGGTGCACCAGCCCACTATGCTCTAGTTCCCCTCCCCACTTCAGCCCATGGGGCCCTCCGGGATGGGTGGTCCCACCCGGTGGACCCCCGGGACCCATCCGGTGGTCCCGGTACAATACCGTGACCCCCGAAACTCTCCCGATGGCCGAAACTCCACTTCCTATATATAATTCTTCACCTCCGGACCATTCCGGAACTCCTCGTGACGTCCGGGATCTCATCCGGGACTCCGAACAACTTTCGGGTTACTGCATATTCATATCTCTATAACCATAGCGTCACCGAACCTTAAGTGTGTAGACCCTACGGGTTCGGGAGACATGTAGACATGACCGAGATGGCTCTTCGGTCAATAACCAACAGCGGAATCTGGATACCCATGTTGGCTCCCACATGCCCCTCGATGATCTCATCGGATGAACCACGATGTCGAGGATTCAAGCAACCCCGTATACAATTCCCTTTGTCAATCGGTACGTTACTTGCCCGAGATTTGATCATCGGTATCCCAATACCTCGTTCAATCTCGTTACCGGCAAGTCACTTTACTCGTACCGTAATGCATGATCCCGTGATCAGACACTTGGTCACTTTGAGCTCATTATGACGATGCATTACCGAGTGGGCCTAGAGATACCTCTCCGTCACACGGAGTGACAAATCCCAGTCTTGATCTGTGTCAACCCAACAGACACTTTCGGAGATACCCGTAGTATACCTTTATAGTCACCCAATTATGTTGTGATGTTTGGTACACCCAAAGCACTCCTACGGTATCCGGGAGTTACACGATCTCATGGTCTAAGGAAAAGATACTTGACATTGGAAAAACTCTAGCAAACGAACTATACGATCTTGTGCTATGTTTAGGATTGGGTCTTGTCCATCACATCATTCTCCTAATGATGTGATCTCGTTATCAATGACATCCAATGTCCATAGTCAGGAAACCATGACTATCTGTTGATCAACGAGCTAGTCAACTAGAGGCTTACTAGGGACATGTTGGTGTCTATGTATTCACACATGTATTACGATTTCCGGATAACACAATTATAGCATGAATAAAAGACAATTATCATGAACAAGGAAATATAATAATAATCCTTTTATTATTGCCTCTAGGGCATATTTCCAACAGTCTCCCACTTGCACTAGAGTCAATAATCTAGTTACATTGTGATGAATCGAACACCCATGGAATTCTGGTGTTGATCATGTTTTGCTCTAGGGAGAGGTTTAGTCAACGGATCTGCTACATTCAGGTCCGTATGTACTTTACAAATATCTATGTCTCCATCTTGAACATTTGCACGAATGGAGTTGAAGCGACGCTTGATGTGCCTGGTCTTCTTGTGAAACCTGGGCTCCTTGGCAAGTGCAATAGCTCTAGTGTTGTCACAGAAGAGTTTGATCGGCCCCGACGCATTGGGTATGACTCCTAGGTCGGTGATGAACTCCTTCACCCAAATTGCTTCATGCGCTGCCTCCGAGGCTGCCATGTACTCCGCTTCACATGTAGATCCCGCCACGACGCTCTTCTTACAACTGCACCAGCTTACTGCCCCACCATTCAAATATACACGTATCCGGTTTGTGACTTAGAGTCATCCAGATCTGTGTCGAAGCTAGCGTCGACGTAACCCTTTACAACGAGCTCTTCGTCACCTCCATAAACGAGAAACATTTCCTTAGTCCTTTTCAGGTACTTCAGGATATTCTTGACCGCTGTCCAGTGTTCCTTGCCGGGATTACTTTGGTATCTACCTACCAAACTTACAACAAGGTTTACATCAGGTCTGGTACACAGCATGGCATACATAATAGAACCTATGGCTGAGGCATAGGGGATGACACTCATCTCTTCTATATCTTCTGCCGTGGTCGGACATTGAGCTGATCTCAATTTCACACCTTGCAACACAGGCAAGAACCCCTTCTTAGACTGATCCATATTGAACTTCTTCAATATCTTATCAAGATATGTGCTTTGTGAAAGACCTATGAGGCGTCTTGATCTATCTCTATAGATCTTGATGCCTAATATATAAGCAGCTTCTCCAAGGTCCTTCATTGAAAAACTCTTATTCAAGTAGGCCTTAATGCTGTCCAAAAGCTCTGTATCATTTCCCATCAAAAGTATGTCATCTACATATAATATGAGAAATGCTACAGAGCTCCCACTCACTTTCTTGTAAACGCAGGCTTCTCCATAAGTCTGCATAAACCCAAACGCTTTGATCATCTCATCAAAGCGAATGTTCCAACTCCGAGATGCTTGCAACAACCCATAAATCGAGCGTTCGAGCTTGCACACCTTGTCAGCATTCTTAGGATCGACAAAACCTTCCGGCTGCATCATATACAATTCTTCCTTAAGGAAACCATTAAGGAATGCCGTTTTGACGTCCATTTGCCATATCTCATAATCATAGTATGCGGCTATTGCTAACATAATTCGGATGGACTTTAGCTTCGCTACGGGAGAGAAAGTCTCATCGTAGTCAACCCCTTGAACTTGCCGATAACCCTTAGCGACAAGTCGAGCTTTATAGATGGTAACATTACCATCCGCGTCTGTCTTCTTCTTAAATATCCATTTGTTTTCTATCGCTCGCCGATCATCGGGCAAGTCTGTCAAAGTCCATACTTTGTTTTCATACATGGATCCTATCTCGGATTGCATGGCTTCAAGCCATTTGTTGGAATCCGGGCCCGCCATCGCTTCTTCATAGTTCGAAGGTTCACCGTTGTCTAACAACATGATTTCCAAGACAGGGTTGCCGTACCATTCTGGTGCGGAACGTGTCCTTGTGGACCTTCGAATTTCAGTAGGAGCTTGATCAGAAGTATCTTGATCATCATCATTAACTTCCTCTCTAATTGGTGCAGGCACCACAGGAACATTTTCCTGAATTGCGCCACTTTCCGGTTCAAGAGGTAATACTTCATCAAGTTCTACTTTCCTCCCACTTACTTCTTTCGAGAGAAACTCTTTCTCTAGAAAGGATCTATTCTTGGCAACAAAGATCTTGCCTTCAGATCTGAGGTAGAAGGTATACCCAATAGTTTCTTTAGGGTATCCTATGAAGACACATTTTTCCGACTTGGGTTCGAGCTTTTCAGGTTGAAGTTTCTTGACATAAGCATCGCATCCCCAAACTTTTAGAAACGACAGCTTAGGTTTCTTCCCAAACCATAATTCATACGGTGTCGTCTCAATGGATTTCGACGGAGCCCTATTTAAAGTGAATGCGACAGTCTCTAAAGCATAGCCCCAAAATGATAGCGGTAAATCAGTAAGAGACATCATAGATCGCACCATATCTAATAGAGTGCGATTACGATGTTCGGACACACCATTACGCTATGGTGTTCTAGGCGGCGTCAGTTGTGAAACTATTCCATATTTTCTTAAGTGTGTGCCAAACTCGTGACTCAAGTATTCTCCTCCACGATCTGATCGCAAGAACTTGATTTTCCTGTCATGTTGATTCTCAACCTCACTCTGAAATTCCTTGAACTTTTCAAAGGTCTCAGACTTTTGTTTCATTAAATAGACATACCCATATCTACTCCAGTCATCAGTGAGGGTGAGAACATAACGATAGCCACCGCGAGCCTCAACACTCATTGGACCGCACACATCAGTATGTATGATTTCCAATAAGTTGGTTGCTCGCTCCATTGTTCTTGAGAACGGAGTCTTGGTCATTTTACCCATGAGGCATGGTTCGCACGTGTCAAATGTTCGTAATCAAGAGACTCTAAAAGTCCATCTGCATGGAGCTTCTTCATGCGTTTGACACCTATGTGACCAAGGCGGCAGTGCCACAAGTATGTGGGACTATCATTATCAACCTTACATCTTTTGGTACTCACACTATGAATATGTGTAGCATTACGCTCGAGATTCCTTAAGAATAAACCATTCACCATCGGAGCATGACCATAAAACATATCTCTCATATAAATAGAACAACCATTATTCTCGGATTTAAATGAGTAGCCATCTCGTATTAGACGAGATCCTGATACAATGTTCATGCTCAAACTTGGCACTAAATAACAATTATTGAGGTTCAAAACTAATCCCGTAGGTAAATGTAGAGGTAGCGTGCCGACGGCGATCACATCGACCTTGGAACCATTCCCGACGCGCATCGTCACCTCGTCCTTTGCCAGTCTCCGCTTATTCCGCAGCTCCTGATTTGAGTTACAAATGTGAGCAACTGCACCGGTATCAAATACCCAGGAGCTACTACGAGTACTGGTAAGGTACACATTAATTACATGTATATCACATATACCTTTCGTTTTGCCGGCCTTCTTGTCCGCTAAGTATTTGGGGCAGTTCCGCTTCCAGTGACCACTTTCCTTGCAATAAAAGCACCCAGTCTCGGGCTTGGGTCCATTCTTTGGCTTCTTCCCGGCAGCTTGCTTGCCGGGCGCGGCAACTCCCTTGCCGTCCTTCTTGAAGTTCTTCTTACCCTTGCCTTTCTTGAACTTAGTGGTTTTATTCACCATCAACACTTGATGTTCCTTTTTGACTTCTACCTCTGCTGATTTCAACATTGCAAATACTTCAGGAATGGTCTTTTCCATCCCCTGCATATTAAGTTCATCACAAAGCTCTTGTAGCTCGGTGGAAGCGACTGAAGGATTTTGTCAATGACCGCGTCATCCGGGAGATTAACTCCCAGCTGAATCAAGCGGTTATGTAACCCTGACATAGTGAGTATGTGCTCACTGATAGAACTATTTTCCTCCATCTTACAACTGAAGAACTTGTCGGAGACTTCATATCTCTCGACCCGGGCATGAGCTTGAAAAACCATTTTCAGCTCTTCGAACATCTCATATGCTTCGTGTCTCTCAAAACGCTTTTGGAGCCCCGACTCTAAGCTGTAAAGCATGCCGCACTGAACGAGGGAGTAATCATTGGTACGTGTCTGCCAAGCGTTCATAACGTCTTGTCCTGCAGGGAGAACATGTGCGTCACTTAGCGGTGCTTCTAGGACATAATCTTTCGTTGCAGCTATGAGGATGATCCTCAGGTTCTGGACCCAGTCCGTATAATTGCTGCCATCATCTTTCAGCTTGGTTTTCTCTAGGAACGCGTTGAAGTTGAGGACAACGTTGGCCATTTGATCTACAAGACATATTGTAAATATTTTAGACTAAGTTCATAATAATTAAGTTCATCTATTTAATGAACTCCCACTCAGATAGACATCCCTCCAGTCATCTAAGTATAACATGATCCGAGTTAACTAGGCCGTGTCCGATCATCACGTGAGACGGACTAGTCAACATCGGTGAACATCTTCATGTTGATCGTATCTTCTATACGACTCATGCTCGACCTTACGGTCTTCTGTGTTCCGAGGCCATGTGTGTACATGCTAGGCTCGTCAAGTCAACCTAAGTGTTTGCATGTGTAAATCTGTCTTACACCCGTTGTATGTGAACGTTGGAATCTATCACACCCGATCATCATGTGGTGCTTCGAAACAACGAACTGTCGCAACGGTGCACAGTTAGGGGGAACACTTTCTTGAAATTATTATGAGGGATCATCTTATTTACTACCGTCGTTCTAAGTAAACAAGATGCAAAAACATGATAAACATCACATGCAATCAAATAATAATAGTGACATGATATGGCCAATATCACATAGCTCCTTTGATCTCCATCTTGGGGCTCCATGATCATCTTGTCACCGGCATGACACCATGATCACCATCATCGTGTCTCCATGAAGTTGCTCGCCAACTATTACTTCTACTACTATGGCTAACACGTTTAGCAATAAAGTAAAGTAATTTACATGGCGTTTCTCAATGACACGTAGGTCATACAAAAATAAAGACAACTCCTATGGCTCCTGCCGATTGTCATACTCATCGACATGCAAGTCGTGATTCCTATTACAATAGCATGAACATCTCATACATCACATATATATCATTCATCATTCATCACAACTTTGGCCATATCACATCACAAAACACTTGCTGCAAAAACAAGTTGGACATCCTCTAATTGTTGTTGCAAGTTTTACGTGGCTGCAATAGGGTTCTAGCAAGAACGTTTTCTTACCTACATGAAAGCCACAACGTGATTTGTCAACTTCTATTTACCCTTCATAAGGACCCTTTTCATCGAATCCGCTCCAACTAAAGTGGGAGAGACAGACACCCGCCAGCCACCTTATGCAACTAGTGCATGTCAGTCGGTGGAACCGGTCTCACCTAAGCGTACGTGTAAGGTTGGTCTGGGCCGCTTCATCCCACAATACTGCTGAAGCAAAATAAGACTAGTAGCGGCAAGAAAGTTGACAACATCTACGCCCACAACAAATTGTGTTCTACTCGTGCAAAGAGAACTACGCATAGACCTAGCTCATGATGCCACTGTTGGGGAACGTTGCAGAAAACAAAAATTTTTCCTACGGTTTCACCAAGATCCATCTATGAGTTCATCTAGCAACGAGTGATCGGATTGCATCTACATACCTTTATAGATCACGCGCGGAAGCATTCAAAGAACGGGGATGAGGAAGTCGTACTCGACGTGATCCAAATCACCGGAGATCCTAGCACCGAACGGACGGCACCTCCGCGTTCAACACACGTACGGTCAGCGTGACGTCTCCTCCTTCTTGATCCAGCAAGGGGGAAGGAGAGGTTGATGAAGATCAAGCAGCACGACGGCGTGGTGGTGGATGCAGGGGTCACTGCAGCAGGGCTTCGCCATTCTACTGCGAGAGGGAGAGGTGTAGCAGGGGAGAGGGAGGCGCCAAGACTCAAGGGTGCGGCTGCCCCTCCCTCCCCCCTTTATATAGGCTCCCCAAGGGGGGGGGCGCCGGCCCTAGGAGATGGGATCTCCTAGGGGGGCGGCGGCCAAGGGTGCAGTGGCCCCCAAGGCAAGTGGGGCCCCCCCCCCACCCTAGGGTTTCCAACCCTAGGCGTAGGGGGTGGGCCAAGGGCGGCGCACCAGCCCACTATGGGCTGGTTCCCCTCCCCACTTCAGCCCATGGGGCCATCCGGGATGGGTGGTCCCACCCGGTGGACCCCCGGGACCCATCCGGTGGTCCCGGTACAATACCGGTGACCCTCGAAACTCTCCCGATGGCCGAAACTCCACTTCCTATATATAATCCTTCACCTCCGGACCATTCCGGAACTCCTCGTGATGTCCGGGATCTCATCCGGGACTCCGAACAACTTTCGGGTTACTGCATATTCATATCTCTACAACCCTAGCGTCACCGAACCTTAAGTGTGTAGACCCTACGGGTTCGGGAGACATGTAGACATGACCGAGATGGCTCTCCGATCAATAACCAACAGCGGGATCTGGATACCCATGCTAGCTCCCACATGCTCCTCGATGATCTCATCGGATGAACCACGATGTTGAGGATTCAAGCAACCCCGTATACAATTCCCTTTGTCAATCGGTACGTTACTTGCCCGAGATTCGATCGTCGGTATCCCAATACCTCGTTCAATCTCGTTACCGGCAAGTCACTTTACTCGTACCGTAATGCATGATCCCGTGACCAGACACTTGGTCACTTTGAGCTCATTATGATGATGCATTACCGAGTGGGCCCAGAGATACCTCTCCGTCATACGGAGTGACAAATCCCAGTCTTGATCCGTGTCAACCCAACAGACACTTTCGGAGATACCTGTAGTATACCTTTATAGTCACCCAGTTACGTTGTGACGTTTGGTACACCCAAAGCACTCCTACGGTATCCGGGAGTTACACGATCTCATGGTCTAAGGAAAAGATACTTGACATTGGAAAAACTCTAGCAAACGAACTATACGATCTTGTGCTATGTTTAGGATTGGGTCTTGTCCATCACATCATTCTCCTAATGATGTGATCTCGTTATCAATGACATCCAATGTCCATAGTCAGGAAACCATGACTATCTGTTGATCAACGAGCTAGTCAACTAGAGGCTTACTAGGGACATGTTGGTGTCTATGTATTCACACATGTATTACGATTTCCGGATAAAACAATTATATCATGAATAAAAGACAATTATCATGAACAAGGAAATATAATAATAATCCTTTTATTATTGCCTCTAGGGCATTTTTCCAACAGTTATATGATCCAATTATGTTATTATTGTTGAGAGAACTTGCACTAGTGAAAGTATGAACCCTAGGCCTTGTTTCAACGCATTGCAATACCGTTTGTGCTCACTTTTATCATTATTTACCTTGCTGTTTTTATATTTTCAGATTACAAAAACCCTTATCTACTATCCATATACCACTTGTATCACCATTTTTTGCCGAACTAGTGCACCTATACAATTTACCATTGTATTGGGTGTGTTGGGGACACAAGAGACTCTTTGTTATTTGGTTGCAGGGTTGCTTGAGAGAGACCATCTTCATCCTACGCCTCCTACGGACAGATAAACCTTAGGTCATCCACTTGAGGGAAATTTGCTACTGTCCTACAAACATCTGCACTTGGAGGCCCAACAACGTCTACAAGAAGAAGGTTGTGTAGTAGACATCAAGATCTTTTCTGGCGCTGTTGCCGGGGAGGTTAGCGCTTGAAGGTATATCTTTAGATCTTGCAATCGAATCCTTTTGTTTCTTATTTTAGCACTAGTTTAGTTTATAAAAGAAAACTATAAAAAATATGGAATTGTGTTTGCCTCATACGCTTTATAAAGGAAAATTGTGCTCAAGTTCTATAAGAAGAATGCATTAGAATGTTTGGCACTAAATATTTGAATGATGAGCATCATTGCAATGTTGTTAGTATGAATTTATTTGAATATCCATGATGCTAATGATATGCAAAGCCACAAGCTTGGGGAAGCTATGTTAGATAAAGATGATATTTTTTGTCCCCCAAGTTTTGATGAGCAAATTTATTATGATGAAAGCATGTCTCCTATTTATGATGATTATATTTATGAAAGTGGATTTGGAGAGGTCATGACTTTATTTTGTGATGAATCCACTATTTCGGAAGAGGTTCCAATTGATTATGAGAACAAAGTTGCCATCCATGATGATTATTGTGATGACTTGTATGCTATTAAGAATAATGATAACCATGAAACTTGTCATCATGATTTTAGTTTTCAATTGGATTATGCCTCACATGATAGTTATTTTGTTGAGTTTGCTCTCACTACTATTCATGAGAAGAAGTTTGCTTATGTGGAGAGTAATAAAAATTCTATGATTGTAGATCATGAAAAGAATGCTTTATGTGATGGTTATATTGTTGAATTCATTCATGATTCTACTGAAAATTATTATGAGGGAGGAACATATGCTTGTAGGAATTGCAATAATATCAAGTTTCCTCTCTATGTGCTTAAAGTTTTGAAGTTATGCTTGTTTTACCTTCCCATGCTAGTTGATTCTTGTTCCCACAAGTTGTTTGCTCACAACATCCCTATGCATAGGAAGTGGGTTAGACTTAAATGTTCTAGTCATATTCTTCATGATGCTCTCTTTATGTTTCAATTCTTATCTTTTATGTGAGCATTGTTGAAATCATCATGCCTAGCTAGGGGCGTTAAACGATAGCGCTTGTTGGGAAGCAACCCAATTTTATTCTTGTTCTTTGATTTTTGCTCCTTTTTAGTAATAAATAATTCATATAGCCTCTGTTTAGATGTGGTTTTATGCTTTTAATTAGTAATTGTTCCAAGTAGAACCTTTGGGAAGACTTGGGGAAAGTCTTTGCGATCATGCTGTAAAAAACAGACATTTTAGCGCTCACGAGAATTGCTGCCATTTTTTATTGGAGAGTTCTATTTAGGTAATTCGTTTTGAAGCTGATTAATATATAAATTCCTCACGTCCAGAAATTTATTTTGGAATTTTTGGGGTTCCATAAGTTTGCGTTTGATCCAGATTACTACAGACTGTTCTGTTTTTGATAGATTCTGTTTTTTCATGTGTTGTTTACTTATTTTGATGAATCTATGGCTAGTAAAAGAGTTTATAAACCATAGAGAAGTTGGAATACAGTAGGTTTAACACCAATATAAATAAAGAATGAGTAGATTACAGTACCTTGAAGTGGTGTTTTGTTTTCTTTCGCTAACGGAGCTTACGAGTTTTCTGTTATGTTTTGTGTTGTGAAGTTTTCAAGTTTTGGGTAAAGATTCGGTGGACTATGGAATAAAGAGTGGCAAGAGCCTAAGCTTGGGGATGCCCAAGGCACCCCATGGTAATATTCAAGGACAACAAAAAGCCTAAGCTTGGGGATGCCCCGGAAGGCATCCCCTCTTTCGTCTTCGTTCATCGGTAACTTTACTTGGAGCTATATTTTTATTTACCACATGATATGTGTTTTGCTTGGAGCGTAAATTTATTTTATTTTGTTTTGCTTGATGTTTGAATAAAGTATCAAGATCTGAAATTCTTAAATGTTAGAGAGTCTTCACATAGTTGCATAATTATTAGAGTACTCATTGATCTTCACATATATCTTTCGGAGTAGTTTGACATTTGCTCTAGTGCTTCACTTATACCCTTTTAGAGCATGGTGGTGGTTTTATTTTATAGAAATAGATGAACTCTCGTGCTTCACTTATATTATTTTGAGAGTCCTAAACAGCATGGTAATTTGCTTTGGTTATGAATTTAGTCCTAATATGATGGGCATCCAAGAGGGATATAATAAAAACTTTCATATAAAGTGCATTGAATACTATGAGAAGTTTGATACTTGATGATTGTTTTGAGATATGAAGATGGTGATATTAGAGTCATGCTAGTTAAGTAGTTGTGGATTTGAGAAATACTTGTGTTAAAGTTTGTGATTCCCATAGCATGCACGTATGGTGAACCGTCATGTGACGAAGTCGGAGCACGATTTATTTATTGATTGTCTTCCTTATGAGTGGTGGTCGGGGACGAGCGATGGTCTTTTACTACCAATCTATCCCCCTAGGAGCATGCGCGTAATACTTTGTTTCGATAACTAATAGATTTCTGCAATAAGTATGTGAGTTCTTTATGACTAATGTTGAGTCCATGGATTATACGCACTCTCACCCTTCCACAATTGCTAGCCTCTCTAATACCGCGCACCTTTCGCCGGTATCATACACCCACCATATACCTTCCTCAAAACAGCCACCATACTTACCTATCATGGCATTTCCATAACCATTCCGAGATATATTTCCATGCAACTTTCCACCATTCCGTTTACTATGACACGCTCCATCATTGTCATATTGCTTTGCATGATCATGTAGTTGACATCGTATTTGTGGCAAAGCCACCGTTCATAATTCTTCCATACATGTCACTCTTGATTCATTGCACATCCTAGTACACCGCCGGAGGCATTCATTTAGAGTCATATCTTGTTCTAGTATCGAGTTGTAATCATTGAGATGTAAATAAATAGAAGTGTGATGATCATCATTAATAGAGCATTGTCCCCCCCCAAAAAAAGAAAGGCCAAAAAGGGCCAAATAAATAAAAAAGAAAGGCCAAAAAAAGAAAGGCCAAATAAAAAAAATAAAAGGGACAATGCTACCATCCTTTTTTTCCACACTTGTGCTTCAAAGTAGCACCATGATCTTCATGATAGAGAGTCTCTTGTTTTGTCACTTTCATATACTAGTGGGAAATTTTCATTATAGAACTTGGCTTGTATATTCCAACAATGGGCTTCCTCAAATGCCCCAGGTCTTCATGAGCAAGCAAGTTGGATGCACACCCACTTAGTTTCTTTTGTTGAGCTTTCATGCATTTATAGCTCTAGTGCATCCGTTGCGTGGCAATCTGTCGGTGTCAAAACCGGCGGATCTCGGATAGGGGGTCCCGAACTGTGCGTCTAAGGCGGATCGTAACAGGACGCAGGGGACACGATATTTACCCAGGTTCGGGCCCTCTTGATGGAGGTAATGAAGGAAATATGCCCTAGAGGCAATAATAAAGTTATTATTTATTTCCTTGTTTCATGATAAATGTTTATTATTCTTGCTAGAATTGTATTAACCGGAAACATAATACATGTTTGAATACATAGACAAACAGAGTGTCACTAGTATGCCTCTACTAGACTAGCTCGTTAATCAAAGATGGTTATGTTTCCTAACCATAGACAAAAGAGTTGTTATTTGATTAACATGATCACATCATTAGGAGAATGATGTGATTGACTTGACCCATTCAGTTAGCTTAGCACTCGATCGTTTAGTATGTTGCTATTGCTTTCTTCATGACTTATACATGTTCCTATAACTATAAGATTATGCAACTCCCGTTTACCGGAGGAACACTTTGTGTGCTACCAAACGTCACAACGTAACTGGGTGATTATAAGGGAGCTCTACAGGTGTCTCCAAAGGTACATGTTGGGTTGGCGTATTTCGAGATTAGGATTTCTCACTTCGATTGTCGGAGAGGTATCTCTAGGCCCTCTCAGTAATGCACATGACATAAGCCTTGCAAGCATTGCAACCTATGAGTTAGTTGCGAGATGATGTATTACGGAACGAGTAAAGAGACTTTCCGGTAACGAGATTGAACTAGGTATTGAGATACCGACGATCGAATCTCGGGTAATTAACATACCGATGACAAAGGGAACAACGTATGTTGTTATGCGGTCTGACCGATAAAGATCTTTGTAGAATATGTAGGAGCCAATATGAGCATCCAGGTTCCGCTATTGGTTATTGACCGGAGACGTGTCTCGGTCATGTCTACATTGTTCTCGAACCCGTAGGGTCCGCACGCTTAAGGTTTCGATGACAGTTATATTATGAGTTTACGAGTTTTGATGTACCGAAGGAGTTCGGAGTCCAGGATGAGATCGGGGACATGACGAGAGTCTCAAAATGGTCGAGACGTAAAGATCAATATATTGGACGACTATATTCGGACATCGGAAAGGTTCCGAGTGGTTCGGGTATTTTTCGGAGTACCGGGGAGTTACGGGAATACGGGGGAAGAAGTATATGGGCCTTATTGGGCTTTAGGGGAGAGAGAGGCAGGCCGCGCGCCCCCCCATTAACTAGTCCGAATTTTACTAGGGGGAGGGGCGGCGCCCCCTCCTTCCTTCTCTTCCCTCTTCCCCTTCCTTGTCTCCTACTCCTAATACATGGAAGGACTCCTAGTTGGACTAGGAAAGGGGGAATCCTACTCCCGGTGGGAGTAGGACTCCCCTAGGGCGCGCCATAGAGAGGGCCGGCCCTCCCCTCCTCCACTCCTTTATATACGGGGGCAGGGGGCACCCCATAGACACACAAGTTGATCCTCGTGATCGTTTTCTTAGCCGTGTGCGGTGCCCCCTTCCACCATAGTCCTCGATAATATTTTAGTAGTGCTTAGGCGAAGCTCTGCGATAGTAGAATATCAAGATCGTCACCACGCCGTCGTGCTGACGGAACTCTTCCCCGACACTTTGCTGGATCGGAGGCCGGGGATCGTTATCGAGCTGAACGTGTGCTAGAACTCGGAGGTGCCATAGTTTCTGTGCTTGATCGGTTGGGCCGTGAAGACGTACGACTACATCAACCGCGTTGTCATAACGCTTCTGCTTCCGGTCTACGAGGGTACGTAGACAACACTCTCCCCTCTCGTTGCTATGCATCACCATGATCTTGCGTGTGTGTAGGAATTTTTTTGAAATTACTACGTTCCCTAACAGTGGCATCCGAGCCTAGGTTTTATGTGTTGATGTTATGAACGAGTAGAACACAAGTGAGTTGTGGGCGATATAAGTCATACTGCTTACCAGCATGTCATACTTTGGTTCGGCGGTATTATTGGATGAAGCGGCCCGGACCGACATTACGCATACGCTTACGCGAGACTGGTTCTACCGACGTGCTTTGCACACAGGTGGCTGGCGGGTGTCAGTTTCTCCAACTTTAGTTGAACCGAGTGTGGCTACGCCCGGTCCTTGCGAAGGTTAAAACAACACCAACTTGACAAACTATCGTTGTGGTTTTTGATACGTATGTAAGATTGATTCTTGCTTAAGCCCGTAGCAGCCACGTAAAACTTGCAACAACAAAGTAGAGGACGTCTAACTTGTTTTTGCAGGGCATGTTTTGATGTGATATGGTCAAGACATGATGAGATATAAGTTGTTGTATGAGATGATCATGTTTTGTTGAAGTTATCGGCAATTGGCAAAATCCTTAGGGTTGTCTCTCTATTGCATAAGATGCAAGCGCCAAATAATTGCTTTACTTTATCGCTATGTGATAGCAATAGTTGCCAGAGCAATTGTTGGCAAGACGACCATGTAACAACACATTGATATAGATCAAGATGATGGAGATCATGGTGTCATGCCGGTGACGATAGAGATCATGACAGTACTTTGGAGATGGAGATCAAAGGCGCAAGATGATCATGGCCATATCATGTCACATATTTTGATTGCATATGATGTTTATCTTTTATACATCTTATTTTGCTTAGTTCGACAGTAGCTTTATAAGATGATCTCTCACTAAATTTCAAGGTATAAGTGTTCTCCCTGAGTATGCACCGTTGCAAAAGTTCTTCGTGCCCAGACACCACGTGATGATCGGGTGTGATAGGCTCTACGTTCAAATACAACGGGTGCAAAATAGTTGCACACGCGGAATACTCAGGTCAAACGTGACGAGCCTAGCATATATAGATATGGCCTCGGAACACTGGAGACCGAAAGGTCGAGCGTGAATCATATAGTAGATATGATCAACATAGTGATGTTCACCATTGAAAACTACTCCATCTCACGTGATGACCGGACATGGTTTAATTGATTTGGATCACGTGATCACTTAGATGATTAGAGGGATGTCTATCTAAGTGGGAGTTCTTAAGTAATATGATTAATTGAACTTAAATTTATTATGAACTTAGTCCTGGTAGTATTTTGCAAATTATGTTGTAGATCAATAGCTCGCGTTGTTGCTTTCATATGTTTATTTTGATATGTTCCTAGAGAAAATTGTGTTGAAAGATATTAGTAGCAATGATGCGGATTGGATCCGTGATCTGAGGTTTATCCTCATTGCTGCACAGAAGAATTATGTCCTTGATGCATCGCTAGGTGACAGACCTATTGCAGGAGCAGATACAGACGTTATGAACATTTGGCTAGCTCAATATGATGACTACTTGATAGTTTAGTGCACCATGCTTAACGGCTTAGAATCGGGACTTCAAAGATGTTTTGAATGTCATGGACCATATGAGATGTTCCAGGAGTTGAAGTTAATATTTCAAGCAAATACCCGAATTGAGAGATATGAAGTCTCCAACAAGTTCTATAGCTAAAAGATGGAGGAGAATCGCTCAACTAGTGAGCATGTGCTCAGATTGTCTGGGTACTACAATCGCTTGAATCAAGTGGGAGTTAATCTTCCAGATAAAATAGTGATTGACAGAATTCTCTAGTCACCATCACCAAGTTAGTAGAACTTCATGATGAACTATGACATGCAAGGGATAACGGAAACGATTCCCAAGCTCTTCGTAATGCTAAAATTGACGAAGATAGAAATCGAGAAAAACATCAAGTCTTGATGGTAGACAAGACCACTAGTTTCAAGAAAAGGGCAAAGGGAAAAAGGGGAACTTCAAGAAGAACAGCAAGCAAGTTGCTGCTCAAGTGAAGAAGCCCAAGTCTGGTCCTAAGCCTGAGACTAAGTGTTTCTACTGCAAAGGGACTGGTCACAGGAAGCGGAACTACCCCAAGTGATTGGCGGATAAGAAGGATGGCAAAGTGAACATAAGTATATTTGATATACATGTTATTGATGTGTACTTTACTAGTGTTTATAGCAACCCCTTAGTATTTGATACTAGTTCAGTTGCTAAGATTAGTAACTCGAAACGGGAGTTTCAGAATAAACGGAGACTAGTTAAGGGTGAAGTGACGATGTATGTTAGAAGTGGTTCCAAGATTGATATGATCATCATCGCACACTCCCTATACTTTCGGGATTAGTGTTGAACCTAAATAAGTGTTATTTGGTGTTTGCGTTGAGAATGAATATGATTTGATCATGTTTATTGTAATGCGGTTATTCATTTAAGTAAAAGAATAAATTGTTGTTCTGTTTACATGAATAAAACCTTATATGGTTACACACCCAATGAAAATAGTTCATTGGATCTCGATCGTAGTGATACACATATTCATAATATTGAAACCAAAAGATGCGAAGTTAATAATGATAGTGCAACTTATTTGTGGCACTGCCGCTTAGGTCATATTGGTGTAAAACGCATGAAGAAACTCCATGCTGATGGGATTTTGGAATCACTTGATTATGAATCACTTGGTGCTTGCGAACCATGCCTTATGGGCAAGATGACTAAAGACTCCGTTCTCCGGAACAATGGAGCGAGCAACTGACTTATTGGAAATAATACATACAGATGTATGCGATCTGATGAGTGTTGAAGCTCGCGGCGGGTATCATTATTTTCTGACCTTCACATATGATTTGAGCAGATATGGGTATATCTGCTTGATGAAACATAAGTCTGAAACATTTGAAAAGTTCAAATAATTTCAGAGTGAAGTGGAAAATCATCGTAACAAGAAAAATAAGGTTTCTACGATCTGATTGTGGAGACAAATATTTGAGTTACGAGTTTGGTCTTCAATTAAAACTATGTGGAATAGTTTCACAAATTCATGCCACCTGGAACACCACAACATAATGGTGTGTTCGAACGTCATAACCGTACTTTATTGGATATAGTGCAATCTATGATGTTTCTTACCGATTTACCACTATAGTTTTGGGGTTATGCATTAGAGACAGCTGCATTCACGAAAAAGGGCACCATCTAAATCCGTTGAGACGACACTGTATGAACTGTGGTTTGGCAAGAAACCAAAGTTGTCGTTTCTTAAAGTTTGGGGTTGCGATGCTTATATGAAAAAGTTCCATCCTGATAAGCTCAAACCCAAATCGGAGAAGTGCGCCTTCATAGGATACCCAAAAGAAAATGTTGGGTACACCTTCTATCACATATCCGAAGGCAAGATATTCGTTGCTGAGAATGGATCCTTTCCAGAGAAGGAGTTTCTCTCAAAAGAAGTGAGTGGGAGGAAAGTAGAGAACTTGATAAGGTAATTGTACCTTCTCCCTTATTGGAAAGTAATTCATCATAGAAATCTGTTCTTGTGACTACTACACCAATTAGTGAGGAAGCTAATGATGATGATCATGTAACTTTAGATCAAGTTACTACCGAATCTCGTAGGTAAACCAGAGTGAGATTCGCACCAAAGTGGTACGGTAATCCTGTTCTGGAAGTCATGTTACTAGACCATGACGAACTTGCAAACTATGAGGAAGCGATGATGAGCCCAGATTCCGCGAAATGGTTTGAGGCCATGAAATCTGAGATATGATCCATGTATGAGAACAAATTATGGACTTTGATGGATTTGCCCGATGATCAGCAAGCCATAGAAAATAAATGGATCTTCAAGAGGAAGACAAACGCTGATAGTAGTGTTACTATCTACAAAGCTAGAATTGTCGCAAAAGGTTTTTCGGCAAGTTCAAAGTGTTGACTACGATGAGAGTTTCTCACTCGTATCTATGCTTAAGTCTGTCTGAATCATGTTAGCAATTGCCGCATTTTATGAAATCTGGCAAATGGATAAACAAAACTGCATTCCTTAATGGATTTATTAAAGAAGAGTTGTATATGATGCAACTAGAAGGTTTTGTCGATCCTAAAGGTGTTAACAAAATATGCAAGCTCCAACGATCCATCTATGGACAAGTGCAAGCTTCTCGGAGTTGGAATATACGCTTTGATAAGTTGATCAAAGCATATAGTTTTATACAGACTTGCGGTGAAACCTGTATTTACAAGAAAGTGAGTGGGAGCACTACAACATTTCTGATAAGTATATGTGAATGACATATTGTTGATCGGAAATTATGTAGAATTATTCTGCAAAGCATAAAGGAGTATTTGAAAGGAGTTTTTCAATGAAAGACCTCGGTGAAGCTGCTTACATATTGAGCATCAAGATCTATAGAGATAGATCAAGACGCTTGATAAGTTTTTTCAATGAGTACATACCTTGACAAGATTTTGAAGTAGTTCAAAATGGAACAATCAAAGAAAGAGTTCTTGCCTGTGTAACAAGGTGTGAAATTGAGTAAGACTCAAAGCCCGACCACGGCAGAAGATAGAAAGAGAGTGAAAGTCATTCCCTATGCCTCAATCACAGGTTCTATAAAGTATGCCATGTTGTGTACCTATTGTATACCCTACACTGATTTTGGCAAGGGAGTACAATAGTGATCTAGGAGTAGATCAATGGACAGCGGTCAAAATTATCCTTACTAGAATAAGGATATGTTTCTCGATTACGGAGGTGACAAAAGGTTCGTCGTAAAGGGTTACGTCGATGCAAGTTTTGACACTGATCCAGATGACTCTAAGTCTTAATCTGGATACATATTGAAAGTGGGAGCAATTAGCTAGAGTAGCTCCATGCAGAGCATTGTTGACATAGAAATTTGCAAAATACTTACGGATCTGAATATGACAGACCCGTTGACTAAAATTATCTCACAAGAAAAACATGATCACACCTTAGTACTCTTTGGGTGTTAATCACATAGCGATGTGAACTAGATTACTGACTCTAGTAAACCCTTTGAGTGTTGGTCACATAATGATGTGAACTATTGGTGTTAAATCACATGGCAATGTGAACTAGATTATTGACTCTAGTGCAAGTGGGAGACTGAAGGAAATATGCCCTAGAGGCAATAATAAAGTTATTATTTATTTCCTTATTTCATGATAAATGTTTATTATTCATGCTAGAATTGTATTAACCGGAAACATAATACATGTGTGAATACATAGACAAACAGAGTGTCACTAGTATGCCTCTACTAGACTAGCTCGTTAATCAAAGATGGTTATGTTTCCTAACCATAGACAAAAGAGTTGTTATTTGATTAACGGGATCACATCATTAGGAGAATGATGTGATTGACTTGACCCATTCCGTTAGCTTAGCACTCGATCGTTTAGTATGTTGCTATTGCTTTCTTCATGACTTATACATGTTCCTATAACTATAAGATTATGCAACTCCCGTTTACCGGAGGAACACTTTGTGTGCTACCAAACGTCACAACGTAACTGGGTGATCATAAAGGAGCTCTACAGGTGTCTCCAAAGGTACATGTTGGGTTGGCATATTTTGAGATTAGGATTTCTCACTCCGATTGTCGGAGAGGTATCTCTGGGCCCTCTCGGTAATGCACATCACATAAGCCTTGCAAGCATTGCAACTAATGAGTTAGTTGCGAGATGATGTATTACGGAACGAGTAAAGAGACTTTCCAGTAACGAGATTGAACTAGGTATTGAGATACCGACGATCGAATCTCGGGCAAGTAACATACCGATGACAAAGGGAACAACGTATGTTGTTATGCGGTCTGACCGATAAAGATCTTCGTAGAATATGTAGGAGCCAATATGAGCATCCAGGTTCCGCTATTGGTTATTGACCGGAGACGTGTCTCGGTCATGTCTACATTGTTCTCAAACCCGTAGGGTCCGCATGCTTAAGGTTTCAATGACAGTTATATTATGAGTTTATGAGTTTTGATGTACCGAAGGAGTTCGGAGTCCTGGATGAGATCGGGGATATGACGAGGAGTCTCGAAATGGTTGAGACGTAAAGGTCGATATATTGGACGACTATATTCGGACATCGGAAAGGTTCCGAGTGGTTCGGGTATTTTTCGGAGTACCGGGGAGTTACGGGAATACGGGGGAAGAAGTATATGGGCCTTATTGGGCTTTAGGGGAGAGGGAGAGGCAGGCCGCGCCCCCCCCATTGACTAGTCCGAATTGGACTAGGGGGAGGGGCGGCGCCCCCTCCTTCCTTCTCTTCCCTCTTCCCCTTCCTTGTCTCCTACTCCTACTACTTGGAAGGACTCCTAGTTGGACTAGGAAAGGGGGAATCCTACTCCCGGTGGGAGTAGGACTCCCCTAGGGCGCGGCATAGAGAGGGCCGGCCCTCCCCTCCTCCACTCCTTTATATACGGGGGTAGGGGGCACCCCATATACACACAAGTTGATCCTCGTGATCGTTTTCTTAGCCATGTGCGGTGCCCCCTTCCACCATAGTCCTCGATAATATTGTAGTAGTGCTTAGGTGAAGCTCTGCGGCAGTAGAACATCAAGATCGTCACCACGCCATCGTGCTGACGGAACTCTTCCCCGACACTTTGCTGGATCGGAGTCCGGGGATCGTCATCGAGCTGAACGTGTGCTAGAACTCGGAGGTGCTGTAGTTTTGGTGCTTGATCGGTCGGGCCATGAAGACGTACGACTACATCAACCGCGTTGTCATAACGCTTCCGCTTCCGGTCTACGAGGGTACATAGACAACACTCTCCCCTCTCGTTGCTATGCATCACCATGATCTTGCGTGTGCATAGGAAATTCTTTGAAATTACTACGTTCCCTAACAGGTAATACCCTACGTCCTGCTTGATTGTTCTTGATGATATGAGTATTACAAGAGTTGATCTACCACGAGATCAAACAGGCTAAACCCTAGAAGCTAGCCTATGGTATGATTGTATGTTGTCCTACGGACTAAAACCCTTCGGTTTATATAGACACTGGAGGGGGCTAGGGTTACACAAGGTCGGTTACAAAGGAGGAGATATACACATCCATATTGCCTAGCTTGCCTTCCACGCCAAGTAGAGTCCCATCCGGACATGGGACGAAGTATTCAATCTCGTTTCTTCATAGTCCAACAGTCCGGCCAAAGGATATAGTTCGGCTATCCGGAGACCCCTTAATCTAGGACCCCCTCAGTAGCCCCTGAACCAGGCTTCAATGACGATGAGTCCGGCGTGTAGTATTATGTTCGGCATTGCAAGGCGGGTTGCTCCTCCGAATACACGATGGAAGAGTTTGAATACATGGATAGTGTCCAACCCTGCAAAATAAGTTCCACATACCACCGTAGAGAGAATAATATTTCCACAAATCTAATCTGCTGACACATTTTGACAGCATGACATCACGCCATGGCCCGGTTATCATTCGAACCGCTTTTCTCAACCAGCTACGCACATATCGCGAGGCGGTTTTCTTGACACGTCTTGTCAAAGCAGAGATCGTGTTCCCCTTATCATGGGATTCTCGTCAATACGGACGTGGGTAACCCTACCGCGCCTGTTGGTATGACTCTTAGATCTTAGGCAAGTCCCAAACGGCCACGAGGAGGACGCTTGATATTCATCCTCTTTATAAAGGGGACGAGGCTTTTTCTTTCTTCCCTCCCGTGCTCAATCGAATCCTTCCCCCGCATCGAGTTCTAACACCCAAAGCCCAGGTCAGGTGCTTCGGACCTTCAACTATGTCCGGATCCAACTTTCAAGGTCGGTGGATGCCTTCCTCCGTCACAGAGGAGGACATCAAGAAGTTGAGAGAGGCCAGATATCTGACCGCCGAAATTTCACATAGGCTGCCTGCCCGAGGGCAGGTCATCGCTACTCCCGAACCCAATGAGAGCGTCGTGTTCATCTCCCACTTCCTCCGAGGACTAGGCCTCGCTCTGGATCCCTTTGTTAGGGGTCTTATGTTCTATTATGGGCTGGATTTTCATGATTTGGCCCCGGATTCCCTTTTTCACATCTCGTCATTTATTGTCATATGTGAGGCCTTCCTCTGCATTACCCCCACTTCGGCCTGTGGCTCAAGACCTTCGATGTGAAGCCGAAGATGATCGAGGGGCGGCACACAGCGTGCGGAGGTGCTTTAATAAGCATAATCGCTGACGCTCCATGGCCAGAGGGTTCCTTCCCAGAGGTGTCCGGATTGTGGCAGTGGGAGTGGTTTTATATCGTAGCTCCCCGAAGTGCCAAGTGGGTAGCTGCCCCCACCTTTCGCTCGGGGCCCCCATCGCAACTAATGTCATGGATCAGCAAGGGGCTGAGCTGGGGTCCAGCAAAGGACGTGCCAATACTGCAGAGCCGTATCCGAGATCTCTTTGAGAGAGATTTCAGTCTGGTTATGGTAATGCAAGTTATGCTAGTTCGTCGAGTCCAGCCTTGCAAACGCCGGCCCCTCCGCATGTGGGAATTCAACCAGGAAGGACCGCGAGCTATTCAACATTTCCTCGGCATGACGCTTGAAGAGATGTACAAATCGTTCTTCGGGCCCCGAATAGAGTGTCCGGACACCACCGAGGACGTGGGTCTGAGATGCAACCGCCCTGCTGCCCAAGTAAGTAATCCCATGCTGAACCTGCTGTCCTTTTATTTATCATGGCATCATTCTAAAGAGCCGCTCTTTGACAAGGACTGGATAACAAAGGCGATGATGATCAGGTGTTCGGCCCCCCTTCCTGAGGGCTTGGACAATCCGGTACTGGACAAGTTGCTCGAGACGGCGCCTTATCTAGTGCCCTCAAAGGAAGATGATGGGGGGAATAGAGAGGGCGAAAGCGGGCCTCACTCGCTACTTATTCCAGCCGGGGGAATGAGCGCCTCCGCGAGGGAGGACAACCAAAGGGAAGAATATGACATTCTCTCTCCCTGGGGAAGGAAGAGGACTACCTTGGAAGATCCAGAAACTAAGGTTTCCAAACGGGAGAAGAAATCTTCATCAGAGGGTCCTGCCTCGGAGGGTATTCTTGCCGCACAATGTCCGCGCGGGGATCAGCCCTCTACCGAGCTGCAAGTAATTGAAAAGTACTTAATAGTGGAAACATCCAACCTTACTTCCAAAGACAATAACCAATGTTTATAATTTGTAGTCCAGATCGTAGCCCTTCTCGACAGAGTTCGTCTTCGTGGGATCTTCTTTCGGAGATGATGGAGAGCGAAATGCCTCCCCCTGACACCCGGCCTCATGAAGCGGGCGACCTTGAAGTGTCGTCGCGAAGGGTATCTGTAACGCACCGAGACCGATGTGCCAGGTGTCCTCCAGTTATTCGCTGTTGTTGCCTTGTCATTGCTTGCATGTCATGCATTGCATATCATGTCATCATGTGCATTTCATTTGCATACATGTTCGTCTCATGCATCCGAGCATTTTTCCCGTTGTCCGTTTTGCATTCTGGCGCTCCTATGTCATCCGGTGTCCCTTTCTACCCCTTTTCGTGTGCGGGTGTTAAACGTTCTCGAACTGGACCGAGACTTGTCATGCGGCCTTGGTTTACTACCGGTAGACCGCCTGTCAAGTTTCGTGCTATTTAGACTTTGTTTGATACTCCAACGGTTAACCGAGGGACCGAAAAGGCCTCGTGTGTGTTGCAGCCCAACAACCCTTGAGGGAGTCCTGGATTAGGGGGTGTCCGGATGGCCGGACTATACCTTCAGCCGGACTCCTGGACTATGAAGATACAAGATTGAAGACTTCGTCCCGTGTCCGGAAGGGACTTTCCTTGGCGTGGAAGGCAAGCTTGGCGATACGGATATGTAGATCTCCTACCATTGTAACCGACTCTATGTAACCCTAACCCTATCCGGTGTCTATATAAACCGGAGGGTTTTAGTCCGTAGGACAACAAAATCATACCATAGGCTAGCTTCTAGGGTTTAGCCTCTCTGATCTCGTGGTAGATCTACTCTTGTACTACCCATATCATCAATATTAATCAAGCAGGACGTAGGGTTTTACCTCCATCGAGAGGGCCCGAACCTGGGTAAAACTTTGTGTCCCTTGCCTCCTGTTACCATCCGGCCTAGACGCATAGTTCGGGACCCTCTACCCGAGATCTGCCGGTTTGACACCGACATTGGTGCTTTCATTGAGAGTTCCTCTGTGTCGTCGCCGTCAGCCTCGATGGCTCCTACGATCATCAATAGCGATGCAGTCCAGGGTGAGACCTTCCTCCCCGGACAGATCTTCGTCTTCGGCGGCTTCGCACTGCGGGCCAACTCACTTGGCCATCTGGAGCAGATCGAAAGCTATGCCCCTGGCCGCCAGGTCAGCTTTGGAATTTTAAACTACATGGCTGAAATCCGCGGGGACTTGATCTTCGACGGATTCGAGCCACTGCCGAGCGCGCCGCACTGTCACGACAAGCATGATCTAGCTCTGCCGCCGAACAGTGCCCTGGAGGCCGCACCCGCATCGGCTTCAACCCCTAATTCGGAGCCTACTACGCTGATCGAGGATGGGTGGTTGGACGCCGCCTCGGGGGCTGCAATCCCAACGGCGATCGAGCCGAACACCAGCCCCGCACTCCGCGAGACTCGTGACTCCAGGGAGCCGGACTCCTCTCCAGACTCCGAACCCCCCCGCGCCCCTGCCGATCGAATCCGATTGGGCGCCGATCATGGAGTTTACTGCCACGGATATCTTTCAGCACTCGCCTTTCGGCGATATTCTGAAGACACTAAAGTCTCTCTCTCTATCAGGAGAGCCCTGGCCGAGCTAAGGTCAGCAAGGTTGGGATACGGACGATGAAGAAATTCAAAGCCCACCCACCACCCACCTTATAGCCACTGTTGACGATTTAGCCGATATGCTCGACTTCGACTCCGAAGATATCGACGGTATGGACGCCAACGCAGGAGACGATGAAGAACCAGCGCCTATTGAGCCCTGGAAAGCCACCTCGTCATATGACGTATACATGGTGGACGCACCAAAGATGACGACAAGGAGCGGAAGGACGCACCGAAGGCTTGTTCCCTCGAGAAGCAGTCAAAGCGGCGACGCAAGCGCCGCCCCAAATCCCGCCTCGATAGAAATAACGATCACACAGACCCAACGCTGGAGCATGGCGAAGCGCTGCCGGACAACGGCAATCCGGATAATCAAACCGAACAAACAAATTCTATCAAGGATAATAGTCCGGACAATATAACACCGGACAGGCACCCGGAGCAGCAGAATGCCCGTAAAAGGCTTGTTGCCACCGCGAGGAGTCCCAAAAAGCAGAAGCAAAGGCTCAGGGCTGCGCAAGACACACTCCAAATTAGATGGAGTAAAATACTCAACACAGCAGCGAGGTACGGCGACAATCGGCCCTCCAAGAGCTACCCAAAGCGGAAGCTGCTACCCGAATTCGATGAGGAGGCCTTAGACCCTCCACAACCAAACATCAAAGCAGCCACCTGGCCAGATAGACAACCCCTCTACCTACACAGGGCGGCATACAACGCCACTCACAATACAACACGCGACCCAGGCGAGGGCTCACACCTAAAGGACGACGCAACAAGATCCATCTATGGACCACGCAAGCGCGCCCCAGCATACAATGCAATACAACAAACATCCGAACAACGCGGCACACCCAGCTACAGGGGTGCCACACACCCCCTGTGTTTCACCGATGAGGTGCTGGACCATGAATTCCCAGAGGGATTCAAACCCGTAAACATAGGGGCATACGACGGAACAACAGACCCGGGGGTCTGGATTGAGGACTACAACCTCCATATCCATATGGCTCGAGGAGATGATCTCCATGCCATCAAGTACTTACCCCTCAAACTCATAGGGCCAGCTCGTCACTGGCTTAAAGGCCTCCCCGAAAGCTCCATTGGAAGTTGGGAAGAGCTCGAAGACGCCTTTCGGGCAAATTTTCAAGGGATTTATGTCCGTCCTCCGGATGCGGACGATTTGAGTCATATAACTCAACAGCCCGGAGAGTCAGCCCGAAAGCTTTGGAATAGGTTTCTAACTAAAAAGAACCAGATTGTCGACTATCCGGACGCCGAAGCCTTGGCAGCTTTTAAGCATAGCGTCCATGACGAATGGCTCGCCAGACACCTCGGCCAAAATAAGCCGAGAATGATGGCCGCATTAACAAACCTCATGACCCGCTTTTGCGCGGGTGAGGACAGCTGGCTAGCCAGATGCAGCACCAGTGACCCCAGTACATCTGAAGTTAGAGATGGAAACGGGAAATCACGGCGCAACAACAATAACAAACGCCGGAATAAAGAAAACAGCACGAAGGGCACGGCAGTAAACGCTGGATTGAAAAGCTCTCGGCCAGGTCCGCAAAAGCCGCCCTCTAAAGGCACCAGGGATGAACTGTCCAGCCTCAACAAAATTTTGGACCAAGTATGTCAGATCCATAGTACCCCTGGTAAACCTGCTAATCATACCCACAGAGATTGTTGGGTCTTCAAGCAGTCCGGCAAGCTCAAGGCCGTACAAAAGGGGGAGGATACACCAAGTGAAGACGAGGACGAGCCTCCCAAGCAAGACACTAGGGAACAAAAGAAATTTCCACCAAAAGTCAAAACAGTAAACGTGTTACACGTGATCAAGGGAAACAATGCAGCACTCCCAGAGAAATATACCCAAGTGCCTGTCACCGCGAAGTCCTGCCACTGGTCGTCTCAACCGTTCACTTTTGACCATCGCGATTACTCAGCAAGTATCCAGCGTGCAGGATGGGCTGCCCTGGTATTAGACCCAGTAATTGGCGGATATCACTTCACACGAGTATTGATGGATGGTGGCAGAAATCTAAACCTAATATATCAGGATACAATCCGTGGGATGGGGTTAGACCCAACAAAAATTCGCCATAGCACCAGGCCTTGGGGCTCGCTGTACGGGCTCCCTATTACTACAAGTTATATTCGGCTCCCCCGGTAACTTCTGCCGCGAGCATTTAACCTTCCACATCGCTCCGTTCCAAAGTGGCTATCAAGCACTGCTCGGACGCGAAGCTTTCACTCGCTTTAATGCAATACCACACTATGCCTCCCTCACACTCAAGATGCCCGGTCCACATGGCATCATTTCAGTGAACGGAAATATCAAGCGATCTCTGCGCGCCGAAGAGAGTGCGGCTGCCTTGGCTGCCGCACACTAAAGGCGCCCAGACCACCGAAAGCATCCAATAGGTCGTCAAGACCTCAGACACAACTAACCAAGTCCGGCGCCGCTATTTATACCGAATAAACGGTCACACCCCTATTTGTCAATGCAAGGGGCTCAACGCGCACAGACAAGTGGCAATCTTTTCTCATCTTGAATTATACATGGTTTCTTTAAAAACTATCTTTTTGCACGACAACTTTTTCACCTAAATTCCTCTCTTTTACAGACGATCATCGTGCTACACCCGTCCAGGATACGGCACAACGGAGACACAGGCGCAGACGTGCAGCAGGGACCCGCTCCAAGGATTCTTTTTAGATTAAGACCCTGCGTAAACCTTTTTTTTACTGTCTCTTGTTGATACATATCCACCGTTGAGAAGGATGCTGACGTCTTGGCATGTGGCCACGCCAGAACAATGCACGTACCTGGACACAAGGGGCTTCTTAAAAAGGCCATTATTCAGGCCTGGTTTATACCACAAAGACCGAATACCTTAGGGAGTGTTCGGCGTCGCGAGTTTGGCCCTATATGCATCAGCTGCGAATCATTGTCTTTGGTCAAATGTTGGGTTTGCCCGGCTCCTGTGTTTTGGTGCCTTACGTTCCGCTTTACCGGCTAAGGTAGCACCAGGAGAACTACTGCGATTGTGCCCTGGTTCATCCGGACGAGCACCTCAGTAGAGAAAGCCGAAAACTGACTGTCATGATATAGCATGAGACTGGTCAACCACTCGATGACCTGTTGGAATGTTAGAATTCCTCCGCCTTAATGAAGGGCCATTTTCCGGCCAGGCATGTACGCACCCTGGGATCGGGAGAGTGCGGAGCCACCAGGGGCTATCTAGTAGCCCCACTGTCAAACTCCTATGGCTAAGTGAAAGTGCTAAAGCATTATAGTCCTGTTGCCTCGCTCACTCCACTATCACCTCCTTAATAGGACCAAGACATTGGGTTAAGTGTGAACGCGTGTTTTTGCGAGCACCTCCGCATTATATGCGTGGGGGTTGAAGCCGACGGCTGCAATCTTTCAGGTTATACAGATGTATACATAAACGGCCGCCTAGGAGGCATCATATTACTTTCAGGCAAAAGTATAAAAATAGCCTTATAAAACTTTATAAAAGCATTTTCGCTTACAATGAGATTACTTATCACTCAAACATAATATTTTTTGAGCACTGGGTCTCTATCAAACGAGCACCCTCAAGAACTTCTTCAAAGTAGTGCTCAGCAGCCATTCGGCCTATCGCCGAATCCCGCGCTGCAACAGAGGTGGCATCCATCTCCGCCCAGCATGCTTTAACACGGGCAAAGGCCATCCGTGAGCCCTCTATGCACGCCGACCTCTTCATCGCATTGATGCACGGCACCACGTCAAGGAACTGCTGCACCAAGCTGAAATAGTTGTTCGGTTTCGGCCTTTCCGACCATAGCTGATCCACAACAGACCTCATGGCGCGTCCGGACAACCTATTCAGTTCGGCCCATTCGGCTAATTGGTCAGTCAATGAAAGTCGACGCTCGGGAGAATGGAATTGTGTCCAAAACATCTGGTCCACTTCACGGTCCGTTTGACCTTGGAAGTACTTGACCGCATCGGTAGCGCTCGCCGCCAAATCCATATACACATCCTCCGAACTCCACAACCGATCCAGAGGGGCATACCGTGGATCTCCGAACTTCCTCCGCAACATAAAGGATTTCCCAGCTACAATATCCCCGGCTTCCCGCAGCTCCTCCTTCTTTGCCCTCATAGCAGATCGGAGGTCTTTTCTCGTCGCAGCAGCCTTCTCAAGGTCCGATGCCTTCGCCTGGTTTCCTTTTCAAGAACCCGGCAACGGTCGGTGGCGGCTTTTAATTCTATGGCCATCTTATCTCGGCTCTCGCCATGCGCGGCCTTCTCGGCTTGCAACTCTTCGGCCGCCTTCAAAGCAGCCGCATTACCCAACCTCGTTTGTTCCTTGGCTCGGGCAAGTTCTGCCCGCAAGGCTTCAACAGTGGCAGCTCCATCTGCAGTAACAACATGTTAAAGATACTGGCATCATGCTGCTCTTCCTATGTGGCGTTTACCAGATAATGACACTTACCCTGTGCCTCGTCAAGCCTTTTGTTAACAAGCTCGATGTCAGCGTCTGCCGCATCTAACTGCCGTTTTAAATAGGCAAACTCGCTAGTCCGGCTAGCCACCAGAGCTTCCATTACCTGCACATAGAGGCAGTATGCTTATTACCTGGGAATATGATCCTCTGTTCGTCGTCGTTTTCGACGACCACCAGAGTCTCAGGGGCTACTATCTACACAGGGCACACCTAGCATGTGCAGGGCTATTATACATTATTTTACGTACCTCAAAGCCTGTCAGTAGACTCATAAAAGCTTTATGCAATCCGCTTTTGGCGGACAAGATTCTCTCCATCACCGTATTCATCAGCATACGGTGTTCATCTAAGATGGCCGCTCGCCCCACCAACTCCCTCAGAACATCCGATCACGCACCAGATGGTGCCGGACTCTTTTGTCTGTTCTCTTCGGGAGCCGGACACTGGGAGCTTCGGGGGGATTATCTTCTGGCCTCATCGGATTCGGAGAGGCCCTCCGCGACGACACTTCGGGGTCGCCCGCTTCTGGAGTGGAGGAGTCCGGAGGAGGCGTTTCGCTCTCCATCATCTCTCGAAGAAGATCCCCCGAAGACGAACTCATTTGAGAGGGGCTAAGGCCCGAACTGCAAAGATATATGTGGTGGTTATTTTCTTAGAAGAAAAAGATGGCATACCTGTACTATTAAAGTATTTTGGGTCACTTACGACTCGCTGGAGGATTGATCCCCCCGCGGACTAAGTGCGGCAAAAGCACCCCCCGAGGTAGGACCCTCTGTGGGAGACTTCTTCTCCCGTTTGGAAGCTTCGGCTTCCGAATCCCCGGGCGCAGTCCTTTTCCTCCTCCGGTCGTCTTCCTTCATGGAGACGCTCGCTCCCTCGGTTAGAATGGGCAGCGTTGGGGACCTGCATCCGCCCGTATTATTCTCCCTGGTGTCTTCCTTCAAGGGCTCCGGGCAGGGTGCGACCTGGAGGATCTTTTCCAGTACCGGATTTTCCAAACCCTCAGGGAGGGGGGCCGAACACCGAATCAACTTCGCCTTTGTTAGCTAGTCCTGGTCAAAAAGCGAACTCTCAGAGATAACTTCATAACAAATGAGAGATAGTATGTTCGGCCAGAAGATTCCTTACCTGTTCGGCGGCGCGGTTACTGCTCAGGCCCACGTCCTCGGTGATTTCCGGACACTCTACCTGAGATCCGAAGAATGACTTGTACATCTCCTCGTGCGTCAGGCCGAGGAAATTTTGAATGACACGCGGTCCTTCAGGATTGAACTCCCACAAGCGAAGGGGCTGGCGTTTGCAAGGCTGGACTTGACGAACCAACATAACTTGTATTACCGCAGTCAAACTAAAATCTCCATTGAAGAGATCTCGAATGCGGCTTTGCAGAATAGGCACGTCCTTGGCTGGACCCCAGCTCAGACCTCTGCTGATCCATGACATCAGTTGTGGTGGAGGGCCCGAGCGGAAAACAGGGGCGGCCGCCCACTTGGCACTTCTAGGAGCCATGATGTAGAACCACTCATGTTGCCACAATTCAGATACCTCTGGAATGGAACCTTTGGGCCAGGGGGCTCCTGTCATCTTGCATGTTGAGGCACCTCCGCACGCTGCATGTTGCCCCTCGATCATCTTCGGCTTTACTTCAAAAGTCTTGAACCACAGGCCAAAGTGAGGGGTAACCCGAAGGAAGGCCTCGCACATGACAATAAATGTCGTGATATGAAGAAAGGAGTCTGGAGCTAGATCATGGAAATCTAGCCCATAATAATACATCGAACCCCTAACGAAAGGATCCAGAGCAAGGCCTAGACCTTGGAGGAAGTGGGAGACGAACACGACGTTCTCGTTGGGTTCGGGGGAGGGGACGGCCTGCCCTCGGGCGGGCAGCCGATGCAAAACCTCGGCGGTCAGATATCTGGCCTCCCTCAACTTTTTGATGTCTTCTTCCGTGACGGAGGAAGGCATCCATCGACCTTGAAGGCTAGATCCGGACATGATTGAGGGTTCGGAGCACCTGACCTGAACCTTGGGTGTTTGAACTTGAGGTGGGGGAAGGATTCGATTGAGCACGGGAGGGAAAAAGTAAAAACCTTGTCCCTTTATAAAGAGGGTGAATATCAAGTGTCCTCTCTGTGGCCGTTTGGACTTGCCTATATTCTAGGAGTCCTAGAAGCGGTTGGGTTACCCACGGCCGTATTGATGAGAATCCCGGAATAAGGGGACACGATCTCTGCTTTAACAAGACGTGCCAAGGAAACCGCCTCGCATAACACGCTGAGATGGGACAGTAAAACGATTGGAATAAAAGCTTGCCCGTGGTGTGATGTCACACTACGGAATACGTCAGCAGATTAGATTTGTGTAAATATTATTCTCTCTATGGCAATATGTGGAAACTTATTTTGCAGAGCCGGACACTATCTTTGTGTTCAAAATCTTCTATGAAGTACTTGGAGGAGGAACCCGCCTTGCAATGCCGAAGACAATCTGCACGCCGGACTCGTCGTCATTGAAGCCTGGTTCAGGGGCTACTTAGGGAGTCCTGGATTAGGGGGTGTCCGGATGGCCGGACTATACCTTCAGCCAGACTCCTAGACTATGAAGATACAAGATTCAAGACTTCGTCCCGTGTCCGGAAGGGACTTTCCTTGGCGTGGAAGGCAAGCTTGGCGATAAGGATATGTAGATCTCCTACCATTGTAACCGACTCTATGTAACCCTAACCCTATCCGGTGTCTATATAAACCGGAGGGTTTTAGTCCGTAGGACAACACAATCATACCATAGGCTAGCTTCTAGGGTTTAGCCTCTCTGATCTCATGGTAGATCTACTCTTGTACTACCCATATAATCAATATTAATCAAGTAGGACGTAGGGTTTTACCTCCATCAAGAGGGCCCGAACCTGGGTAAAACTTCATGTCCCTTGCCTCCTGTTACCATCCGGCCTAGACGCACAGTTCGGGACCCCCTACCTGAGATCCGCCGGTTTTGACACCGACACCCCTCCAAAGTGGCCCAAAACCCACCTAAACCTCCTCCATCATCTCGGTCGTTCGATCACGATCACGTGGCCAAAAACCACACCTCATTTGGACTCTCCTAGCTCCCTCTACCTATAAATATGTGGCTCTCCCCGAATTTTTCGCGCAGTCCAAACCCTAAAAACTCCTCCCTCAGCGCCGCCGGACATGCCCACCGACGACCGGACATGTCCACCGCCAGCCGCCATGCGTTCCGGCCATTGAGAGGCCGACACATCATCAGCGCCGCCCCCACGCCCTATCCCATCTCGCCACATGGCGCCGCCGCGCTCGCCCCCACCGCCGGCCCGCGAGCCCGCGTCGGGCCCGCGGGGCCCCCACCGCCGCCCGAGCCTCCATGAACCCGCGCCTCCTCGCCGGACTATGGCGCCGCCCGCTTGCCGGCGCACCTCGCCGCCTGCTCGCCGGCGCGCCTCGCCGCCGCGCTCCTTCGTGCCCGTCGCGCCGCCCTGCACAGCTCGTCGCCGGTGCCGCCCATCGCCGCCGCTCCGCTCTAGCACCACCGCACGCCGCTGTAGTCGGCCTGGTCGCCGCCGTCGCCGGTCCCGCGCGTCGCGCCCCTCGCCGCCGCCTCTTCGCCGCCTTCCTCCGCCTCCTCGTCGCCGGCCGCCGCCGCGTCGTTTCCGGTCGTCTTCTCCGTCGAGATCCGGCGGATTGGGACGAGATCCACCGGGATCTCATCCGAACGCGCCCGCCGTCCCGCTTCGCTCCATCCCGGGATCTCCCCGTCCAACTTCCACGAGGTCAAAATATCTCTAAGTCCCAGATCCTGTTAATTATTTTGCCATTTTCATCATGTCGTAACTCTCTCATCGTAGCTCCGATTCATGCGTGTAGCATATCAAAATGTTCGTCTCAAAGAGTACATCATTTCATCTCATTGAATCATTTTCATTTGAGCTCATATTTATGCCCGAAATGCTTCTGGAAGAGGGCTATGTGATGAATTTGTCAGATCTGTTTCAGCAAATGACATTTTTTTCATTTTTAACATGTTTAATGTGTGCATGATATGATCCTGAGCTCTACATGTGTTTTGATGAATGCCATGCCATCTTTACAGAGGTGCTTGCCTTGTATTTTTGTGATCTTTGTGGTGACTAGCACAAGCATGCAAAGTAGCGTAATCGGTAATGCTGATTTCAGGGACTTAGAATTTCACTAAGTCCTTATCCTTATTTTGTTGTTATGCCATATGTTCATGTTGTTTCCTAGTGATCCGTGCCTCTTTTGAGGATGATTAGTAAGGATGTTTTGTTAATATTGTTTGGCTCTATCCATCCATGTATTTGTTTTCAATTATGGAGCACCCTAGCTTGAGTCAATCGAGCTGTACTTTTGCTATAAATGTTCCTGGAAGATTGTTAACATGTTTAGCGATTTTACCGAGCTTGTTGTTGTTGATTCGTGCATGTTATGATGTTGTTCTTGCCATGTCTAGCTTCTATGCCATGTATTCATGATGGGTGTATGCTTAGTTTGTCATGCCATGTTCTGTAGTGAGTGCATCGAGCTCGTAAACATGTCTACTCGTTAACTGATTTGCATGCTCCAGTTTTTCACTAAGTCTGAATCTGTTTATGTTTTTGCCATGTTCACATGCTTGCAATTGTATTTTCTGATCCCTTTTGGCTCAAGGTCACTAAGGGACTTTTGTTAAGTGCTTTGAGTAGCTTCCTTCCATGCCTTGCTTTGCCATGTTAAGTTCCTGTAGCATATAGTTTTCATGCTCTAAAGTGTGCTTCCTGATGATAAATTCCAGACTTGTGTTAATTTCACCAAGTCTGAAACCTGTTATCTTTTGCACTTTTGCCATGCTTGTTTGAACCTGTTAATGAGTGAATTAGCCGTAGCTCAGTGTTCATATTGTAAAGCATCATGAGTGGATCCCTGCCATGTATTTTGTTGTCATGTTTGAGTGCTATAGCATATTTAACTTGTTGCATTTAGATGGCTACTTGCTGATTATCGCAGACCGGTGCCATATTTGTTTTGCTTGCCATTTCCAAACCGTGCATCCGATTCCGGTGATCTTTATATCGATTTCAACCGAAATCACCTCATCTTTCCAGTGGCACTCTTGGATTTCCAAGTTGAGGCTAGGTTCAATCATTCCTTTGCACATCTTGCATATGCATCACATACCGCATCCCGCATATCATACCATGTTCATGTGTTGGTTGTTTACTATGTTGTGTGCTTCTTTCCGGTGTTGCTTCTTTGGGTTGGTTCCGTTTACGTCACGTTTGTGAGGACCCGTTCGTCTACGTCCGTTTGTCTTCTTCATGGACTCGTTCTTCTTCCTTGCAGGATCTCGGGCAAGATGACCATACCCTCGAAATCACTTCTATCTTTGCTTGCTAGATGCTCGCTCTTTTGCTATGTCTATGCTGCGATACCTACCACTTGGTTATCATGCCTCCCATATTGTTGAACCAAGCCTCTAACCCACCTTGTCCTAGCAAACCATTGTTTGGTTATGTTACCGCTTTGCTCAGCCCCTCTTATAGCATTGTTAGTTGCAGGTGAAGATGAAGTTTGTTCCTTGTTGGAACATGGAGATGTTGTTCCTTGTTGGAACATGTTTACTTGTTGGGATATCACAATATCTCTTATCTAATTAGTGCATCTATATACTTGGTAAAGGGTGGAAGGCTCGGCCTTATGCCTGGTGTTTTGTTCCACTCTTGCCGCCCTAGTTTCCGTCATATCGGTGTTATGTTCCCGGATTTTGCGTTCCTTACGCGGTTGGGTTATAATGGGAACCCCTTGATAGTTCGCCTTGAATAAAACTCCTCCAGCAATGCCCAACCTTGGTTTTACCATTCGCCACCTAGCATCTTTTTCCCTTGGGAGTCGCGCTCCTGAGGGTCATCATTATTTTACCCCCCCTGGGCCAGTGCTCCTCTGAGTGTTTGTCCAAACTAGAGCCCCTTGCAGCGCCACCTCGGGGAAACTCGAGGGCTGGTTTTAGTTGTATGGACTGCTCATCTGAGTGTGCCCTGAGAACGAGATATGTGCAGCTCCTATCGGGATTTGTCGACACATTCGGGTGGTGTTGCTGGACTTGTTTTACCATTGTCGAGGATGTCTTGTAACCTGGATGCCGAGCCTGATCGGATTGTCTTGGGAGAAGGAATATCCTTCGTTGACCGTGAGAGCTTGTGATGGGCTAAGTTGGGACACCCCTGCAAGGATTTGAACTTTCAAAAGCCGTGCCCGCGGTTATGGGCAGATGGGAATTTGTTAATGTCCGGTTGTAGAAAACCTGAAGTTGACCTTAATTAAAATACATCAACCGCGTGTGTAACCGTGATGGTCTCTTCTCGGCGGGGTCCGGGAGGTGAACACGGTGTTGGAGTAATGCTTGACGTAGGTTGTTCTAGGATCACTTCTTGATCATAGTTGTTCGACCGTGCTTTTGCCATCTCTTCTCGCTCTCATTTGCGTATGCTAGCCACCATAGATGCTAGTCGCTTGCTGCAGCTCTACCTCATACCTTTTACCTTACCCATAAGCTTGAATAGTCTTGATCGCGAGGGTGTGAGATTGCTGAGTCCCCGTGACTCACAGATACTTCCAAAACCAGTTTGTAGGTGCCGTTGAACTGTGCAGATGACGCAACCAAGCTCAAGGAGGAGCTCAATGAAGATCTTGTCCTTTGTGTTGTTTCGTTCTAGTTGATCAGTAGTGGAGCCCAGTTGGGGTCGATCGGGGATCTGTGTAGCATTTGGGGTAGTCTTCTTGTATTTTGGGTTCCGTAGTCAGACCTTGAGTGTATTTGGATGAATGTAATGCTTTATTCATGTATTGTGTGAAGTGGCAAGTGTAAGCCAGCTATGTATCTCTTTCCCTTATGTATTACATGGGTTGTGTGAAGATTACCTCACTTGCGACATTGCTTTCAATGCGGTTATGCCTCTAAGTCGTGCTTCGACACGTGGGAGATATAGCCGCATCGAGGGCGTTACAGTATCTCCAGATCCACTAAGGCTAGAGGATAACCCTTTGGCTACCCGGAATCCCCAGTATCCGGCTCCTAAGGAGAGCGACAACAAGGGTCCAGAACCGTACAGTGTGCGGTCGGACGCGCTAAAGGATCTTCTGGGGCAAGCGACCGTCTCGGAAGTGCATCGTACGCTAATGGGTACGGTAATTGAAAGGATTTCATCCGCTGAAAGCGGTTTGCATGAAGCCTTTATGAGCCTGCTGAAAGGCTTCGAGGTACGTGAAATAGTGTATGTTTTTGATAGTACCGCATACGTTAGGTGTGCCCTATGCAGATAGTAGCCCCTGAGACTTTGGTTGTCGTCGAGAACGGCGGCAACCCGAGGATCATATACCCAGGTAATAATTCGACTGCCTTTATGTGCAGGTGGCTGAGGCTACGGTGGCTAGCCATACTGATGGATTTACCGAGCTAAAGCGGCAACTTGATGCGGCCGATGCCGATATCGTGCTTGTCAACCAGCGGCTTGACGAGGCACAGGGCGAGTGATTTCTCTGGTGATCGTCACATAATAAGAGTAGCATGATGCCAGTATCTTTAATATGTTGTGACTGCAGATGGAGCTGCCACTGTGGAGACCCTTCAGGCGGAGCTTGCCCGAGCCAAGGAGCAAGCAAGGAGTAGCAATGCGGCCGCTCTAAAGGCGACCGAAGAGTTAAGGGCCGAACAGGCCACGCGTTGCAAGAGCAAGGAAAAAATAGCCAAGATGGCTGTAGAGTTAAAAAATGCCGCTGACCGTTACCAGCTTCTTGAAGACGAAAAATGGCGAAGGCGACGGACCTGGTGACTGCCAAGGAAGCCCGCTCCAAAATTAGAGCGGCGAAGGAGGAGCTGAATCAAGATGCAGATATCGTGTCTGGGAAGCCCTTCTTGTTGTGGACTAAGTTCGGAGATCCGAAGTATGCTCCTCTGAACCGACTATTGAGTTCTGTGGACGCCTATGTGGATTTGGCTGCAAGTGCTGCTGGTGCGGCCGAGTACTTCAAGGATCAGAAAGGTCCCGAAGTGGAAAAACTGTTCTGGTCACAGTTTCACGCTCCAGTCCATCCGCTGCTGTTGAATGAGCGAATGGCCGAGTGGGCCGAGCTCCATAGGTTGTCCGGAGTTGCCATGAGGTCCGTTGTGGATCACATGTGGCCGGGAGGGCCAAGGCCGAATAGCTACTTTAGTTTAGTGCAACGATTCCTTGGTGCTGTGCCATGCATCGATGCTGTAAAGAGATCGGCGTGCATAGACAGTGCGCGGATGGCCTTTGCCTGTGTCAAGACATACTGGGCGGAGATGGAGGCCACCACTGTTGCGACACAGGGTTCGGCCATAGGCCGAGTGGCTGCCGAGCACTACTTTGAAGAAGTTCTTGAAGGCGCTCGTTCGATAGAGGCTTAGTGCTCGAAGAATATTATGTTCTAGTGACATGTATTCCCATTGTAAAAACAGTGTTTTATTGAATTATCAAGGCTGTATTTATACTTTTTCCCGAAAGTACTATGATGCCTCCTGTGCGGCCGTTTATGTATATATGTATATAACCTGAAAGTTTGCAGTCGTCGGCTTCTGCCCCCACGCATATAATGCGGCGGTGTTCGCAGAAAATGCATATCCACACTTGATCCAACGTCTTGTTCCGTTAAGGAGGTGATAGCACAGCGGACGAGGCAATCGGACTATATTGCTTTAACACTTTCACTTAGCCATAGGAGTTTGACGGTGGGGCTACTATATAGCCCGTGGTACTTCTGCACTCGTCCGAATACGGGGCGCGTACGTACATGATCGGGAAACGGCCCTTCGTTAATGCGGAGGAATCCCGAAGATTCTGATGAGTCATCGAGTGGTTGACCAGTCTCTCGCTATATCATGACAGTCACTTTTCGGCTTTCTCTATTGAGGTGCTCATCCAGATGAACCAGGGCACAATCGCAGTAGTTCTCCCAGTGCTACCTTAGCCGATATAATGGAACGTAAGGTACCAAAACGTGGGAGCCGGGCAAACCCAACATGTGACCAAAGACATGATTCGGAGCTGATGCATATAGGGCCAAACTCGCGACGCCGAACACTCCCTAAGGTGTTCGGTCTTTATAGCATATACCGGGCTAAAAAATGCCCTTAATAAGAAACCCCATGTGTCCAGGTACGTGCAAAATCCTGATGTGGCCACATGCTAATAATGCCAGCATCCTTCTCGGTTGTGTGGAGTATCCAGAGGATGTGAGCAACAAGAGACAGTAAAAAAGGTTTACGCAGGGTCTTAATCTAAAAAGAAACCTTTGGGCGGGTCCCTGCTGCACGTCTGTGCCTGTATCTCCGTTGTGCCGTGTCCTGGACGGGTGTAGCACGATTGTCATCTATAAAAGGAAAGAACTTAGGTGAAAGTTGCCGTGCCAAAAAGAAGAATTGGTTATTATCAATGAACTATCAAAAATCAAGAGAAGCCAAGTTGAGCTGGGCTAGCCCTGATTACACGCGGGAAGCCCCTGGTATCGTTTATGAGGGTTTGATTATCAAACCAATCTCATGTATATATGATGGAACGCCAGATTCGTTTAACCATGTCTATGGTCTTGACGACCTGCCATTTTTTCTGGTTGGTGAGGCCGTCTAGTTTGCGGCTGTTAGAGCCGCTGCATCCTCCTCCGTACGTAAGAAACGTTCGGTATTTCCGCTAACTGAGATGATGCCATGTGGACTTGGCATCTTAAGCTTGAGAAAAGCATAATGCGGTATTGCGTTAAAATGAGCGAAAGCCGTTCTTCCGAGTAGTGCTTGAGAACCACTTCAGAATGGGGCGATGTGAAAAGTTAACCTTTTGTTTCGGAAGTTATCGGGAGAACCGAATACCAACTCTAGTAGTAGAGAGCCCGTACAACGGGCCTCTTGGCCTGGTATTACTCCCTTGAAGGTAGTATTACTGTGGCTTATTTGTGTCGGGTCTATCCCCATTTTGCGGACTGTGTCCTGATATACCAGATTTAGATCACTGCCGCCGTCCATGAGGACTCGTGTGAAATGGTACCCATTTATTATTGGGTCTAATACCAAGGTGGTCAGTCCTTCGTGATCGGGCAGGCCAACCAGGGGTTCAACCTAGGGGTGACGGGCTCTATGGCGCGTGTGCCTTGGAGTGCATGCTTGCTTCTCCTCTTTGTCACATGGATCACGTTTACTGTTTTAACCTCTGGTGGGAACTTTTTCTGTCCTCCGGCTCTTTGCTGGCGAGGTTCATCCTCGTTTTCTCTTGGTGTCTCTTCCCCTTTGTGTTCGGCGTTTAGCTTACCGGCCTGCTTGAAGACCCAACATTCTCTGTGGGTATGATTTGTAGGTTTGTCTGGGGTGCCGTGAATCTGACAGAGTTTGTCAAGAATTTTGTTTAGGCTAGATTGTCCTTTCTTTGCTGCCTTTGAAAGGTTTTTCGCGCTGACCTGGTCGGGAGCCCCTGAATCCGGCGTTTACCGCCGTGTTATCTGGGCTACCTTCTTTATTTTGACGCCTGTTTTTGTTGCGTCGTGGTTTACCATTGCCATCCCTGACTTTGGATGTGCTTGGGTCGCAGGTGCTGCTACGGGCCAACCAGCTGTCCTCGCCCGCACAAAAGTGGGTCATGAGGCTTGTTTGGGCTGCCATTGTTCTCGATTTTTCTTGGCCGAGGTGTCTGGTGCGCCATTCATCTCGGACGCTGTGTTTAAAATCTGCTAAGGCTTCGGCGTCCGAACAGTCAATGATTTGGTTTTTCTTGGTGAGGAACCTGTTCCAAAGCTTTCGGGCGGACTCTCCGGACTGTTGGATTATATGACTTAAATCGTCTGCATCCGGAGGTCGGACATAAGTCCCTTGAAAATTGGCCCGAAAAGCGTCCTCGAGCTCCTCCCAACTTCCAATTGAGTTTTCGAGGAGGCTTTTCAGCCAGTGCCGAGCTGGCCCTTTAAGCTTGAGGGGCAAGTATTTAATGGCATGGAGATCGTCTCCACGAGCCATATGAATATGGAGGATAAAGTCCTCTATCCAGACTCCAGGGTCTGTGGTCCCGTCGTACGCCTCTATGTTCACCGGTTTGAATCCCTCTAGGAATTCGTGATCCAGCACCTCATCAGTGAAACATAAGGGGTGTGCGGCACCCCTGTATTGGGATGTGCCATGGTGTTTCGACGGTTGTAGTATTCGGTGTTGGTTTTGTACCGTAGCGCGCTTCCTAGCTCCATAGATGGATCTGGTCGCGCTGGATTTTTGACGCAAGTTCTCACGTAGATCGTGTGTTGACTTATGCGCGACTTTGTTAGCCGCTCTATCGCGTTCACAAGGTGGTGGATCAGGCCGGTTGGCCGTATCATTCTTCAGCTGTATGGGCTCTAAGGCCTCATCATCGAATTCCAATAGCTTGCGCTTTGGATAACTATTTTTATGGTAACTTCCACCATACTTTGTTACTTTGTTCCACCTGCTGTTGAGCGTATCTCGTGCGACCTTGAGCCTTTGCTTCTGTTTCTTCAGGCTCCTCGCTGTGGCAATAAGCCTTCTGCGGAGGTTCTCTTGCTCCTAGTGCGTTTCCGAGATGATGTGTGCATCTTCGTCCGGGCTGTTTTCTTCCCCTGACGGGGTTTGATGAGGCTTGTCCTTGGCGTCATCGTGTTCGGACGTCGGATCCGTACTATGTTTGTAGTTTGCATCTTGATCGTGCTCTGCCACCAGGGTGGTGCAGTCGTCATTTCTTCTAGAGTCGACTGGACTGTTATTTCCTGTTGCGTTGTTATCACTGTTTTTGCTATGGCGGGACTTAGAGCGGCGCCGCTGACGTCGGCGCTTGGGTTGCTTGGAGGGGGCATCCTCCGTTGTCTCTTTGCCATTGCCCTCTCTGAGTGTATCCACCATGTATACGTTATGTGATGAAGTGGCGGTCCAGCGCCCTGTGGGCGGTGGTTCCTGTTCGTCTCCTGCATCATCGTCCATACCGTCGATGTCTTCGGAGTCGAAGTCGAGCATGTCGGTTAAGTCGTCGACAGTGGCTACGAAGTGGGTGGGCAGCGAATTTGTTCGTCGTCCGCATCCCATTCCAGCCGGACATAGTTCGGCCAAGGTTCTCCTAACAGGGAGAGAGACCTTAATGAATTTATCACATCTCCGAAAGGTGAGTGCTTAAAGATATCCGCGGAGGTGAACTCCATGATCGGCGTCCCGTCGGATTCGACGGGCATGGATGTAGGCGGCTCGGAGTCCGTGGCCGGAGGTAAATCCAGTGGTTCGGCGACGCGGCTCTCGAAAGGGGTGAAGTCAATATTTGGCTCTATCGCCACTGAGAGTGCGGCCTCCATGGTGGGGTCTATCCCTCCGCTCTCGGATAGCGCGATTTGCTCCGAATTAACGGCCGGAGTAGTTGCGGATGCGATCTCCCGAACACTGTCCGACGACAGACTTACATCATGCTCGTCGCGACTGTGCGGCGCGTCCGACATGGGCTCGAATCCGTCGAAGATCAAGTCTCGACGGATGTCGGCCGTGTAGTTTAAGTTTCCAAATCTGACTTGATGGCTAGGGGCGTAGCTCTCGATCTGCTCCAGATGGCCAAGCGAATTGGCCCGCAGTGCGAAGCCGCCGAATACGAAGATCTGTCCGGGTAGGGAAACCTTGCCCTGGACCACATCGCTAGCGATGATCGAAGGAGCCATCAAGCCTTATGGTGACGACACAGTGGAACTCTCAATGAAAGCACCAATGTCGATGTCAAAACCGGCGGATCTCGGGTAGGGGGTCCCGAACTGTGCGTCTAAGGTGGATGGTAACAGGAGGCACGGGACACGATGTTTACGCAGGTTCGGGCCCTCTTGATGGAGGTAATACCCTACGTCCTGCTTGATTGTTCTTGATGATATGAGTATTACAAGAGTTGATCTACCACGATATCAAAGAGGCTAAACCCTAGAAGCTAGCCTATGGTATGATTGTATGTTGTCCTACGGACTAAAACCCTCCGGTTTATATAGACACCGGAGGGGGCTAGGGTTACACAAGGTCGGTTACAAAGGAGGAGATATACATATCCGTATTGCCTAGCTTGCCTTCCACGCCAAGTAGAGTCCCATTCGGACACGGGACAAAGTCTTCAATCTCGTATCTTCATAGTCCAACAGTCCGGCCAAAGGATATAGTCCGGCTGTCCGGAGACCCCCTAATCCAGGACCCCCTCACAATCCCTACTCACTCACATTGATATCTATTAATGGGCATCTCCATAGCCCGTTTATACGCCTAGTTGATGTGAGATTATCTTCTCCTTTTTGTCTTCTCCACAACCACCATTCTATTCCACCTATAGTGCTATATCCATGGCTCACGCTCATATATTGCGTAAAGATTGAAAAAGTTTGAGAACATCAAAAGTATGAAACAATTGCTTGGCTTATCATCGGGGTTGTGCATGATTTGAATATGTTGTGTGGTGAAGATGGAGCATAGACAGACTATATGATTTTGTAGGGATAACTCTCTTTGGCCATGTTATTTTGAGAAGACATGATTACTTGATTAGTATGCTTGAAGTATTATTATTTTTATGTCAATATTAAACTTTTGTCTTGAATCTTATGGATCTGAATATTCTTGCCACAATAAATAGAACTACATGGATAAATATGTTAGGTAGCATTCCACATCAAAAATTCTGTTTTTATCATTTACCTACTCGAGGACGAGCAGGAATTAAGCTTGGGGATGCTGATACGTCTCCAACGTGTCTACAATTTTTGATTGTTCCATGCTATTATATTACCAACCTTGGATGTTTTATATGCATTTATATGCTATTTTATATGATTCTTGGGACTAACCTATTAACCTAGAGCCCAGTGCCAGTTTCTGTTTTTTCCTTGATTTAGAGTATCGCAGAAAAGGAAAATCAAACGGAGTCCAATTGACCTGAAACTTCATGGAACTTATTTTTGGACCAGAAGAAGCCCACAGAGTATCGGAGTTGGACCAGGAGAGTCCCAGGTCGCCCACGAGGGTGGGGGGTGCGCCCACCCCCTGGGTGCGCCCCCTGCCTCGTGAACAGCCCGGAGGTCCACCGACGTACTTCTTCCTCCCATATATACCCATATACCCTAAAAACATCGGGGAGCAGAATAGATCGGGAGTTCCGCCGCCAGAAGCCTCCGTAGCCACCGAAAACCAATCTGGACCCGTTCCGGCACCCTGCTAGAGGGGGAACCCTTCAATGGTGGCCATCATCATCATCCCGGTGCTCTCCATGACCAGGAGGGAGTAGTTCTCCCTCGGGGATGAGGGTATGTACCAGTAGCTATGTGTTTGATCTCTCTCTCTCTCGTGTTCTTGAGGTGGTACGATCTTGATGTATCACGAGCTTTGCTATTATAGTTGGATTTTATGATGTTTCTCCCCCTCTACTCTCTTGTAATGGATTGAGTTTTCCCTTTGAAGTTATCTTATCAGATTGAGTATTTAAGGATTTGAGAACACTTGATGTATATCTTGCATGGGATACCCGTGGTGACAATGGGGTATTCTATTGATCCACTTGATGTATGTTTTGGTGATCAACTTGTGGGTTCCGCCTATGAACCTATGCATAGGGGTTGGCACATGTTTTTGTCTTGACTCTCCGGTAGAATCTTTGGGGCACTCTTTGAAGTACTTTTCTGTTGGTTTGAATAGACGAGTCTGAGATTGTGTGATGCATATCGTATAATCATACCCACGGATACTTGAGGTGACATTGGAGTATCTAGGTGACATTAGGGTTTTGGTTGATTTGTGTATGAAGGTGTTATTCTAGTACGAACTCTATGATAGATTGAACGGAAAGAATAGCTTCATGTTATTTTACTACGGACTCTTGAATAGATTGATTAGAAAGGATAACTTTGAGGTGGTTTCGTACCCTACCATAATCTCTTCGTTTGTTCTCCGCTATTAGTGACTTTGGAGTGACTCTTTGTTGCATGTTGAGGGATAGTTATATGATCCAATTATGTTATTATTGTTGAGAGAACTTGCACTAGTGAAAGTATGAACCCTAGGCCTTGTTTCAACACATTGCAATACCGTTTGTGCTCACTTTTATCATTAGTTACCTTGCTGTTTTTATATTTTTTCAGATTACAAAAACCTTTATCTACTATCCATATACCACTTGTATCACCATCTCTTCGCCGAACTAGTGCACCTATACAATTTACCAATGTATTGGGTGTGTTGGGGACACAAGAGACTCTTTGTTATTTGGTTACAGGGTTGCTTGAGAGAGACCACCTTCATCCTATGCCTCCTATGGATTGATAAACCTCAGGTCATCCACTTGAGGGAAATTTGCTACTGTCCTACAAACCTCTGCTCTTGGAGGCCCAACAACGCCTACAAGAAGAAGGTTGTGTAGTAGACATCACTGGGACATATTTGCATGGAAACCTTCTGACATGCCATGTGTACCCACAAAACTGGCTGGGAACCATTTGCGAGTTGAACCAAAAGCAAGACCTGTCAAAGAACATCTCCGACGGTCCGCCGTGGAGAAAAGAAAGGCAATTGGTGAGGAAGTGGCTCGGCTTCTGACAGCTGAGTTCATCTGAGAGATTTACCACTCCGAGTGGCTCGCCAATGTAGTTATGGTTCCCAAGAAGGATGATTCACTCCGTATGTGTATCGACTTCAAGCATATCAATCGGGCCTGCCCAAAAGATCACTTCCCTCTCCCTCGCATCGATCAAATAGTTGACTCGACCGCAGGATGTGAGCGACTGTCCTTTCTGGACGCATATTCTGGGTATCATCATATCCGAATGTATGGACCCGATGAAATAAAAAACAGCTTTCATCACCCCATCCAGGTGCTTTTGCTATGTTACCCTGCCCTTTGGTCTCAAGAATGCTGGCGCCACATTCATGCGTATGATTCAGAAGTGCCTGCTCACTCAAATTAGTCGGAATGTGGAAGCATACATGGATGACATCGTGGTTAAGTCATTAAAAGGTTCTGACCTGCTGACTGACCTCGCTAAAACCTTTGCCAACCTGAGAAGATATGATATCAATCTTAACCCGTCAAAATGTACATTTGGAGTTCCAGGCGGAAAGTTACTCGGTTTCTTCGTTACCGAACGTGGGATCGATGCTAATCCAGAGAAAGTTGGCGCAATACTCCGAATGAAAAGCCCTGTGCGCATACACGACATTCAGAAGCTTACTGGTTGTTTGGCCGCCTTGAGTCGATTCATCTCTCGTCTCGGTGAAAAGGCATTACCTCTTTACCGATTGATGAAGAAATCTGATAAGTTCAAGTGGACTCCTGAAGCTGACGCAGCGTTTGCAGAGCTCAAACCCTGCTTTCCACCCAGCCAGTGCTCGCTGCTCCAATCAGCAAAGAGCCTTTACTGCTTTATATTGCAGCCACTGGACAAGTTCTCAGTACACTACTCACAGTCGAGCGGGAAGAAGAAGGAAAAACCTACAAGGTTCCGCGCCCAATGTACTATATTTCTGAAGTCTTAATTCCATCCAAGTAGAGATATCCGCATTATCAGAAGCTTGTATATGGAATTTACTTGACTTCGAAGAAGGTGTCACATTATTTCTCAGATCACTCCATCACAGTCGTCATCGATGCTCCATTGTCAGAAATTCTGAACAACAGAGACGCAACTGGTCGAGTGGCAAAGTGGGCGATTGAACTCCTTGCATTGGATATCAAGTTTCAGGCAAAGAAAGCAATCAAGTCCTAGGCAATAGCAGATTTTCTGGTCGAGTGGATTGAACAACAGCAACCTACTCAAGTCCACTCGGAGCATTGGACTATGTTTTTTGATGGGTCCAAGATGTTGAATGGTTCTGGTGCTTGAGTATGAAGCTGAATATGAAGCACTGCTGTACGGGTTACGAATGGCCATTTCACTCGGCATTCGTCGCCTAATGGTCTACGGCGACTCAGATTTGGTGGTCAATCAAGTGATGAAAGAGTGGGATGTCAGAAGCCCAGCCATGACTGGTTATTGCAATGTAGTAAGAAAATTAGAAAAGAAGTTTGAAGGTCTAGAGCTCCACCACATACCGTGTCTGAAGAACCAGGCAACAGATGACCTGGCTAAGATAGGTTCCAAGAGAGAGCCCATTCCCAGCAATGTGTTTTTGGAACACCTTCACACACCATCAGTTCAAGAAGATCCCTTCACAGAAGAGCCCCCACAACCTAAGAGTTCCACTGATCCGACTGAAGTTGAAATCCCAGCTATGGTAGACCTACTCATGGAAGTTTTGGTCGTCATTCCTGATTGGACTGTACCTTATATCACATATATTCTCAGGAAAGAACTGCCAGAAGACGAAGATGAAGCACGACAGATCATCCGACGATCTAAAGCCTTCACCGTGATAAGCGGTCGACTATATAGAGAAAGTGTGACTGGAGTTGCTCAGCGATGCATTACCCCAGAAGAAGGTCGAATGATTCTTAATGATATCCACTCGGGGACCTGTGGTCACCATGCGTCCTCGCGGACAATAGTGGCCAAAGCATACCGAGCAGGTTTTTACTGGTCGCGAGCAAATGAAATGGCAAAGGAAATAGTCGACAAGTGTGAGGGTTGCCAGTTCTACTCCAACATGTCTCACAAGCCCGCTTTAGCCTTGAAGACCATTCCACTCGTCTGGCCATTTGCCATTTGGGGGTTGGATATGGTTGGACCCTTGAGGACTGGCAGAAGTGGTTTCACTCACCTACTTGTTGTAGTCGACAAGTTCACTAAATGGATTGAAGCCAAACCCATGAAGAGCTTCAATTCGGGCACTGCCGTCATCTTTGTCAGGGGGTTAACATTCAGATTTGGAGTCTCACATAGCATCATCACAGACAATGGTTCAAACTTTGATTCAGATGAGTTCAGAGTTTTCTGTGCTTCCCAAGGCACTCGGGTCGACTATGCTTCAGTCGCTGACCCACAGTCGAATGGACAAGCAGAAAGAGCAAATGGTTTGATCCTCCATGGGTTGAAGCCCAGATTAATGCGAGACCTCAAGGATGCAGCCGGCGCCTGGGTAGATGAGTTACCATCAGTACTGTGGGGCTTGAGGACAACGCCAAATCGGTCGACTGACCGGACTCCCTTCTTCCTAGTTTATGGAGCTGAGGTCGTGCTACCGACTGATTTACTCCATAATGCCCCGCGAGTCGAACTCTTCTCAGAGGCAGAAGCAGAGAAAGCCCAGCAAGATGCTGTTGACCTTTTGGAAGAGGAAAGAGAAATGGCCCTGATCAGGTCGACCATCTATCAACAAGTCGTCGTTTCCATGTGATTCGTCTCTAATGTATCTATAATTTTTGATTGTTCCATGCTATTATATTATCAACCTTGGATGTTTTATATACATTTATATGCTATTTTATATGATTTTTGGGACTAACCTATTAACCCAGAGCCCAGTGCCAGTTTCTATTTTTCCTTGTTTTAGAGTACCGCAGAAAAGGAATATCAAACGGAGTCCAAACGGAATGAAACCTTCAGAAAAGTTATTTTTGGAAAGAAAGCAATACATGAGACCTGGAGTGCATGTCAGGGGATCAACGAGGGGAGCACGAGGCAGGGGGCGCGCCCTCCACCCTCGTGGGCCCCTCGTGGCTCCCTTGATGTATTTCTTCCGCCTATATATATATATACATCCATATACCCAAAAACTACCAGAGAACACAATAGATCGGGAGTTCCGCCGCCAGAAGCCTACGTAGCCACCAAAAACCAATCTAGACCCGTTCCGGCACCCTGCCAGAGGGGGGAATCCCTCTCCGGTGGCCATCTTCATCATCCCGGCGCTCTCCATGACGAGGAGGGAGTAGTTCTCCCTCGGGGCTGAGGGTATGTACTAGTAGCTATGTGTTTGTTCTCTCTCTCTCTCTCTCTCTCTCTCGTTCTTGAGGTGATACGATCTTGATGTATCGTGAGCTTTGCTATTATAGTTGGATCTTATGATGTTTCTCCCCTCTACTCTCTTGTAATGAATTGAGTTTTCCCTTTGAAGTTATCTTATTGGATTGAGTCTTTGAGGATTTGAGAACACTTGATGTATGTCTTGCGTGGGATACCTGTGGTGACAATGGGGTATTCTATGATCCACTTGATGTATGTTTTGGTGATCAACTTGCGAGTTCCGTGACCTTGGGAATCTATGCATAGGGGTTGGCACACATTTTCGTCTTGACTCTCCGGTAGAAACTTTGGGGCACTTTTTGAAGTACTTTGTGTTGGTTTGAATAGATGAATCTGAGATTGTGTGATGCATGTCGTATAATCATACCCATGGATACTTGAGGTGACATTGGAGTATCTAGGTGACATTAGGGTTTTGGTTGATTTGTGTCTTAAGGTGTTATTCTAGTACAAACTCTAGGGATGTTTGTGACACTTATAGGAATAGCCCAACGGATTGATTGGAAAGAATATCTTTGAGGTGGTTTCGTACCCTACCATAATCTCTTCGTTTGTTCTCCGCTATAAGTGACTTTGGAGTGACTCTTTGTTGCATATTGAGGGATAGTTATGTGATCCAATTATGTTATTATTGTTGAGAGAACTTGCACTAGTGAAACTTTGAACCATAGGCCTTGTTTCCTAGCATTGCAATACCGTTTAAGCTCACTTTGACCATTAGTTACCTTGCAGTTTTTATAATTTCAGATTACAAAAACCTTTATCTACCATCCATATACCACTTGTATCACCATCTCTTCGCCGAACTAGTGCACCTATACAATTTACCATTGTATTGGGTGTGTTGGGGACACAAGAGACTCTTTGTTATTTGGTTGCAGGGTTGCTTGAGAGAGACCATCTTCATCCTACGCCTCCTACGGATTGATAAACCTTAGGTCATCCACTTGAGGGAAATTTGCTACTGTCCTACAAACCTCTGCACTTGGAGGCCCAACAACATCTACAAGAAGAAGGTTGTGTGGTAGACATCAAGCTCTTTTTTGGCGCCGTTGCCGGGGAGGTTAGCGCTTGAAGGTATATCTTTAGATCTTGCAATCGAATCTTTTTGTTTCTTGTTTTTGCACTAGTTTAGTTTATAAAAGAAAACTATAAAAAATATGGAATTGAGTTTGCCTCATACGCTTCATATTTTTAATATCTTTTGTGAGTATGATGGAAAGGAAAATTGATCTCAAGTGCTATAAGAAGAATGCATTAGAATGTTTGGCACTAAATATTTGAATGATGAGCATGATTGCAATGTTGTTAGTATGAATTCTTTGAATATCCATGATGCTAATGATATGCAAAGCCACAAGCTTGGGGAAGCTATGTGTGATAAAGATGATATTTTTTGTCCCCAAAGTTTTGATGAGCGAATTTATTATGATGAAATCATGTCTCCTATTTATGATGATTATATTGATGAAAGTGGATTTGGAGAGGTCATGACTTTTATTTTGTGATGAATCCACTATTTCAGAAGAGGGTCCAATTGATTATGAGAACAAAGTTGCCATCTATGATGATTATTGTGGTGACTTGTATGCTATTAAGAATAATGATAACCATGAAACTTGTCATCATGATTTTAGTTTTCAATTGGATTATGCCTCACATGATAGTTATTTTGTTGAGTTTGCTCCCACTAATATTCATGAGAAGAAGTTTGCTTATGTGGAGAGTAATAAAAATTCTATGCTTGTAGATCATGAAAAGAATGCTTTATGTGATGGTTATATTGTTGAATTCATTCATGATGCTACTGAAAATTATTATGAGGGAGGAACATATGCTTGTAGGAATTGCAATAATATCAAGTTTCCTCTCTATGTGCTTAAAGATTTGAAGTTATGCTTGTTTTACCTTCCTATGCTAGTTGATTCTTGCTCCCACAAGTTGTTTTCTCACAACATCCCTATGCATAGGAAGTGGGTTAGACTTAAATGTGCTAGTCATATTCTTCATGATGCTCTCTTTATGTTTCAATTCTTATCTTTTATGTGAGCATCGTTGAAATCATCATGCCTAGCTAGGGGCGTTAAACGATAGCGCTTGTTGGGAGGCAACCCAATTTTGTTCTTGTTCTTTGCTTTTTTTTCTCCTGTTTAGTAATAAATAATTCATATAGCCTCTGTTTAGATGTGGTTTTATTCTTTAAATTAGTGATTGTGCCAAGTAGAACCTTTGGGAAGACTTGGGGAAAGTCTTTGCGATCATGCTGTAAAAAACAGAAACTTTAGCTTTCACGAGAATTGCTGCCATTTTTTATTGGAGAGTGCTATTTAGTTAATTCTTTTTGAAGATGATTAATAGATAAATTACTCACGGCAGAAATTTATTTGAGAATTTTATGAGTTCCAGAAGAATACGTTTGATCCAGATTACTACAGACTGTTCTGTTTTTGACAAATTCTGTTTTTCGTGTGTTGTTTGCTTATTTTGATGAATCTATGGCTAGTAATAGAGTTTATGAACCATAGAAAAGTTGTAATACAGTAGGTTTAACATCAATATAAATAAAGAATTAGTTCATTACAGTACCTTGAAGTGGTGATTTATTTTCTTATACTAATGAAGCTTACGAGTTTTCTATTAAGTTTTGTGTTGTGAAGTTTTCAAGTTTTGGGTGAAGATTCGATGGACTATGGAATAAGGAGTGGCAAGAGCCTAAGATTGTGGATGCCCAAGGCACCCCAAGGTAATATTCAAGGACAACCAAGAGCCTAAGCTTGGGGATGCCCCGGATGGCATCCCCTCTTTCGTCCTCGTTCATCGGTAACTTTACTTGGAGCTATATTTTTATTCGCCACATGATATGTGTTTTGCTTGGAGCGACACTTTATTTTATTTACTTTTGCTTGCTGTTTGAATAAAATACCAAGACCTGAAGTTCTTAAATGTTAGAGAGTCTTCACATAGTTGCATAATTATTCGACTACTCATTGAGCTTCACTTATATATTTCGGAGTAGTTTGTTGTTGCTCTAGTGCTTCACTTATATCTTTTCAGAGCACGACGGTGGTTTTATTTTGAAGAAATAGATGAACTGTCATGCTTCACTTATATTATTTTGAGAGTCCTAAACAGCATGGTAATTTGCTTTGGTTATGAATTTAGTCCTAATATGATGTGCATCCAAGAGGGATATAATAAAAACTTTCATAGAAAGTGCATTGAATACTAAGAGAAGTTTGATGCTTGTTAATTGTTTTGAGATATGGAGATGGTGATATTAAAGTCATGCTAGTTGAGTAGTTGTGAATTTGAGAAATACTTGTGTTGAAGTTTGTGATTCCGTAGCATGCACATATGGTGAACCGTTATGTGATGAAGTCGGAGCATGATTTATTTATTGATTGTCTTCCTTATGAGTGGCGGTCGGGGACGATCGATGGTCTTTTCCTACCATTCTATCCCCCTAGGAGCATGCGCGTAATAATTTGTTTCGATAACTAATAATTTTTTGCAATAAGTATGTGAGTTCTTTATGACTAATGTTGAGTCCATGGATTATACGCACTCTCACCCTTACACCATTGCTAGCCTCTCTAGTACCGCACAACTTTCGCCGGTACCTTAAACCCACCATATACCTTCCTCAAAACAGCGACCATATCTACCTATTATGGCATTTCCATAGCCATTCCGAGATATATTGCCATGCAACTTTCCACCATTCTGTTTATTATGACACGCTCCATCATTGTCATATTGCTATGCATGATCATGTAGTTGACATTGTATTTGTGGCGAAGCCACCGTTCATAATTATTTCAGACATGTCACTCATGAGTCATTGCACATCTCGGTACACCACTGGAGGCATTCATATAGAGTCATATTTTGTTCTAAGAATCGAGTTGTAATTCTTGAGTTGTAAGTAAATAAAAGTGTGATGATCATCATTATTAGAGCATTGTCCCAGTGAGGAAAGGATGATGGAGACTATGATTCCCCCACAAGTCGGGATGAGACCCCGGACGAAAATAAATAAATAAAAGAGGCCAAAGAAGCCCAAATAAAAAAAAGAAGGGAAAAGAGGCCATAAAAATAAGGCCCAAATAAAATAAATAAAAAAGAAATATAATAAAATGAGAGAAAAAGAGAGAAGGGACAATGCTACTATCCTTTTACCACACTTGTGCTTCAAAGTAGCACCATGATCTTCATGATAGAGAGTCTCCTATGTTGTCACTTTCATATACTAGTGGGAATCTTTCATTATAGAACTTGGCTTGTATATTCCAATGATGGGCTTCCTCAAAATGCCCTAGGTCTTCGTGAGCAAGCAAGTTGGATGCACACCCACTAGTTTCTTTTGTTGAGCTTTCATACATTTATAGCTCTAGTGCATCCGTTGCATGGCAATCCCTACTCACTCACATTGATATCTATTAATGGGCATCTCCATAGCCCGTAGATACGTCTAGTTGATGTGAGACTATCTTCTCCCTTTTTGTCTTCTCCACAACCACCATTCTACTCCAACTATAGTGCTATATCCATGGCTCACGCTCATATATTGCGTGAAGATTGAAAAAGTTTGAGAACATCAAAAGTATGAAACAATTGCTTGGCTTGTCATAGGGGTTGTGCATGATTTAAATATGTTATGTGGTGAAGATGGAGCACAGCCAGACTATATGATTTTGTAGGGAAACTTTCTTTGGACATGTTATTTTGAAGAGACATAATTGCTTAGTTAGTATGCTTGAAGTATTATTATTTCTATGTCAATATTAAACTTTTGTCTTGAATCTTATGGATCTGAATATTCTTGCCACTATAAAGAAGAATTACTTAGAGAAATATGTTACGTAGCATTGCACATCAAAAATTCTATTTTTATCATTTACCTACTCGAGGACGAGCAGGAATTAAGCTTGGGGATGCTGATACGTCTCCAACGTATCTATAATTTTCGATTGTTCCATGTTATTATATTATCAACCTTGGATGTTTTATATACATTTATATGCTATTTTATATGATTTTTGGGACTAACCTATTAACCCAGAGCCCAGTGACAGTTTCTGTTTTTTCCTTGTTTTAGAGTATCGCAAAAAAAGAATATCAAACGGAGTCCAAACGGAGTGAAACCTTCAGAAAAGTTATTATTGGAAAGAAAGTAATACATGAGACTTGGAGTGCACGTTAGGGGATCAATGAGGAGAGCACGAGGCAGGGGGCGCGCCCACCCCCCTTGTGGGCCCCTCGTGGCTCACCTGCTGTATTTCTTCCACCTATATATATCCATATACCAAAAACTACCAGAGAACACAATAGATCGGGAGTTCCGCTGCCAGAAGCCTCCGTAGCCACCGAAAACCAATCTAGACCCATTCCGGCACCCTGCCGGAGGGGGGAATCCCTCTCCGGTGGCCATCTTCATCATCCGGGTGCTCTCCATGACGAGGGAGTAGTTCTCCCTCGGGGCTGAGGGTATGTACCAGTAGCTATGTGTTTGATCTCTCTCTCTCTCTCGTGTTCTTGAGGTGATACGATCTTGATGTATCACGAGCTTTCCTATTATAGTTGGATCTTATGATGTTTCTCCCCATCTACTCTCTTGTAATGAATTGAGTTTTCCCTTTAAAGTTATCTTATCGGATTGAGTCTTTAAGGATTTGAGAACACTTGATGTATGTCTTGCGTGGGATACCTGTGGTGACAATGGGGTATTCTATGATCCACTTGATGTATGTTTTGGTGATCAACTTGCGGGTTCCGTGACCTTGGGAATCTATGCATAGGGGTTGGCACACGTTTTCGTCTTGACTCTCCGGTAGAAACTTTGGGGCACTTTCTGAAGTACTTTGTGTTGGTTTGAATAGGTGAATATGAGATTGTGTGATGCATGTCGTATAATGATACCCATGGATACTTGAGGTGACATTGGAGTATCTAGGTGACATTAGGGTTTTGGTTGATTTGTGTCTTAAGGTGTTATTCTAGTACGAACTCTAGGGCTGTTTATGACACTTATAGGAATAGCCAACGGATTGATTGGATTTGAGGTGGTTTCGTACCCTACTATAATCTCTTCGTTTGTTCTCCGCTATTTGTGACTTTGGAGTGACTCTTTGTTGCATATTGAGCGATAGTTATGTGATCCAATTATGTTATTATTGTTGAGAGAACTTGCACTAGTGAAAGCATGAACCCTAGGCCTTGTTTCCTAGCATTGCAATACCGTTTAAGCTCATTTTTTACCATTAGTTACCTTGCTGTTTTTATAATTTCAGATTACAAAAACCTTTATCTACCATCCATATACCACTTGTATCACCATCTCTTCGCCGAACTAGTGCACCTATACAATTTACCATTGTATTGGGTGTGTTGGGGACACAAGAGACTCTTTGTTATTTGGTTGCAGGGTTGCTTGAGAGAGACCATCTTCATCCTATGCCTCCTATGGGTTGATAAACCTTAGGTCATCCACTTGAGGGAAATTTTCTACTGTCCTACAAACCTCTGCACTTGGAGGCCCAACAATGTCTACAAGAAGAAGGTTGTGTAGTAGACATCACCACACCAGAAACGTTAGGGGTCGAGCATTTCCGGAGGGAGACCTGGTTCTTCGAGTGGACCAGGAACTTCCACACAAGCTTGCTCCTGCCTGGGAAGGCCCCTTCATCATCACCAAAGTGCTCCACAATGGTGCATATCACCTGTACGATGTGGAACACAAGAAGCCACACGCCTGGAATGCGGATCTTCGCCGCCACTTTAACACTTAAGCATTCAGACTGTTGAGATGTAATAAGAAGTACCTTTCAGTTTGTTTATCAAAGACATGGTTTTGCATTCTCCTAAATGATTGTTATTACTTATACATGTGTCCGAAATCCCCCAGTGGGTGGCTTAGTTGCGAATCCGATTCACCTAAGTTTCAAAAAACAAAATCCCACCGAGTGAGGGGCAATCCACTCACTCGGGGGCTTAGATGTGAACCTGATTCGCCTAAGTTTTAAAAAAATCCTACCGAGTGGAGAGTAATCCTCCCACTCGGGGGCTTAGTTGCAGTCTAGTACTTGCCTAAGTTTCAAAAATCCTACCGAGTGGAGAGCAACCCTCCCACTCGGAGGCTTAGCTGCAGTCCATTACTCGCCTAAGTTTAAAAAATCCTACCGAGTAGAGAGCAACTGTAACACCCCGGATGTAACTTTCCCAATTTGTACTCCAACTCTTGCCATTTCCGGCGTTAAGTTAATTTATTTTCTCGGGTTCAGGTTTTTGTCCCCGCGTGTTGTTATCATTGTCATGCATCTCATATCATGTCATCATGTGCATTGCATTTGCATACGTGTTCATCTCACGAATTCGAGCATTTTCCCCGTTGTCTGTTTTGCATTCCGGCGCTTCGTTCTCCTCCGGTGGTCATTTCTACCTTTCTTTCGTGTGTGGGGGTTAAACATTTCCGGATTGGACCGAGACTTTCCAAGCGGCCTTGGTTTACTACCGGTAGACCGCCTGTCAAGTTTCGTATCATTTGGACTTCGTTTGATACTCCAACGGTTCACCGAGGGACCGAAAAGGCCTCGTGTGTGTTGCAGCCCAACACCCCTCCAATTTGACCCAAAACCCACCTAAGCCTTCTCCATCATCTAGATCGTTCGATCACGATCGCGTGGCCGAAAACCGCACCTCATTTGGACTCTCCTAGCTCCCTCTATGCCTATATAAAGGCCTCTCCCCAAAAATCCGGATGCCTCCTCGTCCAAAACCCTAAAAATCGTCTCCGCGTCGGCCGAACACGTCCGTCCGGGCCGGACATGTCCGCCGCCGACCCCTCGCCCAATCGCTGCGCGCCACGTCACCGGGCCACGCCCCACTTCGCCGCGCCGCCGCCGAAGCCCGCACGGCCCGCGCGCCCGCAGCCGCCAGCGCCGCCCCGCGCCTCCTCGCGCTCACGGCCACCCGACCCCGCCCGGCCGAAGCTCGCCGCCGCCTCCGTGCCGCCGCTCGCCGCCTGCCGCCCGGCCGCCCGCCGCCGCTCACCGCCCGCCGCCCGGCCGCCCGCCGCCCGCCGCCCGCGGCCGTCGGCGCCCCGCGCCGTGGGAGCCGCCCCGCCGACGACCTCGCCCCGGCCGGCCTCCTCCACGTCTCCCTCTCCTCCGGTGACCTCCTCCGGCATCGTCCCCGCCGCCGGTGAATAGTGCTTGCCGGAATCGCCTTGGATTGCGTGCCCCCGATCCAGATCTGGAATATTAGGGTTGACCCCGTTTTCCCCCCAAGTCCATAATCCATATGCCCATGTTCATAGCCTCGTAACTTTGCATCCGTAGCTCCCATTTGGGCATATAGAATATCAAAATGTTCATCTTAGAGAGTGCATCATTTCATTCCATTGCATCATTTTCATTTGGGTTCATCTTGATGCCCGAAATGCTGTTAGAAGAGGGCTACTTGAGATAATTGTCAGATATGCTGCTCCATTTAGCTTTTTGTCATTTTTGCCATGATTATTGTGTGCATGATATGCCCTTGAGTTCTACATATGTTTTGTTAAGGGTTTTTTCATCTTTCCAGAGGTGCAACCTATGTATTTTTGTGATGTGTGTGGTGACTAGCACAAGCTTGCCAAGTGAGGCACTTGGTAATTCTGTTTTCAGGGACTTAGCATTTCCACTAAGTCCTTGAGCTGTTTATCTCATATTGCCATATGTTCATGTTGTTTCCTAGTGATCCGTGCCTCTTTTGAGGATGATCAGTAAGGATGTTTTGTTAATCTTGTAGTGCTCTATACATCCATGTCTTTGTTTGCATTTATGGAGCACTCTAGCTTGAGTCAATCGAGCTCTACTTTTGCTACTTGGTGAATCTGGGCAGATTTTCAACTTGTTTGCAATTTTGCCGATGTTGTTGTAGTTGATCCATGCATGCTATGTTATTGTTCTTGCCATGTCTAGCTTGCATTTTGTGTATTCTTGATGGGTGTATGATTAGATTGTCATGACTTGCACCGTAATGAGTGCATCGAGCTCGTAAACATGCCTACTTGAGTTATGTTTCAGCATGTGTCAGTTTTCACTAAGTCTGAAAACTGATTATATTTTTGCTATGTTCACATGCTTGCAATTGTATTTTCTGATCCCTTTTGGCTCAAGGTCACTAAGGGACTTTTGTTAAGCTCTTTGAGTAGCTCCATGCCGTGCTTTACTTTGCCATGTTCAGGTCCTGTAGCATATAGTTTTGTTGCTCCGAAGAGTGCTACCTGATCTGAGATTCCAGACAAGTGTTAATTTCACTAAGTGTGAGATCTGTTTGCCATATGCATTTTTGCCATGCTTGTTTGAACCTGTTAATGGATGAATTGGCCATAGCTCAGTGCTAGACTTTTGTTAAGCATCATGAATGCATCCATGCCATGTATTTTGTTGCCATGTTTGGGTGCTGTAGCATGTTCATCTCATTGCATTTAGATGGCTACTTGCTGTAAATCGCAGACCGGTGTCATATTTGAATCGCTTGCCATTTCCAAACCGTAACTCCGTTTCCGGTGTTCTTTATATCGTTTTCAAGCGATTTCATCTCATCTTTCAAGTGGCACACTTGGATTTCCAAGTTGAGGCCAGGTTCATGCATCCCTTGTCAAATCTTGCATATGCATCCCGCATCGCATCCCGCATAGCATATCATCTTTGCATCATCTTGTTTGATCGTTGCGCGTGGTTGATTTGTGTCCTTGTTGCTTGTTTGTCTTGTTTGCGTAGAGTCGGGAGACGAGTTTGCTAACGAGGAGCCCATTGACTTTGCTTTCGAGGATCCAGTCAACTCTGACAACTGTGCAGGCAAGATGATCATACCCTCGAAATCACTACTATCTTTGCTATGCTAGTTTGCTCGCTCTTTTGCTATGCCAATGATATGATGCCTACCACTTGCTTTCAAGCCTCCCAAATTTCCATGTCAAACCTCTAACCCACCATGTTCCTAGCAAACCGTTGATTGGCTATGTTACCGCTTTGCTCAGCCCCTCTTATAGCGTTGCTAGTTGCAGGTGAAGATCGGAGGCCGTTCCTTGTTGGAACATTTATTTTACTTGTTGGGATATCATTATATTATCTTGTTATCTTAATGCATATATATACTTCGTAAAGGGTGGAAGGCTCGGCCTCTCGCCTAGTGTTTTGTTCCACTCTTGCCGCCCTAGTTTCCGTCATATCGGTGTTACGTTCCTGGATTTTGCGTTCCTTACGCGGTTGGGTTATAATGGGAACCCCTTGACAGTCCGCCTTGAATAAAACTCCTCCAGCAATGCCCAACCTTGGTTTTACCTTTTGCCACCTAGCCTTTTCCCTTGGGTTTCGCGGACTCAAGGGTCATCTTATTTTAAACCCCCGGGCCAGTGCTCCTCTGAGCGTTGGTCCAACCTAGAGCACCGTGCGGGGCCGTCCCTTGGCAACTTGGGTTACGTTGGCTCCCGTACGCTTAGCTTATCTGGTGTGCCCTGAGAACGAGATATGTGCAGCTGCTATCGGGATTTGTCGGCACAGCGGGTGGTGTTGCTGGACTTGTTTTACCATTGTCGGAGTTGTCTTGAAGTACCGAGGTACCGAGTCTGATCAGAACGTCTTGGGAGGAGGTCTATTCCTTCATTGACCGTGAGAGCTTGTCATGGGCTAAGTTGGGACTCCCCTGCAGGGATTTAAACTTTCGAAAGCCGTGCCCGCGGTTATGGGCAGATGGGAATTTGTTAATGCCGGTTGTAGATAACTTGAACCTTAACTTAATTAAAATGAATCAACTGAGTGTGTTACCATGATGGCCTCTTCTCGGCGGAGACCGGGAAGTGGACACGGTGTTGGAGTAATGTTTGCGCAAGTTGTTCTCTAGTTTCTCGCTCGCGCTTTGCCTCCTCTTCTCGCTCTCTTTTGCGAACAGGATAGCCACCATACTTGCTAGTCGCTTGCCGCAGCTCCACATATTTACCTTGCCTTACCTATAAGCTTAAATAGTCTTGATCGCGAGGGTGCGAGATTGCTGAGTCCCTGTGGCTCACAGATTACTATTACACCAGATGCAGGGCCTGATGATTCCGCTCCAGGTGACGCGCTAGAGCTCAAGTGGGAGTTCGACGAAGACTCTCAACGTTACTATGTGTCCTTTCCTGATGATCAGTAGTGGTGCCCAGTTGGGGGTGATCGGGACTGTGTCGCATGTTGGGTTCTCTTTTATTTTGGCGCCGTAGTCGGGCCATGAGTGTTTGGATGAGGTAATCTTATTTATGTAGTTGATTGACGTGGCGAGTGTAAGCCAACTATGTTATCTCCCCTTTACGATTTATATTACATGGGATGCTGTGAAGATTGCCTAACTTGCGACATATGCCGTCAATGCGATTATGCCTCTAAGTCGTGCCTCGACACGTGGGAGATATAGTCGCATCGAGGGTGTTACAGCAACCCTCCTACTCGGGGGCTTAGCTGCAGTCCAGTACTCGCCTAAGTTTAAAAAATCCTACCGAGTGGAGAGCAATCCTCCCACTCGGGGGCTTAGATGCAGTCCAGTACTCGCCTAAGTTTAAAAAATCCTACCGAGTGGAGAGCAATCCTCCCACTCGGGGGCTTAGATGTAGTCCAGTACTCGCCTAAGTTTAAAAAATCCTACCGAGTGGAGAGCAATCCTCCCACTCAGGGGCTTAGCTGCAGTCCAGTACTCGCCTAAGTTTAAAAAATCCTACCAAGTGGTGAGCAATCCTCCCACTTGGGGGCTGAGTTGCAGCCCAGTACTCCCCTAAGTTTAAAAAATCCTACCGAGTGGTGAGCAATCCTCCCACTCGGGGGCTTAGCTGCAGTCCAGTACTCGCCTAAGTTTAAAAAATCCTACCGAATGGTGAGCAATCCTCCCACTCGGGGGCTTAGCTGCAGTCCAGTACTCGCCTAAGTTTAAAAAATCCTACTGAATGTTGAGTAATCCTCCCACTCGGGGGCTTAGCTGTAGTCTAGTACTCGCCTAAGTTTAAAAAATCCTACCGAGTGGTGAGCAACCCTCCCACTCGGGGGCTTAGCTGCAGTCTTGTACTCGCCTAAGTTTTTAACACGCTCTATCCTTATCCACAAGGATGATGAGGTGCAGGTCGACCACGGCCTTGTCCTCGGAGCTACGGCACAAATACAACGCCCGCTCCATCCTTATGCGCAAGGACGATGAGGTGCAGGTCGACTGCGACCTTATCCTCGGAGCTACGACACAAATACAACGCTCGCTCCATCCTTATCCACAAGGACGATGAGGTGCAGGTCGACCACGGCCTTATCCTCGGAGCTATGACACAAATACAACGTCCGCTCGATCCTTACCTGCAAAAAAGACGACGAGTAGGTCATGGACGGCATCGGATTCCCTTGTCTATGATCCACTCGACTGAGCTGCACCACAAAGTCAGTAGCAATACAGATCGAAGAATCAAAGCCAAGAGATTCAAAAGCAACCAAGTTCAGATAAAACCTAAGAGGTACCAGACCATAGTTCAAAGGACTCGGGCATCAGGCCCGAAAGAGTTTAAACGGTTACAAGACCACTCGGCATACCGAGGCAAATTCAAATAGATTATAAAAGTTTGTTCACTCCGTGGGTGGAGGACTGGCAGGCTCAACGAACTCGTCCAGGTCGATTCCATCTGCAATTCGTGTGGCGGCAGTAATGAAGGTCGCCATGAAGGACTGCAAGTCGTGTCTCCTAGTATTGGCAACCTTGATCGCTGCTAGCTTTTCCTCCTTGGCCTCCTTGCAGTGAACTCGAACTAGCGACAGAGCTACGTCAGTGCTGCAGCGAGCAGATGACTACTTCCACTCCTGCACTCGGCCAGGGATCTCATTGTGTTGAGTCATCAAAGACTCGAGGTCATTCTGGAGCGTCTCCCGTGGCCAAAGCGCTGAGTCAATCCGCGACACCGCATCCTTCAGACGTGCAAGGTAGTCCGTAACACTGGCGACGCGGGATTCCAGTCGGATGACGTTCATGGCAGCTTCATCACCGACAGGGGAAATGATGGGGTCCAGGCCTATCTCAATACGCCCAGTTTCTTCCTCAAAGTTTTCACAGAATTCTACAAACACAAAGAGATAATGAGTCGACGGTTTTATGGTGAATCGACAATGGCTAAACAATCGGATAAGGAAAAATACCTTCGAGCATAAGGAACAACTTCTTGGCGAGTGCCCCCAGATAAGCCTCCAGGTCATTTCTCTTACGAGAAATGCCTTCAATCTTCTCGTTCAAAGCAACTTTGTCTTTCTTCAGACGGGTCACTTCTTTGTTGGCTTCGATAAGGGATGCCTTTAGCTTGGCATTGTCTTCCTCCAGTGCCCCGACTGAAGCTAGCTTCTTGTCGGCGAGTGCTGTCTTCTCCTGAGCCTCCTTCTGTGCAGCTCCAAGGTCAAGGTCCTTCTATACCAGAGCTTGCTTCATTTTCTCGGAAGAATGTGCACTCGGGTCAGAGAGAAGAATGAAGAGCTAACTTGAGAGATGGTCAAGATAAATAGTCGACAGGTCGTTACCTTCCGTACCAGCTACTTCGTCTTTAGCCCTTTTCAAATTCTAATTGGCCAGCTCCAAGTCAAGGTTGAGCTGTCTCTACTTCTTCTTGAAATTGGCAAACTTGGGGATAAGCTCACATGATTTTGTGCAGTCAGTAAAAAGATACATCAATGGACAGGATCAAAGATTATTCGCTTCCGAGTGAAAAGAACTCTAAGACAACTGCAAAATCAAACATTTGACAGTAGTCTCGGGGACTACACCCAGTGGGTGCACTTAGCGTGCCCTCACTGGTTCAGATTCCACTCGACATGGTCCGCCCAGACTGAGTGGAAGAAGAAAAAAACAGCCAGCCATAGTCATTCTCAGATCCCAACCGACTGCCTGCAGTTGATCGCGGTCTCGGGGACTACACCCAGTGGGTGCACTCTATGTGCCCCCACCGGTTCAGGTTCCACTCGACATGGTCCGCCCAGACTGAGTGGAAGAACAGAAGGATAAGATATTTTTATCAAGGCCCCCGCCAAATCACACATTCGATGGCGGCCTCGGGGACTACACCCACTGGGTGCACTGTGCGTGCCCCCACTAGTCCAAAAACTACAATCGACACAACCTAGTCGAATCAACTGGGAAAAATATTCGACGTAAATTAAAACACCTAGTGGGTGTGCAGATGCGAAGAGCAGACTAACAGATGGACGCACAAAAAAGAGTTTTTTCGGGTAGCATATCCTAACAGAACAAGCGACAAGATAGGAGTTCAGTCGGAAACCAACTTACCTGGACATTGGCTCGGAGAGCTGCACTGGCATCATAATCATCCTGACTATTCTCGTGCATGGTGTCCACCTGCTCCATCATTAGGCCCGCTTGGCGTATAGCTTCTACTGCGACGCTTGCCTGATCCTCCGGGACGTGATGGGTGGTGAAGAACGGAGTTGTCAATTCAGTCGCAGTAGCCTGAGAATCTGAGGCGTGACGTTGAACAGATGAAGCAGGGACGGGCACGGTCGACAATGAAGGGCGTTCACTCAACACTAGAACAGCAAAGGTGACAGAGGTCCAGTTCGCATCTTCAGGCTGTTGAACCACTGGCTCCGTCACCGACACTGACTGAGACATTTGTCCAGCGGATGCCTTCTTGCTCGAAGCCTTGCCCTTCCTTCCCATGGTCATCTGTGGCACGTCTTCATCATCATTCGGAAGCTCAATGACGTTGGGCGGAGCTGCAAAGCAATCGTTTACAGGAATTCACTCGACCGTCAAAAGAACATATTAAATAATGGCAGAAGGGCAAAGAGTTTTACCTGCATGAGAGGTGACCACGTCTTCCATCTCTTCATCTTCGTCATGTTGGTAAATGGAAGTCCCAGAGGCAGCACTACAAAATTCAAAATTCACTCGGTCAAAACAAGAAAGTGAGTCGACCAAAGTTTGAATCATGCGAAAACTAAAGAGTTGGGATCAATAATTACCCAGAAGTGATGGGGGTAGACACTTTAATCTTGGGGAGAGCCTTCCGGGGTTTTGACATCACGACTTTGGGCTGCTTGGGAGCTTTTTCAGTCGGCACAAGAGAAGACGTCAGAGTACGCTTTAAAGGTTGTCTAGTTGGAGGAGTCGTTTTGTCCCGAATGCTTGCTGGATCCTGCCTCTGTTTGGAGCGCCTCTCTGTGCGAGGCGGAGAGTCGACCTCCTCGCCACTGCTCAAGTCCTCGCTCTCCTTGTATCCTCCTCCGTCCGAGTGCTAGTCGCCGCTGTCATCCCCGCTCGCCTCTCCCTCCTACTCTTGCTCTCCGTTGGGCATCAAGTACCGTTCAGTAAAGGTCTGCAAAAGGATAGAGTCGAGTGGATATTAATAAGTTTCAAAAGTTAAACAAATATCAGAGCAAAATACACTCGGAAGGAAAGAATTGAACCTTGTCAGGCTCAGTGGTGTTGTCGAGTGGAGGAACCCTTCTGGACCCCTTGGGGTTGTCCTTATTCCCAGTGATGCCTTGTAACCACAGCTCCACCATCTCCTCGCTGACTTCCTCCAGGTGTATCCGAGTGCTGTCCTCAATGCCCGAGTACAACAACATTGGGTGGTCACGAGCTTGGAGCAGCTGAATGCGTTGACTCAGAAATGCTTCTAGCAAATCCATACCAGTCACGCCATCGCGGACAAGTTGGACCACTCGCTCAACCAGCATAGCAACCTCCTCTTTCTCCTCTGGAGTCACTCTCAACGAAGAAGGCTTCTCGACTCGCTCAGTTGAATACGGAGGAAGACCAGTCGACTGACCTGGAGTCGGTTCATCCTTACAATAGAACCAGGTCGATGGCCACCCCCTGAAGGACTCGGGAAGAATCATGGCAGGGAAAGTGCTTTTGTTCCTCATCTGGATCCCTAAACCCCTACACATCTGGATCACGTGTGTCCCCTCATCACTCGGATTGGCCTTTTTTACCGACTGAGAGCGGCAGGTGAATATGTGTTTAAAGAGGCCCCAGTGTGGTCGACAACCCAGAAAGTTCTCGCACATGGACACATAGGCATCGAGGTATGTGATAGTGTTGGGGGAAAAGTGATGAAGTTGGGCTCCGAAGAAATTCAAAAAACCCCGGAAGAAAGGATGGGGAGGAAAAGAAAAATCACGGTCGACATGGGTCACAAGTAGGACACACTCACCCTCTTGCGGTCGCGGCTCGGTCTCGTCCCCCGGAAGTTGCCAAGACTCGTGGGCGATGAGCCCTCCGTCAACCAGATCCTCCATGTCTTCTTTCACGATGGTCGACCAGATCCAGTCGCCCTGGATCCAGCCGCGTGGCAGAGCGGATCTTGACGACGACTCGCCCCGGCTTGTATTCTTCCCCTTCGCCTTCGTCGTTGCCATCGCTTTCTTCGCGCGCTCTAGAGCGGTGGTCTTGTCCATCCCCATTGTGGTGGAACGGGCTTGAGTTGGGCGGCGGCGCTAAGAGCGGAGGCAGAAGCAGTGGGGAGCGGAGGAAGGATGAGGAGAATGGGGCGCATAGTGGCTGACCGGTGGACGCAGACAATCCTGTCAAATCCCACAACACGCGCGCGCAGTACGTGGCGAAAAAGGTGGCGCGGGGATCGAGGCACCCCTGCCTAATCTGCTCCGATTACCACGGCCCTCTCCGCCTCGCGCACTGATAACCCACAAGTATAGGGGATCGCAACAGTTTTCAAGGGTAGAGTATTCAACACAAATTTATTGATTCGACACAAGGGGAGCCAAAGGATACGCTCAAGTATTAGCAGCTGAGTTGTCAATTCAACCACACCTGGAAACTTAATATCTGCAGCAAAGTGTTTAGTAGCAAAGTAATATGATAGTAGTGGTAACGGTAGCAAAAGGTAATGATAGCAAAAGTAATGTTTTTGGTATTTTGTAGTGATTATAACAATAGCAACGGAAAAGTAAATAAGCAAAAAACAATATATGGAAAGCTCGTAGGCAATGGATCGGTGATAGAGAATTATGCCAGATGCGGTTCATCATGTAACAGTATAACAATAGCAACGGAAAAGTAAATAAGCAAAAAACAATATATGGAAAGCTCGTAGGCAATGGATCGGTGATAGAGAATTATGCCAGATGCGGTTCATCATGTAACAGTCATAACCTAGAGTGACATAGAACTAGCTCCAATTCATCAATGTAATGTAGGCATGTATTCCGAATATAGTCATACGTGCTTATGGAAAAGAACTTGCATGCCATGTTTTGTCCTACCCTCCCGTGGCAGCGGGGTCCTAGCAGAAACTAAGGGATATTAAGGCCTCCTTCTAATAGAGTACCGGACCAAAGCATTAACACATAGTGAATACATGAACTCCTCAAACTACGGTCATCACCGGGAGTAGTCCCGATTACTGTCACTTCGGGGTTGCCGGATCATAACACATAGTAGGTGACTATAGACTTGCAAGATAGGATCAAGAACTCTCATATATTGATGAAAACATAATAGGTTTAGATCTGAAATCATGGCACTCAGGCCCTAGTGACAAGCATTAGGCATAGCAAAGTCATAGCAACATCAATCTCAGAACATAGTGGATACTAGGGATCAAACCCTAACAAAACTAACTCGATTACATGATAAATCTCATCCAACCCATCACCATCCAGAAAGCCTACGATGGAATTACTCATGCACAGCGGTGAGCATCATGAAATTGGTGATGGAAGATGGTTGATGATGACGACGACGACGAATCCCCCCTCTCCGGAGCCCCGAACGGGCTCCAAATCAGCCCTCCCGAGAGGTTTTAGGGATTGGCAGTGGCTCCGTATCGTAAAACACGATGAATCCTTCTCCTTGATTTTTTTCTCCCCGAAAGCAAATATATAGAGTTGCAGTTGAGGTCGGAGGAGCTCCAGGGGGCCCACGAGGTAGGGGGGTGCGCCCAGGGGGGCAGGCGCGCCCCCACCCTCGTGGCTAGGGTGTGGGCCCCTGGTCTTGATCTTTTGCCAGTATTTTTTATTATTTCCAAAAATACGCTGCGTGGAGTTTCAGGTCATTCCGAGAACTTTTGTTCCTGCACATAAATAACATTATGGCAATTCTGCTGAAAACAGCGTCAATCGGGTTAGTTCCATTCAAATCATGCAAGTTAGAGTCCAAAACAAGGGCAAAAGTGTTTGGAAAAGTAAATACGACGGAGATGTATCAACTCCCACAAGCTTAAACCTTTGCTTGTACTTAAACAATTCAGTTGATAAACTGAAATTTATAAATAACAACTTTTACAAACTCTGTTTGCTCTTGTTGTTGTAAATATGTAAAGCCATCATTCAAGTTTTCAGCAAAGATTATGAACTAACCATATTCACAATAACGCATAGGTCTCATGTTTACTCATATCAATGGCATAATCATCTAGCGAGCAATAATAATAAATCTCGGATGACAACACTTTCTCAAAACAATCATAATATGATATAACAAGATGGTATCTCGCTAGCCCTTTCTGAGACTGCAAAACATAAATGCAGAGCACCTTTAAAGATCAAGGACTGACTAGACATTGTAATTCATGGTAAAAGAGATCTAGTCAAGTCATACTCAATGTAAACTAACAGTAATGAATGCAAATGATAGTTGTTCTCTCCAGCTAGTGCTTTTTAATAAGAGGATGATGACTCAACATAAAAGTAAATAGATAGGCCCTTCGCAGAGGGAAGCAGGGCTTTGTAGAGGTGCCAGAGCTCGGTTTTGAAATAGAGGTGAATAATATTTTGATCAGTATACTTTCATTGTCAATGTAACAACCAAGAGATGGCGATATCTTCCATGCTACACACATTATAGGCAGTTCCCAAACATAATGGTAAAGTTTATACTCCCCCTCCACCAACAAGCGTCAATCCATGGCTTGCTTGAAACAACGAGTGCCTCCAACTAACAAGAGTCCCAGGGGGAGTTTTGTTTGTAATTATTTTGATTTGATTTGCATAAGGCATGGGACTGGGCATCCCAGTGACCAGCCATTTTCTCGTGAGTGAGGAGCGGAGTCCACTCCTCTTGAGAATAACCCGCCTAACATGGAAGATACAGACAACCCTAGTTGACACATGAGCTATTCGAGCATACAAAACATGATATTTATTTGAAGGTTTAGAGTTTGGCACATACAAATTTACTCGGAACGGCAGGTAGATACCGTATATAGGTAGGTATGGTGGACTCATATGGAATAACTTTGGGGTTTATGGGATTGGATGCACAAGCAGTATTCCCGCTTAGTACAGGTGAAGGCTAGCAAAAGACTGGGAAGCGACCAGCTAGAGAGCGACAACAGTCATGAACATGCATTAAAATTAATCAACACCGAATGCAAGCTTGAGTAGGATATAATGCACCATGAACATAAATATCGTAGAGGCTATGTTGATTTTGTTTCAACTACATGCGTGAACATGTGCCAAGTCAAGCCACTCGAATCGTTCAAAAGAGGATACCACCCTATCATACCACATCACAACCATTTTAATAGCATGTTGGCACGCAAGGTAAACCATTATAAGCTCCTAGTTAATCAAGCATGGCATAAGAAACTATGATCTCTAGTTGTCATTGCAAACATGTTTATTCATAATAGGCTGAATCAGGAACGATGAACTAATCATATTTACAAAAACAAGAGAGGTCGAGTTCATACCAGATTTTCTCATCTCAGTCAGTCCATCATATATCGTCATAATTGCCTTTCACTTGCACGACCGAACGATGTGAATAATATTAAGAGTGCACATGCATTGAACTAAGCTGGAATCTGCGAGCATTCAATAAACAGGAGAAGACAAGGCAATATGGGCTCTTGGTTAAATCAACAATAATGCATATAAGAGCCACTTCAACAATTTAATCATGGTCTTGTCCTATCGACCCCCAAAGAAAAGAAAAGAAATAAAACTATTTACACGGGAAAGCTCCCAACAAGCAAAAGAAGAACAGGAAATCTTTTTGGGTTTTCCTTTTTTAATTACTACTATAAGCATGGAAATTAAAACTAGCTACAAGCTACAACTATTTTTTTTTGTTTTTTCTTAAAGTTTACTAAACACACAAGAAGAAAGCATAAAAGGAAATAAACTAGCAAGGATGATACAATGAAAAAGTATGAGCACCGACATCTAACAATGAGTGTGTGAACATAAATGTAATGTCGGTGAGAAATACGTACTCCCCCAAGCTTAGGCTTTTGGCCTAAGTTGGTTTATTGCCACGGATGGCCTGGCGGATATCCATAGTTGTAGTTGGGGTCGTACTGCGATGCAGCGGCTATTGCCTCCTGAGCTGCAGCGTGGCGGCGAGCTGCCTCCGCCGTCCTCTCGTACTCATCTGCCTCCTCTCTGGTAATAAAATGTCTTCCTTTTGCCTGATAATCAAAGAAGGCAGGAGCAGGGAGAGTAATACGGACAACACGACATCTGTCAAAGATTAAGCGATACTTGAGAGGTGATTCATTCCTCTCGACAAACTGGTGGTGAACCATAGCATTAAAGTCTAGGTAAGCAGGAGGCAATTCAATATCATCATTACGTATGGTTACACCAAGAAAATTAGCTAAGCGGGTTGCATAAATTCCTCTAAAGAAATCTCCATTAAATCTATTATGATGCAACCTACATGCAACAATGGCTCCCAAATTATAAGATTTGTCTCCTAACACAGCACTCCTAAGAATACTGAGGCCAGGGACACACATATGACATGCTTCATCTTTACCATTTATGCACCTACCTACGAAGAGTGCAAAATAATGTATAGCAGGAAAATGAATGCTCCCTATGGTAGCTTGTGCTTTGTCTAGATTCCCCCACTATTATACTAGCAAGAAAATTTCTAAATTCAGATTTGTGGGGTTCACTAGCACTACCCCATTGTGGAAGTTTGCAAGTAGTGGTAAAATCCTCTAAGTCCATAGTATGAGATTTTTCATAAAGATCAAACAGGACAGTTAGAGAATTACGTGAAGATGAAAATTCAAACCTCCTCACAAAGGAACTAGTGAGATAGTGGTACTGGCGGCACTTTTCTTCCTCGAAGCTCACAAGATCAGTGCTACACAAATATGCATTAAATTCTTCCTTAATTCCTGCTCGATCCATAAAGTTATCCGAAAGCCATTCACAAGGCCGCACTGGAGCGTCCCTTGGTGGCTCATCGTCAGCATCACGCATTGCAAGCCTGGGTCCTTGCTTCCTTGAAGAACCACCTTGGTACATTTTCCTAAACATATTTCTTCCTTTGAAAAATTTCTAAAATTTTTAGTAACTTCAAATAAAAGTGAACCAAGCTCAACAAAATTGATAGCAGCAACTCCTACAAGTGCCTAGATACTATATCATGCATTAGAACTACTTGGAACCATATAAATTTGACATGCAAGATCAAGAACATGGTCACCTAGGCAGCACAAATTTGCAATGAATAGAGCACTAGCACAAAAACTAATTGGACCAATGGAGGAGTCACATACCAAGGAACAATCCCCCCAAGCAGTTTTGTGAGAGGTGCTTTGAGCAAGGAGATCGAAAATCGCTGCAAAATGAGCTAGAACTCGTGCTTGAGCTGGATGGTGATTTTTTGGGAGGAAGAAGAAGTGTGTGGGTGCATGAATAAGTGGAGGGGGGCCACCGTGGCCCACGAGGCAGGGGACGCGCCCTGTAGGGGTGGGCGCGCCCTGGACCCTCGTGGCCAGGTGCTTGCTCCCCCTGCTGTGCTCTCAGTGCCAGATATTCTCAAATATTCCAGAAAAAATCATATTTAAATTTCAGGGCATTTGGAGAACTTTTATTTTCGGGGTATTTTTATATTGCACGGATAATTCAGAAAATAGACAGGAAATACTAATTTTATTTTACTTAATATAAATAATAGGAAGTAAAAGGAGGGTACAGAGAGTTGTGTTTTCTAAATTCATCCATCTCATGATCATCAAAAGGAATCCACTAACAAGGTTGATCAAGTCTTGTTAACAAACTCATTCCGAATAACATGGAACCGGAGAATCTTCGAATAACACTAGGTTACCTCAACGGGGATATGCACATCCCCAATAATAAGAATATCATATTTCTTTTTGACAGTAGGTAGAGGAAATTCAAAACCTCCAATAATAATCGATGGAATTTTTCCAATAGAGTTGACACTATGAACTTGAGGTTGTTTCCTCGGAAAGTGTACCGTATGCTCATTACCATTGACATGAAAAGTGACATTACCTTTGTTGCAATCAATAACAGCCCCTGCAGTATTCAAAAAGGTTCTTCCAAGAATAATATACATACTATCGTCCTCGGGAATATCAAGAATAACAAAGTTCGTTAAAATAGTAACGTTTGCAACTACAACAGGCACATCCTCACAAATACCGACAGCTATAGCAGTTGATTTATCAGCCATTTGCAAAGATATTTCAGTAGGTGTCAACTTATTCAAATCAAGTCTACGATATAAAGAGAGAGGCATAACACTAACACCGGCTCCAAGATCGCATAACACAGTTTTAACATAGTTTCTTTTAATGGAGCATGATATGGTGGGTACTCCTGGAACTCCAAGTTTCTTTGGTATTCCACCCTTAAAAGTATAATTAGCAAGCATGGTGGAAATTTTAGCTTCCGGAATCTTTCTTTTATTAGTGACAATTTATTTCATGTACTTAGCATAAGGATTCATTTTAGGCATATCAGTTAATCGCATACGCAAAAAGATAGGTCTAATCATATCAGCAAAGTGCTCAAAATCCTCATCCGTTTTCTTGGATGGGTTGGGAGGAAAAGGCATGGGTTTCTGAACCCAAGGCTCTCTTTCCTTTCCGTGTTTCCTAGCAACAAAGTCTTTCTTATCATAACGTTGATTCTTTGATTGTGGGTTATTAAGATCAACATCAGGTTCAATTTATATATCATTATCATTGCTAGGTTGAGCATCAACATGAACATCATTATTAACATTATTACTAGGTTCATGTTCATTACCAGATTGTGTTTCAGCATCAGAAATAGAAATATCGTTTGGATTCTCAGGTGTTTCAGCAATAGGTTCACTAGAATCATGCAAAGTCCTATCATTTTTCTTTTTCTTCCTTTTAGAAGGACTAGGTGCATCCATATTATTTCTCTGAGAATCTTGCTCAATTCTCTTAGGGTGGCCTTCTGGATACAGAGGTTCCTAAGTCATTCTACCACTTCTAGTAGCCACTCTAACAACATAATCATTATTCTTACTATTCAATTCATTGAGCAAATCATTTTGAGCCTTAAGTACTTTTTCTACTTGAGTGGTAACCATAGAAGCATGTCTACTAATAAGTTTAAGTTCACCTTTGACATTAGCCATATAATCACCCAAGTGTTCAAGCATATTTGAATTGTATTTCAATTGTCTACCAAAATAAGCATTAAAACATTCTTGCTTCACCATAAAATTATCAAACTCATCTAAGCATTGGGTAGCAAACTTAGTAAGAGGGATTTCAGCTTTATCATATCTATAGAGATAATTTACCTTTACTACCTGTGTCAGGTTATCAAGACCATGTATTTCTTCAATAGGTAATGGATTAAGATCATATGTTTCTTCAACAGGCGGTAAATTAAGACCATGTATTTCTTCAATAGGAGGTAAATTCTTAACATCTTCAGCTTTAATACCTTTTTCTTTCATAGATTTCTTTGCCTCTTGCATATCTTCAGGACTAAGAAATAGAACACCTCTTTTCTTCGGAGTTGGTTTAGGAATAGGCTCAGGAGCTGGCTCAGGAAGTGTCAAATTATTTTCGTTTGTCAATATATTATTCAATAGAATTTCAGCTTCATCCGGTGTTCTTTCCCTGAAAACAGAACCAACACAACTATCCAGGTAATCTCTGGAAGTATCGGTTAGTCCATTATAAAAGATATCAAGTATTTCATTTTTCTTAAGAGGATGATCAGGCAAAGCATTAAGTAATTGGAGAAGCCTCCCCCAAGCTTGTGGGAGACTCTCTTCTTCAATTTTCACAAAATTATATATATATATCCCTCAAAGCAGCTTGTTTCTTATGAGCAGGGAAATATTTAGCAGAGAAGTAATAAATCATATCCTGGGGACTACGCACACAACCAGGATCTAGAGAATTAAACCATATCTTAGCATCACCCTTTAATGAGAACGGAAATATTTGAAGGATATAAAAGTAGCGAGTTCTCTCATCATTAGTGAATAGGGTGGCTATATCATTTAATTTAGTAAGATGTGCCACAACCTTTCAGATTCATAGCCATAAAAAGGATCAGATTCAACCAAAGTAATTATACCAGGATCAACAGAGAATTCATAATCCTTATTAGTAACACAGATAGGTGAAGTAGCAAAAGCAGGGTCAGGTTTCATTCTAGCATTAAGGGATTGCTGCTTCCATTTAGCTAATAACCTCTTGAGCTCGTATCTATCTTTGCAAGCTATAATATCTATACCAGCTTCTTTTTCCAAAACATAACCCTCAGGAACAACATGCGATTCATATTTATTAGGGGGAGAATCTTCATCATCACTTTCATCAATATTATCAGTTTCAATAATTTTATTCTCTCTAACCCTAGCAAGTTGTTCATCAAGAAATTTACCAAGTGGCACAGTAGTATCAAGCATAGATGTAGTTTCATCATAAGTATCATGCATAGCAGAAGTGGCATCATCAATAACATGCGACATATCAGAACGAATAGCAGAAGCAGGTTTAGGTGTCGCAAGCTTACTCAAAACATAAGGTGAATCAAGTGCAGAGCTAGATGGCAGTTCCTTACCTCCCCTCGTAGTTGAGGGATAAATCTTGGTTTTTGGATCTCTCAAGTTCTTCATAATGATAACTAGATATAAAACCCAAGTGACTCAAAGAATAGAGCTATCCTCCCCGGCAACGGCGCTAGAAAATAGTCTTGATAACCCACAAGTGTAGGGGGTCGCAACAATTTTCGAGGGTAGAGTATTCAACCCAAATTTACTGATTCGACACAAGGGGAGCCAAAGAATACTCTCAAGTATTAGCAGCTGAGTTGTCAATTCAACCACACCTGGAAACTTAATATCTGCAGCAAAGTGTTTAGTAGCAAAGTAATATGATAGTAGTGGTAACGGTAGCAAAAGGTAATGATAGCAAAAGTAATGTTTTTGGTATTTTGTAGTGATTGTAACAATAGCAACGGAAAAGTAAATAAGCAAAGAACAATATATGGAAAAGCTTGTAGGCAATGGATCGGTGATAGAGAATTATGCCGGATGCGGTTCATCATGTAACAGTCATAACCTAGGGTGACATAGAACTAGCTCCAATTCATCAATGTAATGTAGGCATGTACTCCAAATATAGTCATACGTGCTTATGGAAAAGAACTTGCATGACATCTTTTGTCCTACCGTCCCGTGGCAGCGGGGTCCTAGCGGAAACTAAAGGATATTAAGGCCTCCTTTTAATAGAGCACCGGACCAAAGCATTGACACATAGTGAATACATGAACTCCTCAAACTACGGTCATCACCGGGAGTGGTCCCGATTATTGTCACTTCGGGGTTGCCAGATCATAACACATAGTAGGTGACTATAGACTTGCAAGATAGGATCAAGAACTCTCATATATTGATGAAAACATAATAGGTTCAGATCTGAAATCATGGCACTCGGGCCCTAGTGACAAGCATTAGGCATAGAAAAGTCATAGCAACATCAATCTCAGAACATAGTGGATACTAGGGATCAAACCCTAACAAAACTAACTCGATTACATGATAAATCTCATCCAACCCATCACCATCCAGCAAGCCTACGATGGAATTAGTCACGCACGGTGGTGAGCATCATGAAATTGGTGATGGAGGATGGTTGATGAAGATGAGGGCGACAAATACCCCTCTCTAGAGCCCCGGACGGACTCTAGATCAGCCCTCCCGAGAGGTTTTAGGGCTTGGCGGCGTCTCCGTATTGTAAAACGCGATGAATCCTTCTCCTTGATTTTTTCTCCCCGGAAGCAAATATATTGAGTTGGAGTTGAGGTCAGAGGAGCTCCAAGGGGCCCACGAGGTAGGGGGCGTGCCTAGGGGGGTAGGAGCGCCCCCACCCTCGTGGCTAAGGTGTGGTCCCCCTGGTCTTGATCTTTTGCCAGTATTTTTTATTATTTCCAAAAATACGCTCCATGGAGTTTCAGGTCATTCCGAGAACTTTTGTTTCTGCACATAAATAACACCATGGCAATTCTACTGAAAACAGTGTCAGTCCTGGTTAGTTCCGTTCCAATCATGCAAGTTAGATTCTAAAACAAGGGCAAAAGTGTTTTGAAAAGTAGATACGACGGAGACATATCACGCACTTCCCTAAATTTCGAATCCTGCCGGACCCGGGAACGGCAGGGCAGTCAATCATACCGAAGATTTCATGCAACACTAACAGTCGAAGCTCATCAGCAGAAACTTCACTCGACAACTTCTGAATGGCTCAAGGCGACTGAAAACAAAGTCGAAGCTGTTGCATGGTTCACCAATCCAGTCATATGCTTCCGCAACATAAAGGTTGGGTCGGAACCATTGTCAACTCCATTTTCCACTCGAACCCAGAACCATTCAGGGGCTAATGACGGTGCCGTGTACCTAGGGTAGGGAAATAGACCTAATCTAAGTACCCTTCCCAAGGACACTGCCCTATAATCAAAGACATTCAAAGGACAACAAATTCTACCGACTGGAATCACCTCAGGATGCAACTCACTCGACCAGGGGTTCCACTCAGAGTACCCAATTCTATTTGACCAAGATATAATAATTCGACCACGTCGGAAACCACTCGGAGCGCAGAAGATCTAAGGCCACTCAGGATGGCAACGGTCAGGCGTTCACTTAGTAGTCTTAAGGGTCATTTATATTACTTTAATGCCGACGTTACCAGTAACGTCCCCTCTTTATGTACATTGAACCCTTGTAACATGGGTTGGCTGGGGTCCTGGCGCACACTATATAAGCCACCCCCCTCCACTGGCACAAGGGTTTGCATCCCCTGTAACTTCACGCATAATCCAATCGACCGAGCCTCCGGGCACCGAGACGTAGGGATGTTACTTCCACCGCGAAGGGCCTGAACTCGTACATCTTGCGTGCACAATCTCACCGTAGCTAGGATCTTGCCTCTACATTCCTACCCCCTACTTCACTGTCAGACTTAGAACCACGACAATATTCTTATTATATTTGTTTTTGATGCTCACAAATTGGGTTTTTTTAATGCTATAGACATGCATGCTTATTAGATTGGGTCCCTATTAGATTTGTTTTTGAATGCTACTCAGATTGGGGTTTTGAATGTCATATGCCCAAATGGAATCCATTGATTAAGAAGTTATTTGATTGATGGGTTCCTTGATTCATTAGTATATAAATTTGTCCACAATATGTAGTTATGTTAGCTCTATTGTTCTATGTGTGTGCATGACAATGGAAAATGCAAATAGGATCATAGTATATTGGGGGTATATTAGCCCTATGATCAATATGTCATGTGTGCATATCTAAATTTTCAATTGGCTTCTGTGTTTACTAGTGATGGATGTAATTTTATATTCAGGAGGATGATGGTTGGGGGGGAGAGGAAGCTGGCCCAGTACGACCCGTACGATCCAGAGTTTAGTGACGACTCAGAATATGAGGTAAGCCTACTTGAAATTTAGATTGTTCATTTAGTTCCTTTGACATGGTGTATATGAAACTATAATGTATTAATGTAATTCATTCATGTGTGCAGTATGATTCTGGAGATGATGTGTACAAGGGCAATGTCGCGTCCTTCACAGCGAAGGAGGTGGAGAAGATCAAGTCCAAGGGAGTTGCTTCCTTCTACAACTGCAAGATCAATAAGTGGCACTGCCCCTATACTTCACCACCAAGGCAAAGCCAAAGGATGGCCGCTTCGATCACCTTCTGTCTCATGCCGAGGATGTAGCGATTCACGGCGAGGACTACATGATCAGGGGGCAGCATGCTACCCTCGCGTAGGCCCTGACTCCAGCGTGTTGTGATGGTGTGATGATGTGATGCTATCATGAACTGAATCTTTATCTTTATCTTTTGGGTTACTTTTGGTAAACTAAATGTGGCCGTTGATGATCTATTAATGTATTATGCTATCTTTATTTGTCTGTCCTTTAAATTTTCCTGTGGTGTGTGGTTAGTTCTGTTTAGATGTTGTGAACTATGAGTTTAGGTGTTGCAATGATCGCAGATGCTACTTTTTCTCACCAGTTTAGGTGCTGCAATGATCACACATGTTCTTTCAGTGTTGCTTCACTGATTAGACATGCTTCTTTTTCACTGATCATAAAGGAGTATTATCCTAATTATTTGTCTCATGTTTATTAATCAAATCAAATGCATGCTTTTTCCCACCACCATGTTTCATTATCTGATATTTTGAACTGACATTCGATAGGATAGTATAAATTCAAGAAAATGCAAAAAAAACCTTGGAAAACTATCTACGTTTGTGTTGGAGATCATGTGTGCAAAATTTGAGGTGATTTAGAGGAGGTCAAAGAAATTTGAATTTGAGAAATGTGCTCCAAATGAGCTCCCATGCTAGGGTAAACAACCCATTTGTAAGTTTTTTTGGACCTACTCTAAATGAGCCAAATGTTTTTTATTAACACATATTCAATCTATATTAGTGTAGATTCGAAGTCTCACTATTTTTTGAATTAATCTTCATATTTTTACATTTTCTTTTGAAAAAATATGCTTTAATATGAAAACTATTAAAAACAAATTTAAAATATGAAAATGGAAAACTAAGTTCAGATCCTTCTTATTCACTTTGAAGTAAAGCTTTGGTGATTTTTTTGATTTTTTTAAAATTTTCAAAAACAGACGGTAACCCTACCTACTCTCCTTGAACTCTATGAAATCTTGTACGTTATAGCTCATATGTGTGAAGGTTTTCTCATGAAAAATACCATAGACCAAGTTTATGAGTTTTGGTTGGTAACATGTCACATAAGACAACATTGTGCGCATGTTTTATATTTTTTGATTTTTCTAAATTAATGGTGCTCATTTGACCTCGATTGTGACAGCTAGGGTTTTTTCATGAAAATGACCATAGACCAAGTTTAGTATTTTTCCTTGTTAGTGTGTCTTATAAAACGACGAACAGCAAAGGTTTGACATTTTTTCGATTTTTTTAAATTAGGTATGCTTAGTCAAAGCCTTTAAAACCCCGTTGACCAGCTCAAAACCCCTCTAAACCCGGTGGGGTTTCGCCTAACCCTGCTCCGAGCGTCAACCGTCCAATCATACCCTGACGCCAAGCGACAACCCTCGGATGTGGTCTTCTAGAAGGAATTCAGTGGGCAGGCTGCATGCAGGCTCCGCGCTGTTGGATCACAAGGACGGCTCCGCATCGTTGGATCGTGGGGCGATCTGTGAGAGGTGATCCTGTTGGTCGTGCTCGGCTGCTCGCCCACCACTGACTCCATGAAAAAAACATTGTTATTGGGCCCAAAAGGAAACCAAGCTCTGGTTGGGCCATTGAATTGCATTGTTTTTTGCATCGTTTGCTCTGTTTTTTGTGAACGTGTTGGCTCTGTTTTTTTGGATTGTTTGAAATTACACAACAATTGACATTGCATAGAAAATTTAGTTCTTTTTGTTCTATACAAATGCAAAATGACCAAATTTATAAGGGCCAAATTTATTTTTATCATGCAAAATGGCCACAAACTATTCAAAAATTGAATATATGACCATGGATTCCCACGCGTGCAATTAGCTTCTTTTTCTTCTTCTTTTCAAACCACCGTTTCTCACATGTGTACACTCCCGATGCTGCAGTGGGTTTGAAAACGGGCTACTGCACATTTGACCCCATTATTGCCATAGCCAAGTAACACGTAGCACTACGGCTATTTAAGCCACCCTCTGCCTTTGCCATCCCTCATCCATCTCCCATCCTCTGCCATCTGCCATCTGCCCTTCTTGCTCTTCGACCCCTTCTCCTTCGTCTGCACATCCCTCATCCATGCAGTACACTGGACCAACCTACGTACCGCTTCCCACCCACCATCCTAGAGAGGCTCTACCCTACTGGCGTGTACGTTGATTGCACACTACGTGTGTGGGCGATATCAAGGTTGTGGACCGGAAGGAACTTCATCGAGTTCTTCCTCGCGTCCGGCTACCACCACCTCCCGTGGGGATCTCCAACGCGTCGAGGAGGTCATCCAAAACCGGGTGGTGGTTGCTCTCCTTTCCCACTTCACCAACACATTCGACGCCTTCCACCTCCTCGGCCGGTTGTTTTGGTGTGGCTCCGAGTTCATCACTTTCACCACCCACAACAGGTTCACGGAGTACACCAACATCTTCCCCACCGCGACGCGCATGCACACTCTTCCGTACCCCATCGACAACGCCCCGGAGGAGCAGTGAAAAGGGCGCCCGGAGGAGGAGCGAGGTGGAGAAGGCGGCGGCTAGGGTTCTAAACCCTCTATCTTTTTAGTCTATGTTATGTTAAGTTGAACTATGTTGGAGTTGCTATGGGCTTGTTCGCCCTTTTCTTAAGTTCTATTATTAAGTTTTCTATCTATTCTATTATTAAGTTCTTCCTAGTTTGAACTGTGTGATTGTGCTATGTGCTTGTTGGCCCTATCTACATATTGGGACTACATATTTGTTGATTGTTTTCTTAGAGAGCTCGCTTTGTTAGTAGGGTTCCCTTGTTAGTAACCACCTAGTGCATGCAGCCACAACGAACACTTCTCTTTTTTTTACACAAGCCACAAATATGTAGCCACCTAGCTAGAAGAGAGGAACCAGCAGCCGTGACCGTCGTTGCATCCGTGGCGGCTGGTGTGCAAGAAAGCTGCTCCGTTAGTGCATCGTGGCAGACACACCGGCGCATGCAAGCTCGGTCGGCACATGCAGGCTCGATCGGCGCATCATGGCATCGTGGCATCGGCGCATGCAGGCTCGATCGACGCATGCAGGTAGGCTTTGCTGGGTGCATGCATAGCAGGCTTCTGTCCTTGTGGTGCGCGCAGGCGTTTAATGCAAGGGACGGCCCAACGAAACCACGGCCCAACAGTCGAACAATGACACCACCCAACGCGGCCCCACTTGTCAGGTCCAATGGACAACACAGTCTAGCGCGGCCCCACTCGTCAGAGTTAACGATCAAGCCTTTGACTCGATGACAACGTCTGTTGTGACCAGTTCTGAGGGTTTATGGCAAGGGAGTGGGGACAATTGAGCAAACGTAAAGAGCGAGTGGATGAATGAGTAGAGCTAAGGAACCAGGGGCACAGATGTAAAAAACTCTTGAATTAATGATGTTGGTTGAATATGATTCATTTGCATTAATCATTTATATTGGTTGAATATGATATGAATGTTAGTTGAACATGTGATAATTGATGAAAATGCTATCATTTATATTTGAGCTTGATTCATTTGCATTTGTTTAGGGCGGCCCCCTTGCGTCCAAAATCGGCGTGAAGTACACCATGCTTGGTCATGCTTTCGACAACGGTCACCTCACCCGTTTGGTGGAGAACGGAGTGATAATGTCTTGATAAATTCGTTTGACTCAACAAATATAGCTATTCTCCCTGGCAACGGCGCCAGAAAAACGTCTTGATAACCCACAAGTATTGGGGATTTCAACAGTTTTTGAGGGTAGAGTATTCAACCCAAATTTATAGATTCGACACAAGGGGAGCCAAAGAATATTTGAAGGTATTAGCTGCTAAGTTGTCAATTCAACCACACCTGGAGATTAGTTCTCTGCAGCAACATGATCAGTAGCAAAGTAATATGATAGTTTTGATGATAGTGACAACAGTAACAGTAATGGTAACAGTGGTAGCAGTAGTTTTGTAGCAAGTGCAATAGTGACGATAGCAGTAGTAACTTAGCAAGAACAACATAAGATAAATTCGTAGGCATTGGATCGGTGACTTGTTGGATGATATTCATCGTGAGACAGTTATAACCTAGGGCGATACGGCACTAGCTCCAGTTCATCAATATAATGTAGGCATGTATTCCGTAAATAGTCATACGTGCTTATGGAAAGTACTTGCATGACATATTTTGTCCTACCCTCTTGTGGCAGTGGGGTCCTATTGGAAACTAAGGGATATTAAGGCCTCCTTTTAATATAGAACCGGAACAAAGCATTAACACACGATGAATACATGAACTCCTCAAACTACGGTCATCACCGGGAGTGGTCCCGACTATTGTCACTCCGGGGTTGCCGGATCATAACACGTAGTAGGTGACTATAACTTGCAAGATCGGATCTAGAACATGGATATAATGTTGATAACATAAACGGTTCAGATCTGAAATCATGGCACCCGGGCCCAAAGTGACAAGCATTAAGCATGGCAAAGTCATAGAAACATCAATCTCAGAACATAGTGGATACTAGGGATCAGGCCCTAACAAAACTAACTCGATTACATGATGAATCTCATCCAACTCCTATACGACCAGCGAGCCTACGAAGGAATTACTCACTCCGGTGTTGAGCATCATGGAATTGGCGATGGAGAAGGGTTGGTGATGACGAAGAACGAAGATCCCCCTCTCCGGAGCCCCAAACGGAGTCCAGATCTGGCCTCCCGATGAAGAACAGGAGGTGACAGCGGCTCCTTCTCGTGGATCACGATAATTCTTTCTCCATGATTTATTACTGGAAGAATAGGATTTTATAGCGTCTGTTTTAGGGTCTGTGGGGCAACCAGGTGGGGACAACCGACTTGGGCATTCCAGGAGGGGGGGTGCACCCTGGTGGATTGTGCCCACCCAAGTGCCCCCTCCAATGGATCTTGGCTCCAGAAATTCTCTTTATTTATATAAAAATTCCTCGCAAAGTTTCGTTCCATTCTGAGAACTTTTATTTCTGCACAAAAACAACACCATGGTAGTTCTACTGAAAATAGCGTCAGTCCGGGGTTAGTTCACTGGTACGCATAGGTCCTATACAAACGGTTTTTAACCCCTTTCCGCGACGACATTTGGAACCGTCGCCTAGTGAGTGTGGGCGATAGGAGGGTCCTTCCCACACAGCCCAGAAACCTTCGGGGATATGCCCTCCTGGCACACACGCTCGACAAAATAAGGTTGTGTGCGACCGGCGAGTGCTCAAATATGGAAATACGTACAGTAGAGCTAAAAATACAATTATACGGTGAATTTTTTTTCGGTCGCAAGTACATCCCACAAAGTCAGTCCCCGCTAAACGTTTCCGTTCGTATGTACATCCCACACAGTCGCTCCAAGGAAAACATTTACGTTCGCAGGTACATCACACAATTTTTCCCGCTAAATCGTTTGCATTATTGAATGTATCCACACGGACCATAGAAGAAACTGTGTGGCAAAAGCTATCCATCACACACAGTTTTTATGTGGTAAACGTTTGCGCAAGGTGGCCTAACGCAAATAGTTTTCAAGAGAAAGTCCTGTGTGATTTTTCATTGATCCAACACGGTTTATTCCTAGAAACTGTGTGCGTTGCCTGAGGTCATCGCCCACGGTATTTTTTTCAACAACCGTTTGCAATAGAAAAACCCAATTAGCAGGCTAATTCGCCATTAGCAGGCTAGTTGCCCTATTATTAATAATCCATTTATTAATCTAATTGACATTCATATTAAGCACATAATATATTTCATTTCCATATTAAGGAAGCAAAATTTCATAATTGAAATACATCAGAATACAACATGATATAGCTTCAGCACTCAGCTACCCCATTACACAACCGCACCAGCACCATGTTTCACATGCAACATGTAGAAGGTTTCGAAATTAGCATCATAGACGGTACATAGACAGATGCATCTCATCTGGAAAACTATTGAAGCGGAAGGCGAATATTGAGCCTTCATTCATGTTGAAGGCCTTTGCAACTTTAGGCCAGTGCATGTGGATGATTGACTGTCCGTCCTTCGTCCTCTTCAAGACCACTTCAATATTGAAATGTGGGTGTTGTATGAAAACCTTCCTCGCCTCCTGACCATAGAGGTGGGTTGAGAGGTAATCATTAGTGAACTGCTTTGGAAAGGCCTGAAAACAAGGATGTGCATAAATACCTTCTCTATATTGGAAATGGGGCAAAGGAATAAAAGAAGGCAAGGTATAATAGTTAGTACCATCTTGTAGTGAACTGATGTCTTCTTCATTGTGCAGTGTAGCGACCCGACCTCAAACGGGCAAGTCTCTGTGCTTCAGTGTCATCCCTTGATCGGTAATGCTGACACACATAGTACTCGAGGATTTATAACAGAGTAGCAATCACACACTTATTACATCGAATGTCTCCAAAGAGAACTTATTACAATAAATATGGCTTAAGGCCATTTAATACGATAACAGCGGGAGGCTTGGAAGATAAAGTGAGTCCATCAACTCCAACGGCATAGCTGAGCTGAACGGCAATGACCTAACGAACCTTACTCCTCGTCTGAAAAGTCTGCAACATAATACGTTGCAGCCCGAAAACGGGTCAGCACATGGAATATGCTGGCAAAGTAACACAGTAGAGCAAGAACAGAATAAGGCTATCACTACATGCATATTTGGCTGGTGGAAAGCTCTATGGTTACAGTTTTTGCGAAAAGCCAATTTTTCCCAACAACAAAGGAATATATTTTAATTTAACTATCATGGTAGTTGAAACATCATTGAGAAGGTTCCTCCAACTCAATCCCAATTAAAGTAATTAACAACCCAACAATATTAATTTAGAGTGATGAGATACTTAAGATACTCCGAGTACTAGATACTCAAGATTGTCCATAATCGGGGACACGACTAACCATGATTAGTTTGTACACTCTGCAGAGGTTTGCGCACTTTTCCCCACAAGACTCGATCGCCTCCGTTGGATTTCTCGCACTACATGGTGTTTGAGAAATGGATGACCGAGACACAGTCTTTCAGAAACATTAACTCTCTACTCCGGGCAGACCATACCAAACCTACAATCCCACTACCTAATGATCCACCTCTTCAAGAGCTTCACGTAACTTACTCAACTATGCTAGAGCCCATATTAGCTTGTGGCTGCACACAGAAGTTTCTAGCATGAATAATCTCAGTTCCCTTTGAGCCTGGGTGGTGGTCCATAGGAAGATCACACGGGTACTCCGGGATTTCCAAAAAATACATGCAACACTGGGTACTCCAGGTGCCTCAATCCACCCAGATGTGTATTTAAGTTGCCACCTTAAGTTGAACCATTAATTAACAATCTCACATCTGTCATGGATTTCACTCTGCAAAACCACGTCTATGAGCATAGCATAGCAATATAAGCAATGCGTCGAAGTAACTCCCAAGGGTTTGAATGTAACAAGGTAATAGGTTCTACCTCATCAACTACTTCCCAACGCACATGTTAATAACATCCTAGTTATGCAATGTTTGAGGATAGGAAAAAATGCATAACAATTGGGTGATAAAGGGGTATGATCAAAGTGTTACTTGCCTTGCTGACGATCCGCGTAACCTAGAGACTCCAAATAACATGCTTCGCACTCCGGGAATTCTATCGCAAACAGACAATAGCATACATAAGCAATCAAGCTAAGAAGCACGGGTAAAACTCAAATAAGAAGATCTAACCAGAAAGTTCAACTTAAGAACTCTGGTTTGCAAAAAGAATCAAATCAAACGGAGCAACGAAACTCAAACGGCGAAAGAAACAAGATCTGTTTACTAATCTGGACCTAGGTCAAATTTTATAGTAGCAAAAACTTGTCCAAGTTGGTTAAGCGGAAAGAGGGTCTTGAGACGAAGATCTAGGTGCTTGAATCGCCTGATTCCGACAAACGAGCGAAAAGATATACCAGAATGAAAATCGGATCAGAAATTGCGATCAGAAATAACCGCGGAAAAATCTGATAAAAGAAAACTGACGAACAGGCTAACGAACGAGCGTTCGTTATTTGTAACTAACGAGTGAAAACCATTCGCTAAAACGAACGTCCGCTAAAAAAACCGGAAAAAAACTGACGAACCGAAAAAAACCAGTTAGGGTTTTCTCTAAAAACCAAATCAGTTTTCTAAAAAAAAACCAACGGCGACAGCGCACTACCTCGTCGGATCCGACGGGGTGCGGCTCCGGCGGGGCTGGCGGGTGGCGGGGCTCAGGCGGCGGTGGCTCGGCGGCGACAGGCGGCGGCGCGGGCTGCGGCAGGCGGCGAGGCGGGCGGCGGGGCTGGCGGCGGCGGTGGTGGTGAGGCAGGGTTGTGGCGGCGGCATTTAATGGGGGCGAGGGGCGGTGTGGCTTGGGCGAGGGGGCGCCCGGGGAGGAGTCCGGCTCGGACTCCCCTTGGCGTCTGTGCTGCGCACGGCGGCGCGCGCGAGGGAGACAGCGGCAGAACGGGCCGGCTGGGCTTCGGCCCAACTGGGTCCGGAAACCTTTTTTTAATAATTTCGTCGAAACTAAGAAAAATCCTAGAAAAAAAATAAAAATCTAAAAATGCCAAAACAAATTTTCACCGTCTAAATGAAATATTTAGAACGAGATGAACATTTTCTTGGCCCTAAAATGCAATTTTGAAAACGTGCAATTTTTCTAATGCAAACAAAATTGTAATAAAAACCAAATAAAAACAAATATTGATTTTAATATTTTCCTCCAATATTTCATTTATTTTGGAGAAGTCATATTATCTCCTCTCATATTTTAATATGAAATATTTTCGGAGAGAAAAGTAATTAAAACCAAAATCCTCGTTTCAAAATTTGATAAAATCAAATTTGAAAACTGGAGAAATCCCCAACTCGCTCCGAGGGTCCTTGAGTTGCTTAGGATTTCGAGGATCGCGAGACGAAATGCAATAAAATATGATATGCAAGAATGATCTATGTATAACATTCCAAATTGAAAATTTGGGATGTTACAAACCTACCCCCCCTTAAGATGAATCTCGCCCTCGAGATTCGGGTTGGCTAGAAAATAGGTGTGGGTGGTCTTTGCGAAGATCATCCTCTCGTTCCCACGTGCCTTCGTCCTTGGTATGGTGGCTCCACTGAACTTTGCAAAACTTAATAACCTTGCTGCGGGTGAATCGACTAGCAAACTCCAAAATCTTGACTGGCTTCTCCTCATAAGTCAAGTCATTGTCCAACTGAATCGCCTCCAAGGGTACGGTATCTCTTAGCGGTATGTCGGCCATCTCAGCATGACACTTCTTCAAATGGGAAACGTGAAACACATCGTGAACTCCTGACAGTCCTTCAGGTAACTCCAACTTGTAGGCAACTTCTCCCATCCGTTCCAAAACACGATACGGTCCTACAAATCCCGGGGCTAACTTTCCCTTAACTCCAAAACGTTTCACTCCTCGCAGAGGTGATACTCGCAGATATGCTCTATCTCCAATTTCATAGGTTACCTCCTTGCGTTTTGAATCTGCATAACTCTTCTATCTGGACTGAGCTATCTTCAGTTTATCCCGAATCAGTTTAACCTTCTCCTCAGACTCTTTGATCAAGTCTGGTCCAAACAACTGTCGGTCTCCAACTTCATCCCACATCAACGGTGTTCTGCCTTCGGCCATACAGGGCTTCAAACGGTGCCATTTTCAAACTGGCTTGGTAACTATTGTTGTATGAGAACTCTGCGTAAGGCAAATTGTCATCCCAACTAGACTCATAATCTAGCGCACATGCTCTCAACATGTCCTCCAGAATCTGGTTGACTCTCTCGGTCTGTCCATCCGTCTACGGGTGAAATGTTGTACTGAACTCCAATCTTGTTCCCAAAGTCTGGTGCAGCTGATGCCAAAACTTTGAAGTAAACTGTGTTCCTCTATATGATACAATGGTCCTCGGAACTCCATGCAGACATACGATCCTGGTCATATATATCTTGGTCAACTTAGCACTAGTATAAGTTGTTTTCACTGGGATAAAGTGTGCTACTTTGGTCAAACGGTCAACTACTACCCATATAGAATCATATCCTGATTTGGTCCTGGGTAATCCGGTGATAAAATCCATGCCAAGTTTATCCCACTTCCATTCGGGTATCGGCATAGGCTGTAACAATCCTGCTGGCTTTTGATGCTCTGCCTTCACTCTCTGACATACATCACATACGACCACATACTCGGCGATATCCTTCTTCATCCCTGTCCACCAAAAATGTTCCTTCAAATCCAAATACATCTTGGTGTTTCCGGGGTGTATCGAGTATGGTGAGTCATGAGCCTCCTGAAGTATTAACTTCCTGATCTCTGTGTTATTGGGCACATAAACACAGTCCTCAAACCACAGGGTGTCGTGCTCATCCTCACGAAAACCTTTGGCCTTTACTTTGCTCATTTTATCCTTTATCTCGGCAATCTCTTTGTCATCCTTCTGAGCTTCTCGAATTTTTCCCAACAATGTAGACTACACCTCCATTGTTGCAACAAAACCTCTACGAACAATCTCCAATCGAAGTTCCCGGAGATCCTTTGCTAACTCCTTCGGCAATCCCGTGCTTATTAGGGTATTAGCATAGCTCTCCTGTCTCAAAGCGTTGGCTACGACATTGGCCTTGCCTGGATGATAATGAAGCTTCATGTCATAATCCTTTATAAGCTCCAACCATCTTCTCTTCCTAAGGTTCAGTTCCTTCTGGGTGAAAATGTACTTCAAACTCTTATGATCCGTGTACATATCTCAATGATTTCCAATAAGGTAATGTCTCCAAGTCTTCAACGCGTGCACTACGACTGCTAGTTCCAAATCATGCGTGGCATAATTTAACTCGTGTGGTTTTAGTTGTCGTGAGGCATACGAAACAACTCTTCCATCCTGCATAAGCACACTTACAAGTCCTAAGCGAGAGGCGTCGGAATACACATGAAAATCCTTACGTATATCTGGCAGTGTCAGCACTGGGGCTGTAGTCAAACGTTTCTTCAGCTCCTGGAAACTTGCTTCACAATCTTCCTTCCATTTAAACTTGATATCCTTCTTCAAGAATTCTGTCATGGGCTTCGCGATCTTGGAAAAATTCTGAATGAATCTACGGTACTATCCTGCGAGTCCAAGAAAACTGTGGATCTCGCTAACTGAAGTGGGTGCCAACCATTCAGTGACTGACTGGATCTTGGTGGGATCTACTGCTATACCTTCTCCCGATATAACATGTCCAAGGAATCCGACTTCCTTCAACCAAAACTCGCATTTGCTGAACTTGACATACAACTGATGTTCCCTGAGTTTCTCGAGAACTAAACGCAAATGCTCCTTGTGTTCCTCTTCGTTCCTCGAATATACCATTATATCATCAATGAACACCACAACAAACTTGTCCAAATATTCCATGAATACTTTGTTCATCATGCTAATGAAATAGGCAGGGGCGTCACTACTAGGAAAAGGGCTATAGATGATATGGCCACTAATGGCGCACCAGACATGTGGTGCGCCACTACTATATAGCAGTGGCGCACCATGATTTGGTGCGCCATTAGTGTGATAGACACTAATGGCGCACCAGACACATGGTGTGCCACTAGTAACAATTTTTTTCCAAAAATACTACTGGTGCACCGGACTAGTAATGGCGCACCTGCCACACAGTGCGCCACTACTATATATATATATATATATATTTGCAAAACTACTAATAGCGCACCTCAAGCTGGTGCGCCATTAGTAACCTGGGACTAGCTAGATATTTTGGACAGCCACACCTACACACTCACTTTCCCCACTTCATTCTCTCCACCTCCTCCTCCAAGCTTGTGTCAGCTGCCTCCTCCTCCTCACCTCATTTGCACCATAGATTCATCCAAATTAAGTGGTTAAATTACCCCCTTTTGATAGGTAAGTAAGGGGAAAGGTATCTTTATGTTGTAGATCTACTTTTTTTCCCTCCAACAACGTGCACATGCACTTTTTATGGCCTAACTAGATCTATGTATGTTTGTGGTGTTGCATATGTTTGTGGTGTTGCATATATGTTTGTGTTTGCAGGTACCGGTATTTGAAAATGCGATAGTTGCCAATATTTTGCCGGAATGTTGATTCATTTCTGTTTTGGCGAGAATTTTGGCACTACGCATTCTTTTTGGTCCTATTTTTAGGGAAAGTCATGCCAAATTTTTTCTTGGTTCTAAAATATCGTTTTGCTCTACCCCGCAGGAGACCATGGTCCGCACGATGACCGACGACATCGTGAATAGGTTTTTGAGCTCCGCGAAGGCCGAGATGCTTCAAAAGAACAAGACGGAGATAAGATGTTCGTGTCGAAGATGCAAGCTGAAGAGCCTTATTGTGGACCCGGATTCCGGGCAGGTGCGGGACCACCTGCTCTTGCGTGGTTTCATGGATGGCTATCAGTGGCAAGGTGATGAAGATGACTATGAAGTCGTCCATTGGGGCCGGGCAAGAAATGAGGAAGGGCAACAAGACAACCACCGTGGCGAGGGCGGGTGAGAAGACGAAGAATCTCCAGGACATGATCACGACGGTGATGCTATACACAGTCATCATGTAGAAGATGCCGGACATGATGATGAGGATGATCAAGACGAAGGGCATGATCATGAAGATGAAGATGCCGGAGCAGACGACGATGGAGGCTGGGTGCAGGACCCTGATATTCAAGAGATGCTTCTCAAGCAGACGGATAATGCAAGAGATGCCGCCCGAGAGAAAGCCAAGCTGGATCAACTAGAGATAGACGCGGTTACTCCATTGTATGAAGGATGCAGGCCCGAGGATACCCGCCTGAAAGTAACGCTCATGGCTCTGGAGATGAAGGTAAAACACAAAATGACCGACGCATGCTTCGATGAGAACATGCCATTCTGGCACGAACGTCTTCCCAAGGGGAGCAAGTGCCCGACCAGTTGCGAGGAGGCGAAGAAAATCGTGTGTCCTCTGGATTTACCGTACGTGAAATACCATGTGTGCATGAACAATTGCATCATTTATCAGGACGAGCACGGGGAGTCTACCATATGTTCGGTGTGCGGCGTCACTCGATACAAGAAGAGGAAGAAAGCTCCTCGAAAAGTTGTGTGGTACTTTCCGATCACTCCTTGTCTGCAGCGGTATTTCGCGGACCCTAAGCTAGCAAAGCTCATGCGTTGGCACGCGGATAGGGAGGAGGAGAAGCAAGAAGATGATGGAAATGATCCGGAGATAAATAAAAAAGACAAGATGCTGAGTCACCCTAAGGATGTGAGCCAGTGGCAAGCGTTGAACTTCGAACACCCAGAATTTGGGGACGATCCAAGGAACATCGTGCTGGGTGCGAGCACCGATGGAGTCAATCCGTTTGGCAGCCAGAGAAGCACACATAGCACCTGGCCTGTGTTTGTGTGGATGTACAACCTTCCCCCCTGGTTGTGCATGAAGAGGAAGTACATTCACATGAGTATGCTAATTGAAGGGCCGAAACAACCAGGGAACGACATCAATCTGTATCTGGGGCTGCTGAAAGAGGAGCTAGACACACTGTGGAAAACACCAGCCAATACGTGGGACGCCACAGTGAAAGAATATTTCCCTATGAGAGCCGCACTACTCACGACGGTGCACGACTATCTCGGTTACGGATATCTCGCGGGGCAGGTGGTCTATGGATTTTCTGGATGCGTCAGGTGCATGGATGACACAACGTATCGCCAGCTAGATAGAGATCCCGGGTCTTCGAAAACCATGTTCATGGGAGATAGAAGGTGGCTTCGCGACAATGACCCATGGAGAAAACGCAAGGATCTGTTTGATGGTGAAACCGAACCCCAAAGACGCCCGCGTACGAGGAGCGGCGAGGAAATAGACGAGCTGTAGAAAAATTGGAAAGATTGCCCACTGCCGGGAAAGAAGCAAAAGGCGCCAGAGCCGGGAAAGAAGCGAAAGGCGCCAGAGCCACTGCTGAAGGTATGGAAAACAAGGTCTTTTTTGGGACTTGCCGTACTGGAAGATCCACCATGTGCCTCACAGCCTTGATGTCATGCATATCATGAAGAACATGTGCGAGAGTCTGCTTGGTACCCTGCTCAACATGCAAGAGAGGACCAAAGATGGGTCGAAAGCAAGGGCAGACTTGAAATCAATGGGCATCAGGGAGGAGCTTCACGCTAATGATGATGATGAGGCGAAGCAGGACACGGAAAGTCACTGCAAAGGAAAAAAAGGCCACAAAGACCAGAAATGACTACCCTCCCGCGTGCTTCACTCTAAGTCAGGAGGAGATCGAGCAGTTTTTCACCTGCCTCGTTGGAGTAAAACTTCCTTATGGTTACGTGGGGAAGATAAGCAGATACCTAGACCCAGTGAAGCAGAAGTTCAGCGGGATGAAGTCTCACGACTGTCACGTGCTGATGATGCAGATACTTCCAGTTGCAATTCGTGGGATCATGGACACGCACGTTCGTGAAACGCTATTTGGCCTATGCAACTTTTTCAACGTCATCTCTCGGAAGTCGGTTGGCGTGAGGCAACTCAGAAGGCTACAGGAAGAGATCATGGTGATACTATGCGAGATTTAGATGTACTTCCCGCCTGCATTCTTCGATGTTATGGTGCATCTGCTGGTCCATATCGTGGAGGATATCATCCAACTCGGGCCGATGTTCCTGCACAGCATGATGCCGTTCGAAAGGATGAATGGTGTCATCAAAGGATACGTTCGCAACATGTCACGTCCAGAGGGAAGCATACCCAGGGGCTTTCTGACCGAAGAGTGCATCTCCTACTGCACAAACTATCTAGGCATCGAGAACCCCGTTGGTCTGCCCCTCAACAGGCACCTCGGCATGCTCGCTGGATGGGGTCACCGCGAAATACATATCGACTTCGAGGGTTGACTCGCCGACTTTGAAAGAGCAAACCTAGTCGCGCTACAACACATAGACGTGGTCGATCCTTGGGTGGTAGAGCACAAAACCTTTATTGAGAAGATGTACAATGACCGAGGCCAACAGAGGACGGACGGAGATATAATCAAAGAGCACAACTCATGTTTCACGTGTTGGTTCAAGCAGAAGCTTCTGTCGTACCATTTACATGAGGATTCTTCCGCGGAAGAACAACTCATATTCTCCTTGTCACAGGGCGCCGAGCACAACCTGATGACCTATGAGGCATACGATATTAACGGCTACACATTCTACACCGAGGACAAGGACATGAAGAGCGATGGTTATCAGAACTCCGGGGTAACGATGGAATCCTACACCGGTAACGACAAGGACAGATACTACGGAAGGATCGAGGAGATCTGGGAGCTGAGCTACGCTGGAGAGAAGGTCCTGATGTTCTGTGTCAGAAGGGCCAAGAGCGTCCTAAAAGAAGACCGGTATTTCACCACCATGGTTATACCCGAAGTCAAATCCAAGACTGCGGGCGCAAACGTCACCGCGAAAAATGAGCCATGGGTACTGGCTTCCCAAGTGGACCAATGCTTCTTCATTACCGACCCGTCAAAGCCCAGTCGTGTTGTCGTGAGGAGAGGCAAAAGGAAGATCATTAGAATGGATGGAGTCGCCAATGAGCAAGACTTCGACAAGTACGGCAACCCGAAGATGGAACATGACGACGACGATGAAGTAGCAGCATACACCACAAGAAGAAGCAGGACCACCCTACCTAAAGGACATCCATTCCACAGAAGAACTCCATTTGCGAAAAAGAAGGGCAAGAAGATTGTGAACAGATAGCTAGCTAAGATCGATTGTATTTAAATTGTAGCCTTCATTTCTCGATTGTATTTCATGGGCACTTTTTGAACTCATGAATATTTTTAAATTTCATGGGCACTTTTTGAATTCATGAATATTTTTTCAAATTTGATGATATTTTTACATATTCAATATGAAAAAATATTGAATATTCATGAGGACACTCGATCTCGATCCCCCTCCATCTCGATCGATATCCCCCCTCGCCAGATCCCCCTCGCTTCCGAGCACCCCCCGCACCCTCCCCCACTCCACCGCCGCCGACGACCCCCCGCACCCTCCCCCGCTCCACCGTCACAAATGAATGCAACTAAAAATCCAAAAAAAAAACAAATTTGATTATATTTTCAAATAACAAATTTGATGATATTTTCAAATAACAAATTTGATGATATTTTTTATATTCATAAATATTTTCAAATAACAAATTTGATGATATTTTAAAAAAAATATTACTGTTTTTATAAAAATATATTACTGTTTCATATTCATATTCATTTTCTAAAAAATTATTAGATGCAACAAAAAATAAAAAATAAATTACTTATGGCGCACCGCTGGCTGGTGTGCCATTGCTATCTAAAAAAAGATTACTTATGGCGCACCGTCCCGGGGGTGCGCCATTGCTATAAAAAAATATTCTAATGGCGCACCGCCAGGGGGGGCGCCATTAGTAATCTTCCCCCATATAGCTAATCGCCCGATCCCTTCGTCCCTCCCTCGCCAGATCCACTCCCCCCTCACCACACCCTCACGCCCCTCCTTTCGCCGCTCCGACGACCCCCGCGCCCCGCCTCGCCGTCTCGGTCCTCGCCGCCGACGGCCTGCCCCGCTCCTTCCCTCCACTCCTCAATCGCCCTCTCGGTCCTCGCCGCCGACGGCCAGCCCCGCTCCTACGCCCACCACCACAACACAGCCAGGCTGCTCAAGGCCTTCAGCCGCACCATCGAGCCGCGCAACTTCGGCATCAGCCTCGTCGCCGGCTTCCTCCTCGTCACCTGCGCATACTTATCCACCGCCAAGTTCGATGCCATCCACATCGCACCCCTCGGTAAGCCACGCCCCTCTCCTCCTCCTCCCCTCCCTCCACGCATCTGCATTTGCCTCCCACTTCGTCCCTCCCCTCGTCGGCCGCGGCTCTGACTGACCAATCTGGATGTGTGTGTTTGTGTGTGCAGTCAGCCCCTTGGAGACCCCGATTGGCTCGCCGGTGACCGCCGCTGCCGCCACTCTTCTTCTTGTCTTCAGATTTGGGCGTGCCGGGGCTGGACGCGGCATCATCCAGGGAGGGGAGCAAGGACGAGGTGCTGGACACAGACGGCGAGGACCACACGACCACATCCCCTCCCCCCCTCGACGCAAGGTATTGCAAGCTTATATTGCAAGAAAGTTTAAAATTCAATCTAAAATTCAGTTAAAGTGATCTGAATATAAAAACTCTTGGAGTAAAAATTCAGTATAAGAGTCAGTTAAAGTTTCAGTTTTAGAGTAATTTTTAGTTTGTAAAACTGAGAAGTGTATTTTTCTATTTTGAAACTTAGTGTAACTATTTTCAATTTTGATGGAAAACCAGTCTAAAAGTCAGTTTAGACTACATTTAATCAGAAAATGTTGCATCATCATGCACACATGTATCCCCTACTTCATGGTCAATGGCCAGCAGTATCTCTATAGATTGCATATACAGATTTCTTGAACAGTGCTATTAATTACAAATAGAGCAATGTTGAAAATGAAACAAAAGGAATTGGAAAACCAGAAAGATAGGCATTCTGTTGTAAGTAAGCTAAGATAAAAAAAGTGTTTACTTTAAGTAATTATTTACAACAAGCATTGTGTAGGAAAATGTCATGCAGGCTGTAACTTGAACTTGAAGAACTCCTTAGATAGTTTTTTAGTCTCCTTATACAAAGCAAGCTGAAGTTTGAAACCTATTTGTCCTAAGCAGACATTGAAAAATTGCAGATAAGTAGACACTGAAAATTGCAGCCATGTCAAAGTGTCATTTCATTTGGGAGCAGTAACTGTATGTGCTGTCATAGGTGCTCTGCTGTCGAAAACTATATGTGCAATCTCCAGAACAATTATGCTTATGTGAAAATTGTATGTGCAATCTCCAAATGTATCATCATAATGTAGGTGATGTGTTGTGTGATTCTTCATGCTGAGAACTTCAGCTTTTTCAACTTGCTGGACTATATGTTCATTGGTACTACTTGTGATGCTGCTGCTGTACTACTTCAGATTTTTGTCAACTTGTGATGCTGCTGTTGTACCCCGAGAGGCCCTTGAGTTTGCCGGAATGTCGATTAACTTCCATTCCGGCAAATTCGGGTACTCCATATGTCCTATTTTCAGCAAAGGTCATGCTGAAATTTTCCGCGAATTTTAGCACGACTTTGCTAAAAATAGGACATATGGGGTACTTGCGACTAATGCATGGGCCGGGGTATCTTAGTACTTAATTAAGTAGGATCAATTGCCCCTTTATTCTTGCTGCATTAAACACATATGATGAATTCATGTGTGGACAGACGAAAAAGCAACTGCCACAGGTGGCAATAGAGCCAAGTGATTAGGCCCAACTTAGAAATTCTCCTTCCCTTTTCTTGATAGGGTATATTATTAGAAGATACCCATATATATCAGTCAACCTAGGATGCCTCGGCATCGATAAATCCTAAATGATGAAAACTTAACTTAGCATTTAGGGTGCCTCAGCGTCGACAAACCCTAAATGATAAAACCTTGGTTTTAGGGTGCCTCAGTGTTGATAAGAACCTAAATGATGAAACCTTAGGCTTTTAGAGTGCCTCGGCGTCGACAAACCCTAAATGATAAAACCTTAGCTTTTAGGATGCCTCAGTGTCGACAAACCCTAAATGATGAGATCTTGTTCCTTCACAATAACCAAATTTTTGACCAAACTTTTTTCCTATTTAGAGCGAAACGTGGCCCACAACGATGAGGCCGGCGGTTCGGGCGGCAAGGCATTCTGGGAGCTGTTCCAGGAGATGGAGGAAGAACCTCACCGCTATGAGGACGCCGCGGAAGACACCGATCCTGACTACACAACCCCTAGTGGCATCGGGGATGACACCACTGATGGTTCCGCCGAGGATGCCACCACTGATGATGGCAGCGCACGCACAGATGGCAGCCAACCGAAGAGGCAACGGAAGGACCGGCGCCCGAACATGCTCCGCACTGTCAAGAAGGAATTTACTAAAGTGAACTCCGACGGGCATCCAACGGTGCCCAAAGAAATAGTCAAGGGGTACTCGGTTTAGCTCGGGTGCATTCTCCGGAGCACCGTCTCGATCAACACTGAGAACCTAAGGCATAAGGACCGAGGGAATTTGCGCAACCTCCTCTTCACGAAGTTGCACGAACGATGCAAGTTCCCCACTGAATTTGAAAGCACACGCCTCTCAGGGAATAAAGTGAACAGTGCCGCCCTCACGATGATGAGCACGGCCCTGTCTACTTGGAGAAGCGCGGTGAAAAGAATGATTGACAAAGGTGATAGTTATGAGAAGATCAAGGCGAAAAATCCTTCGGTCAGCGAAGATGACTACAAGGAGTTCAAGATCAGGTGCGAGAGCAGCGCAACCTCCGAATCAAGTCAGTGGGGGAAAGAAATGCGGGAGTTGAACTTAGGGAACACAAACTCGGTCCCGGCGGTTATAGAGTGGCGGAGCCTATATGGGACAAGGAGGACGCGGAGCGTGCCGAGCAAGGCCTACTGCCCCGCTTCGAGAAATACCGTGACAAGCAGACCAGGAACTATGTCAGGGCCCGGTACAAGGAGGCCCGGTAACAAAGGAGCTTACCACGGATCCGAAGACCAGGGCGCTTGAGCTTGTTCTAGTAAGGAATACACCCCCGCGTAATTAGCTCCATATGGTTGCATTCTAATTAATGAAGACAAATTTCTAAATGGTTCACATTTCTTCTGCAGGAGACTGAAAGCAGTAGCGCGGGGTCGTCTCAGAGCACCCCTTGGGACAGCACTCTAAATAGGGCGTTGAACGTAATGAAAAACAAGGATAAGCTCAGTAAGCCGTCGTCAGCTGGTCGTGTGGCCGGCAAAGGCTTGTCCACAAAATGGTCGTCATACTATAACGCTGGTGGGCGAAAGGAGAGAAAGACCAGCTCGGAAAGCCAGTCGCGCGCGGTTCAAGAACTCAAGGCACAAGTGGCGCGAATTCCGAAGATTGTCCAAGAGCAAGTACAACAACAACTGGGATCGACGCTCACCAGCATTGTGCCTACCTTGATTCAGGGGTTGACGACGTGGATTGCGGGCGGCCAACAGGGGCCGCCTCCGGTTCCCAGCTTCACGACCAGCAACTCGCACAACGCGCAGGCGGCGCCATTGGTGTCTCTGGCGGAGGCGGTATTGGTGTCTCCGACGCCGGCACGGGCATTGGAGCTTAATGCACCCGGGTGTACGCCGGCCGGCACCTCGGCAGCAAGCGGTCCCTCCGTCAGTTGCACGCCCGCCGTTGGCGGTGCCTCAACATTAGCCGAGCTTGACGCCATCACGGTAACTAATTAAGCCTCTCGGCCAATGACTTCATCTCCTTGCCTTTGACTGGGCATCCCTGACGCCCTACATGTTTTTGCAGGGCATCGCCGATGTTCCATGCACTCTCCTGCATTTCATGGGCGGCGAGCTGATCGATGTCGCCAAGGGCAGAATCGTTCAACCAGGCAACCCCGTGTTCCACGGTAATCCGATGCCACCCACCGTGTATAGGGTTGAACTGGTTCGGGTGCTGCCAGGCTTCGACGAGTTGTTACCTCCGATTCGACCCGCTGGGGCCCACGAAGATGATGTGATGACCCTCAGCGCCTGCGTAAGATGGCCCCTGCTTTGGCTGAAGAGCCAGATTCGTTTGGGGGCGAGGGACACCACCCCACAGAAAACACCGCCAGTCGTGCCGGCACCAAGCCATGGCAAGACCACCGCAACGCTACCAGACATGCCGGACATCCCTATGGCACAGGATCCGAACATGCATATGCCACAGGATCCGGACGACAATGACAACGACGACGGAACATTTACCAACGTCGATAAGTACTTTGCCGAACATGGGTACGGTGACGAATTCTTCGGGCCTCCTTCTCAAGAACCCAACCCTGAGAAAGACGATCGCAATCATGCTGGTACCACGGAGAAACCAAATTGCAACAGGCGTCGTCTGGTGTTCAGTTCTCAGGAGACGCCTCCAGCTGCCGCCTTCACCGAGCCTCAGATAGCCGAGGTGCCCAATATTATCAGCCCCAACACACTCAAGAAGGCGGTCTGTGAGCAGAACTCGATCCCAGTACAGCAGAAGAAGAAGGGACGAAAAAGAAAGAGTAACAAGGGTGCCAGCCAGCCGACACCGAGTACGATCCGTGCTAAGGACGGTCCACCTTCACCTAAGGATATCTCGAGGAGGGTGCATGTAGACTAATCTGCTCAATGCTGCAACCGGTGCTATGCGGAGTCTGCATGACAGTGTTCTTTCTTTGGAGAAGCGGCGTCTCTCCAAGAATGATGTGGCATACCTGGTTTTCATGGCCAAGGTGCCAGAGGGCAAGGGCTTTGTGAATAACGCCATTGGGGGTACGATCGTCCTGCGGTTTGATGACATCTTCGCTATGTTTAACCTTCATCCGCTGCACTACACCTTCGTTCGGCTATTTTCGCTGAGTATGGAGATGCGGATCACTAGAGATAAGACCCTGAACATCGTGATAGTGGACCCCTTCTACATGCGTGCCAAGATCTTGGGCAGCGCTGGGGACCGGCAAGTCGCGAGTTCTTACCTCGAAGTCGTCATTCTGGCAAACCCAGATAAGGATAACTTCTGTGTGCCTTACTTTCCCGAGTAAGTCATCCTCTCACCGCCCCATAACATAGGATTTCTTAGATTTCGATCATTCTTTTTTTCTAACATTCCGTGTTTTGTGCAGTGACACACATTGCACACTCATCCTCTTAAGCCCGAAATATTCCACGGCCACGTATTTCGACTCGGACCGTCAGTTAAAGAAAGACTACACAAATATCAAGAAAGTTCTTGATGATATTCTCCCCGGCTATGCCAGATCTGGAGGCACCTTCACCAGGCCAGTTCGTAGGTACAGCAAGCACGTGTTCTCCCACACTACGACGTTCCCCTGCGTCAAGCAGCCGCCTGGCGGTCATAAGGATGCCTACTACGCCCTCCATCACATGCAGGCGATCGTACGGGACCATAATCACCTTCCGCTACCAAATAATCTCAAAGATTGGGCCGCATGATTGTTGGCAATCCAGGACACGGACATCAGACAAGAATTCTTTCGCATCCACTCGGAGTTTGCGGAAATCATCCATCAAGATGTCCTTCGTACCTCGGGGCAATTCTACCTCAGATATCAACCGTCCAACAGTGAGATAGACACAACGCTACAAATGCAGGCTGACAACGCCCGCGATTTCATGACCATCACAAGAGACGACGGCTTCATCCACGCTCCGGTCCCTGAGTCGAGTTGAAAGTAGTGATGCTATGTGTAGTTCTGAAACATCGATTGGCTCATGTTGTAATTAAACTTTAATGAACTTGTATGTCTCTTTGGTTTGGACAGTCGTTCAACTTAGATGTAATCAATGCTATTTATTAGTAGGACCATGAATCGTGCTATTAATGTGTTGCTTTTCTCTTCCGATCCTTTTGTTGCATACTTATATATCGCTTATGTATTGTCTGTGAATTGCTACTAAGCTTTTGTTTGGCTAGTGCATAGAGATGTCGTCGTATGTCGTGTACAAGGGTAAGGTTCCCGGAGTCTACGACGACTGGGAGGAGTGTCGGAGACAGGTTCACCGTTACAGCGGTAACAGTTACAAAGGGTACACCACTAGGGTGGAGGCGGAAGTTAGATATGCGCGCTATCTAGTGGGAGAGAGGAGGGAGCGGTGGAGGAACCGGATGAAGACCAGTTTCATCGCGATGATGCTCATCGTGATGACCACAACTCTCTTCTATGTGATGGTAGTTTAGATGATCGATATCGACTTGTAATGTGAAGACAAACTCGCTACTCACAGTTTCGAGACTTGTAATGTTCTAACTTTGTTCGGTATTTTAAATTCGGAGACTAATATGATGAATTGTATTCGGAGACTAATCTTCTATTGTATTCGATAAATCTGTTGTTTATATGTTGTGCTCTCTATATTCTGTCCAATCATATATTTTGTAACCTGTGAAAATATCAGAAAAAATAATCCCTAATATTCATACTAGTGGCGCACCACTCAGAACACTAATGGCGCACCGCAAAAAGGACTCTAATGGCGCATCATGCACTAGTGCGCCATTAGTATGCCAAAGCACATGGGTAAATATGGCCCCCTGCGAGGCATACTAATGGCGCACCGTGGGCTATACTAATGGCGCACTGCGTGGTGCGCCATTAGTATACCAGATACTAATGGCGCACGAGTGGTGCGCCATTAGTAAAAAATTCTAATGGCGTGGTGCTAGTGGCGCACCTGTAGTGCGCCATTACTAGGCAAAACAGGTGCGCCACTAGTAGGCCTTTTCCTAGTAGTGCGTTAGTCAGTCCAAATGACATGACCGTATATTCGTATAGCCTGTACCGTGTGGTGAAGGTTGTCTTTGGTATATCCTTTTCTCGTATCTTCAACTGATGATATCCTGATCGCAGATCGATCTTTGAAAACACCTTAGCTCCTTGCAGCTGGTCAAGCAGATCATTGATCATCGGCAATGGGTACTTGTTCTTAATCGTCACTTCATTCAATGCTTGATAATCAACAACCATTCTTAGGGATTTATCCTTCTTCTCAACCAAAAGCACTGTGGCTCCCCATGGTGATGAACTCTGTCGAATGTAACCTTTCTCCAATAACTCCTTGATCTGTTTATTAATCTCCTCCAGATCATTCGCGGGCATCCTATAGGGTCTCTTGGATATTGGCCCTATGCCTGGCTATAGCTCTATCAAAAACTCAATATCTCGGTCCGGTGGCATGCCTAGTAACTCCTCTGGGAAAACATCCAGGTAATCCTTTACTACAGGCACTTCTTCCTGAACAACTCCCGTGAGGGTATTTACTTGGCTACTTCTTGGCGCATAGATACTTGATCCTTTTTCCCTCCGGGGTTGTGAGACAAATTGACTTACTAACACAGTCAATGCTTCCTCCATACTTTGACATCCAGTCCATTCCTAATATCACATCCAATCCTTGTGACTCCAAGATAATTAGGTCGGACGGAAAAACATGGTTGCCAATGGTCAAGGGTATCTGGTCACACCATCGACTAGCCATATACTCTGCTCCAGGTGAGCTTACTAACAGAGGGGTCCTAAGGATTTGGGTTGGTAGTTTAAACTTATCTATGAATTCCCTTGATATGTATGAATGCGATGCACCAGTATCAAAAAGAACAAGAGCGGTAAATGACTTAACCAAAAACTTACCTATAACCGCGTCTGGCTGCTCTTCAACCTCCCCCATGTTAACGTGGTTCACTTGTCCTTTGTTGAATGGATTGGGATTCTTCGCAGCGCTCCCATTTCCGTTTCCATTCTTCCCTTCAGGGCACTCCGTGGCATAGTGTCCAGTCTTCCTGCACTTGAAACAAGTATTGTGGCTTAGGTCTCTCTTGGTGGGTGTGGCTGGATTGGGGCGGTTCTGATTGTTGCTTGCTCCATTCCCATTCCTATTCCTAGGGCCAGTATGATTATGGTTACTTCCTCCATTATGGGTGTGGCCTCCATGGTTATGAACAAGTGCTCCCAAGTTCGGGGTTAGGCGAGGCTTCTGCTGAGCTCCTGAGTTATACCTCCATTGTCCATACTTCCTCTTACGGCTCTCAATCTGCTGCTGCTTCCCTTCAATCATAAGAGCCTTATCTACCAACTCCTAGTAGTTGGTGAATGTTGCCACCATCAACTGCATACTCATCTCATCATTCAGCCCTTCCATGAACTTCTCCTGCTTTGCGGCATCTATGGCCACATCATCAAGGGCATAGCGAGATAACTTGCTAAACTCATCCGCGTACTGAGCCATAGTACGGTTCCCCTGGCGTAGGTTGCGAAACTCAGGCTTCTTCAAATTCATGGCTCCAGTTGAGACATGGGCTATACGGAATGCTTGCTGAAACTAGTCCCATGTCACCGTGGCTATAGGGTAGGTGACAGTGTAATTCTCCCACCATGAGGCTGCTGGTCCATCCAACTGATGTGCGGCAAAACGCACCTTCTCAGCATCTGTACATCCTGCCGTGGTTAACTCCCTTCCAATCCCGCGGAGCCAATCATCTGCTACTATACGCTCGGTGCTACTAGAAAACACCGGTGGCCGCAACCTCAGAAAACGGGCTAAGTTGTCAACTGGTGGTGGTGGTGGTGGTGGATTGTTGTTGTTGTTGTTGCCTTGGTTCTGAACTAACAACTGCATCAGGGTATTCTGCTGCTGGATCAACTGAGTGAGCTCCCGTGGGAAAGCAAATCTGGGGTCACGTCTCGGAGGCATCTGATGGGTTTAGAGGGGAGAGATTAGAATAGAATGAGGTCTAATGAGAAAGCACTACCCATATGCACATGAGACAAACACAAACATTTCACTCAATCAATCAAGCAAGGCATACAATCGGTCTAACTATCATAAAAGTGCTCGGACTATACTATTTACATGGTGGAATACTACTACTGATGTGGTGGTCTACTAAAAATATTCCTCGGTTGCAGACTCCATGATATCTGCTCCAGCTTCGTCTTCAAAGTCACCATCGCTAAGGTTGGAGTCGGTGTCGTCGATGACGATGTAGTCTTCCGGGCGAATCTCCTTGGGTTCTTCGTCTTCTTCTACTGGTGTGGGGTCTCCCATGAATATTCCTATCTTCTTAATCAGGTCGTCATTCTTCGCCACTAGTACGATGATTTCCTCCTCATAATCTTCACGTGTAGCCTTGAGTTCTTCCTCTAGTCCCGCGATCCTAGTCATTGCCTTCTTTAGATCTATCATGCCTGCGCACATCTAGTTCTCCTGGCGTCGAACATGTTGGTTTAGTTCCTGGATGAAAGCTGCAATTGATCTATCCTTCCTAGTGCTGATCATCTCCCATTGCTCATCTCGGTGCCCACAGATCTGGTAGATAGTATCCTTAAGCTCCTTGTGATAAACTTCTCCAATGCGTCCCATGGTGATGTGAGCTGCCATACTCTTTCCTAGACTCCAAGTTGGTGCATCGAAGGAAAACTCTATGGGTTTAGTGACTGGCGTGAAGGTTCTTCCTGGAACTTGAACTTGAATCATCCATCGCTCCTCTTCTGGTAAGGTGGCGTTGTAGGTCCCGGTGAAGCTTGGTATTCCTATGTTCAGGTACCTAGTGACTACCTTCAAGTGTCATCCAAAAGGTGCTTCTTCATCCGGTTGTGCAAACTTGTTCCTTGCGTCCGCCATCCTAAAGAGTAGAAAATGGAGAGGAGTCAGAAATGAGAAGAGAATAGTGATCTATGGTTTTAGCTTAGTGGTCGTGTCCTACACTCAGCGTGTGCTCTGATACCATCTTGTAGCGACCCGACCTCAAACGGTCAAGTCTTTGTGCTTCAGTGTCATCCCTGGATAGGTAATGCTAACACACACAATACTCGAGGATTTATAACAGAGTAGCAATCACACACTTATTACATTGAATGTCTCCAAAGAGAACTTATTACAATAATATGGCTTAAGGCCATCTAATATGATAACAGCGGAAGGCTTGGAAGATAAAGTGAGCCCATCAACTCCAACGGCATAGCTGAGCTGCACGGCAACGACCTAACGAACCTTACTCCTCGTCTGAGAAGTCTGCAACATATTACGTTGCAGCCCGAAAACAGGTCAGCACATGGAATATGCTGGCAAAGTAACACAGTAGAGCAAGAACAGAATAAGGCTATCACTACATGCATATTTGGCTGGTGGAAAGCTCTATGGTTACAGTTTTTGCGAAAAGCCAATTTTTCCCTACAACAAAGGAATAGAATTTAATTTAACTATCATGGTAGTTGAAACATCATTGAGAAGGTTCCTCCAACTCAATCTCAATTAAGGTAATTAACAACCCAACAATATTAATTTAGAGTGATGAGATACTTAAGATACTCCAAGTACTAGATACTCAAGATTGTCCATAACCGGGGACATGGCTAACCATGATTAGTTTGTACACTCTGCAGAGGTTTGCGCACTTTTCCCCACAAGACTCGATCGCCTCCGTTGGATTTCTCGTACTATATGGGGTTTGAGAAACGGATGACCGAGACACAGTCTTTCAAAAACATTAACTCTCTACTCCGGGAAGACCATACCAAACCTACAATCCCACTACCTGCTGATCCACCTCTTCATGAGCTTCACGTAACTTACTCAACTATGCTAGAGCCCATATTAGCTTGTGGCTGCACACGGAAGTTTCTAGCATGAATAATCTCAGTTCCCTTTGAGCCTGGGTGGTGGTCCATAGGAAGATCACACGGGTACTCCAGGATTTCCAAAAAATACAGGCAACACTGGGTACTCCAGGTGCCTCAATCCACCCAGATGTGTATTTAAGTTGCCACCTTAAGTTGAACCATTAATTAACAATCTCACATCTGTCATGGATTTCACTCTGCCAAACCACGTCTACGAGCATAGCATAGCAATATAAGCAACGCGTCGAAGTAACTCCCAAGGGTTTGAATGTAACAAGGCAATATGTTCTACCTCATCAACTACTTCCCAACCCACATGTTAATAACATCCTAGTTATGCAATGTTTGAGGATAGCAACAAATGCATAAAAACTGGGTGATAAAGGGGTATGATCAAAGTGTTACTTGCCTTGCTGACGATCCGCGTAACCTATAGACTCCAAATAACACGCTTCGCACTCCGGGAATTTTATCGCAAACAAACAATAGCATACATAAGAAATCAATCTAAGAAGCATGGGTAAAACTCAAATAAGAAGATCTAACCAGAAAGTTCAACTTAAGAACTCCGGTTTGCAAAAAGAATCAAATCAAACGGAGCAACGAAACTCGAACGGTGAAAGAAACAAGACCCGTTTACTAATGTGGACCTAGGTCAAATTTTACAGTAGCAAAAACTTGTGCAAGTTGGTTAAGAGGAAACAGGGTCTCGAGATGAAGATCTAGGTGCTTGAATCGCCTGATTCTGACTAACGAGCGAAAAGATAAACTAGAACGAAAATCCGATCAGAAATCGCGATAAAAAATAACCGCGGAAAAATACGATAAAAGAAGACTGACGAACAGGCTAACGAACGTTCGTTCGTTATCTATAACTAACGAGCGAAAATCGTTCGATAAAACGAATGTCTGGACGAACGTCCGCTAAAAAAATCAGAAAAAACTGGCAAACCGAAAAAAAACGAGTTAGGGTTTTCTAAAAAAACCAAATCGGTTTTCTAAAAAAATCGACGGCGACGGCGCGCTACCTCGTCGGATCCGGCGGGGTGCGGCTCCGGCAGGGCTGGCGGGCGGCGGGGCTCAGGCGGCGGCGACGGTGAGGCGGCTTGGCGGTGAGGCGGCTCGGCGGTAAGCGGAGGTGCTGGCGGCGGCGCGGGCTGCGGCAGGCGGCGAGGCGGGCTATGGGCGGCGGGGCTGGCAGCGGTGGTGGTGGCGAGGCGGGGTGGTGGCGGCGGCATTTAAAGGGGGCGAGGGGCGGCGTGGCTTGGGCGAGGGGGCGCCCGGGGAGGAGTCCGGCTCGGACTCCCCTCGGCGTTCGTGCTGCGCAAGGTGGCGCGCGCGAGGGAGACGGCGGCGGAACGGGCCGGCTGGGCTTTGGCCAGCTGGGTCCGGAAACCTTTTTTTTAATAATTCTGCCGAAACTAAGAAAAATCCTAGAAAATAAAATAAAAATCTAAAAATGCCAAAACAAATTTTCACCGTCTAAATGAAATATTTAGAACGAGATGAACATTTTCTTGGCCCTAAAATGCAATTTTGAAAACGTGCAATTTTTCTAATGCAAACAAAATTGCAATAAAATCCAAATAAAAACAAACAGTGATTTTAATATTTTTCCTCCAATATTTCATTTATTTTGGAGAAGTCATATTATCTCCTCTCATATTTTAATATGAAATATTTTCGGAGAGAAAAATAATTAAAACCAAAATCCTCGTTTCAAAATTTGATAAAATCAAATTTGAAAACCAGGGAAATCCCCAACTCTCTCCAAGGGTCCTTGAGTTGCTTAGGATTTTGAGGATCGCGAGACGAAATGCAATAAAATATGATATGCAAGAATGTTCTATGTATAACATTCCAAATTGAAAATTTGGGATATTACATGCAGACAAAGATCTTGTTGTTTTTTGTCACTAATTTATTTATCCTAACAATCTTTATGAGTTTCTTTATTTGATTGATATTCATGGACAACTCATTTCCCCATATGCGAAAAGGGTCGAACAGTGGGTGAAAACCTCTGACAGCAGGACCTACATGTGCAAGACCAAATTGTTAAAAACCAAAATATTAGAATGGTTCCTGCAATTGCACAATAATTTGATATTAGACAATGGACCATGCACATGCTAACCTCGATTGTAAACCTCAGTGCTTCCCATTGTTTCCCTGCAACACATATAAGGTAGTTAGTCATCAGGTTAAGTAAGGGTTCGCATGCTATCAGTAAAATATGTTGATGAAAAATAAGCACATTGCAGATTCATCAGATTAATTCAAGCCACATGGAAAACCCATTTATCCAAACCAAGCATGATTAAGAACTAGGAAATATAGCACTTGTATATGTTTCTCATGTATTAAGTGCAGCCAAATTCAATTTATTCCTCACATGCACATCAATACAAAATTCTACCCATGACAATTGGACATCGCATTGCAGATTTGAACCAAGCAGTTAACTAAACACCACAACAAATGAACCAACATTAACTGAGCACCACATTGCAACATAACATACTCCTAATAGAAGATCAGAAAGTTAACCAAACAGTTAACTACAACCAATTGTAGAAATTGTATTCGTTTCTCATGTATTTACTACAGCCAAATTTAATTTATTCCTCACATGGTATACAATAAGGTTCCAGAATGCACCCACAACTATTGAACATCGCATTGCAGAATTGAACCAAACAGTTAACTAAACACCACAACACAAATGAACCAAACGTTAACTAAGCACCACATTGCACATTGTATAACCAAACCAAGCATGCTTGACAACTTGGAAATATATCAATTGTATTCGTTTCTCATGTATTTTGTAAATATAAATTCTATTTATTTCTCTCATGGAAGACAATACAAAATTGCAGCCTGAAGAATTGAACATCACATTTGCATAATTGAACCAAACAGTTAACTGAAGACGGCAACTAATTAACAAAATATTCAATAAGTGAGCACCACACTGCATGACATATAGAACATATACACTAGAGCAACAGATTGCATGGTAAAATTAGATGGCACAATTCACTAGAATTTGTGAGGGAAAGGCAGGAGCGGCACACTCAACAGGTAAACCGAGCATGCTTAGTTGGCGTAGCTAGCAAATGGCAAGGTGCTCCTCCAAGATCTGGGGGTCGGCACAAATGGCAGCCACCGCGACCTCATCCACACGTGCGGCCGCGATTTGCTTCTCCGCTGCCAAATGCTCCTTGGGATCCTGGCTATACTACGCGCACCATGGCTTAGGGCCGCACTTATTTGGTGGAGGGGTCGGTGATTTAGGTGGAAGGTGTCGCGCTCGCACCGCCGGTCGGGGCATGTGGGATGTGGAAGAAGGAGGAGGATGGGGGTCGGGTGTGGATTACCTACCTGGATAGACGAGGCCGAGCAGCATGAAGGAGGGTCACCGACGAGGAAGCGGCGCTGCAAGAAAGGAGTGAAGGTTTCAACTTAGAAAGGAAGGCGAAAACAGGGGAAATGTGGCTTTTAGTAAGGGCGAGGGGGCGGGAAGGTAGATATTTCTGCCAAAGCCGAAAATTTGGAATCGCTTCAGCGAAAAAACTGGCGCGCAAAGTATCATCAGACACGGTCCCTTATTTGGAACTGTGTACAATATGTGAACATCACAAACGATTCAGATAGCTTAACCCGTGTGTGATGAGTTTGAACACCAAAAAATTTGGTTCGAATTTCCATGGTTAAAGTGGTCATCCACGTCATTGCATAATTTGGGTACACAAAGGAGACTACAGCACACCCACACTTCTTAATTGAGCAAGTTCAGCAATTAAACAGAACTAGCTGACCTAAACATTACTCTAACAAATTAAAGACTGGCGCTCTTAATTAAACAAAACAAATAGTACTACTACGGCTGGTGCTCGTCGATCTCTGCCGCCGCCTCCATGTCCAGCTCGCGCCTGACGGTCTCCTGGGGAAGGGGCTCCCTGGCATCCATCGCACCATACTCGGCAAGCATCTCGCCATCCGCGTCCACCATCTCTTTGGAAAAGGCTGCCACAAGCTGGGCATGGGCGGACACGATCTGGGCTTGGACGGGCTCCGTCATCGTAAGGTATGCGGCGGGGGAACGGATGGCTGCTCGAACGCTCTCGGTGATTGCCACCTCTTTGGCTGTGGGTTGCCGATCGTTGTCGGAGAAGCTTCATTCGATTTGTGCGATGACTGCCAGGAGCTGGGCGTGGGCGGCCTTGACATGGTCGTGGGTGGCCTCCATCAGGGCTAAGGCCGCCGCTGCGGAACGGACAACTGCTGTGCCGCTCTCGCCAGTTGTTATCCCCGAGCCAGATGTTGCTGCCGCCACCTAAGAAGCAACATCGGCCGTTTGGGCTGCCATGCCCACCCAGTCGCAGATTGCCGCCGCGCTCATGCACCTTGTTAGCACGCGCATGGCGGCTGCGGCCGCGCTCTCGCCGAAGTGGGCCACCAAAGTTGCCCTCACGACGCGGGTCCACGTGCACATCTTTCACCGGTGACGATTGAACAGTGAAATGACATTTGGGAAGCGAGCTAGTGTGCTTGAGACGCCGGCTGTGGACTATAGCCGACGCACCTTCTCGCATAAGCCATAGGCGTACGATACACCGACGGTGCTCCAGGATATTTTGTGCTGCATCTCACACGTTTGGTGATAATAAACTATATGTGATCTACTTGATTTTCCATCTTGATTTGAATTACATAATGGGGTCACAGCGGCAATGGACGGTGTTCTAATTGCTAGACCTTTTATCTGGAGTGAACATGCAACTATATGTGTGTCGTAAAAGGATTGGAATTATTCAGGGTTCGTTTGAACATTTTATACATTAAATTGGTTTTATAGCCATTTCAAGTGCACAATTCAAAATTAAACTACATGCACATGCCCCCATGCACCAACATGGGTTGTAAAATCATATATGTTTCCATGGGTTTATGCTTATCTTCCATGCAAGAAATGGGGAACTCTCCAGCAAACGTCAACGTACTTCCTTTTGTAAATCTAGTAAATCAAAAATTCAACCGAAATTCATGAAACTTGGCATGCTATAATGGAGAGGCATCAACATGTTGTGGTAAAAATTTTGTCCCATTTGGGGCAGTTTGGGTATAAGCTTCTCATAAACCAGAACTTCTCACAACAAGTGTGATGGTTTTGGTAGGGAACGTTTCACCTTTCTGGACGAAACGATATCTATTGCCTCTTCTCGATTTGAAATTTTTTCCTAGTGTTAACATAGAACAACAGGAGTGTTGTGTCAATTTTTGGGATTTTTCGGGGTTCGCTTGGACATTTTTATACATTAACTGAGTTTTCTATGCATTCATGTGCATAATTCAAATTTGAACTATAGGCACATGCTCTAATGCATATAAATAAGTTGAAAATTCAAATATGTGTCCTTGGTTGCCTGCTTAGGTCCCATGCAAGAAATGGGAATAAATGTCAAACACCCTACCATTGTCACTAGGCCGCAAACATTGAGATACCTGGTTTTTAAGTTCTAGTAAATCCAAAACTCGTCTGAAATTCATGAAACTTGGCATGCTATCATGGAGCGGCATCAACATGTCGTCGTAATTTTTTTGTCCCATTTGGGGCAGGTTTAGGTATATGCTTCTCACAAACCAGAGCTTCTCACAACAAGCATGATGGTTTCGGTAGGGAATGTCCCATCTTTGGGGACGAAACGATATCAATTGCCTCTTATTGCTTCCAATTTTTTTTCTCGTGTCGACATTGAACAACAGGAGTGTTGTGTCAATTTTTGTGATTTTTCGGGGTTCATTTGGAATTTTTATGCATTAAGTGAGTTTTCAATGCATCTATGTGCATAATTCAAATTTGAACTACATGCACATGCTCTAGTGCATATAAATTGGTTGAAAAATCAAATATGTGTCCTTGGATGCATTCTTAGGTCCCATGCAAGAATTGGGAATGAATTTCAAACAGTACGGCACCGTTGATTGCCGGCAAAACATTGAGATGCCTGGTTTTTAAATTGTAGTAAATCCAAAACTTATCTGAAATTCATGAAACTTGGCATGCTATCATGGAGCGGCATCAAATTGCCGTGGTAATTTTTTTGTCCCATTTGGGGCAGGTTTGTGTATATGCTTGTCACAAACCAGAGCTTCTCACAACAAGCATGATGGTTTCGGTAGGGAATGTCCCACCTTTGGGGACGAAACGATATCCATTGCCTCTTATTGCTTTGAAATTTTTTCTCGTGTCAACATAAAACAACAGGGGTGTTGTGTCAATTTTTGTGATTTTTCGGGGTTCGTTTGGACATTTTTATGCTTTAACTGAGTTTTCAATGCATTTATGTGCATAATTAAAATTTGAACTACATGCACATGCTCCAGTGCATATAAATTGGTTGAAAAATCAAATATGTGTCCTTGGGTGCATGCTTAGGTCCCATGCAAGAAATGCGAATGAATTTCAAACACCAGGGCACCATTGATTGCTGGCAAAACATTGAGACACTTTATTTTTAAATTCTAGTAAATCCAAAACTCGTCTGAAATTCATGAAACTTGGCATGCTATCATGGAATGCCACCCGACATATTGTGGTATATTTCGTGTCCATTTTGAGAGAAGGCGCAGTCGAATAATGACAGCCAACAAAGGCATTTTGAAAAAATTGCTGCCACTTTAATATCTCAAATGTTTGTATAATTCAAACCGTGTGCGTTCTATTAACCATTCACGTGACGCCATGTATCTTGGTTTTAATGGCTGTAGGAAGTGCCGTGCGGACAGCTGCTTGACCTTGACTGAACGGGAGGCGTGCGAGCGCAGTCCGTTGCGCCCGCTGATTGAGAGGCATGCAAGTTGTCCTCAAATGCGTGGGCTCACCGAGAAGCGTGCGAGTGCTACCTCTTGAGCACTGCGTTGGTTTTACCTTGAAGAGGAAAGGGTGATGCAGTAAAGTAGCGTAAGTATTTCCCTCAGTTTTTGAAAACCAAGGTATCAATCCAGTAGGATATTACGCTCAAGTCCCACGCACCTACACAAACAAATAAGAACCTCGCAACCAACGCGATAAAGGGGTTGTCAATCCCTTCACGGTCACTTACGAGAGTGAGATCTGATAGATATGATAAGATAATATTTTTGGTATTTTTATGATAAAGAGAAATAAAAGATGCAAAGTAAAATAAATGGCAATATAAATAACTAAGTATTGGAAGATTAATATGATAGAAGATAGACCCGGGGCCATAGGTTTCACTAGTGGCTTCTGTCAAGAGCATAAGTATTACTGTGGGTAAACGAATTACTGTCGAGAAATTGATAGAATTGACCATAGTTATGAGAATATCTAGGTATGATCATGTATATAGGCATCACATCCGAGACAAGTAAACCGAAACGATTCTGCATCTACTACTATTACTCCACACATCGACCGCTATCCAGCATGCATCTATTGTATTAAGTTCAAGAGAACAGAGTATGCTTTAAGTAAGATGCCGTGATGTAGAGGGATAAACTCATGCAATATGATATAAACCCCATCTTTTTATCCTCGATGGCAACAATACAATATGTATCGGTTCCCTTTCTGTCACTGGGATCGAACACCGCAAGATTGAACCCAAAGCTAAGCACTTCTCCCATTGCACGAAAGATCAATCTAGTAGGCCAAACCAAAATGATAATTCGAAGAGACCTGCAAATATAAACCAATCATTCATAAAAGAATTCAGAGGAGAATCAAATATTGTTCAGAGATAATCTGGATCGTAAACCCACAATTCATCGGATCTCGACAAACACACCGCAAAAGAAGATTACATCGAATAGATCGCGAAGAGAATCGAGGAGAACTTTGTATTGAGATCCAAAGAGATTGAAGAAGCCATCTAGCTAATAACTATGGACCCGTAGGTCTGAAGTAAACTACTCACACATCACCGGAGAGGCCATGGAGTTGATGTAGAGGCCCTCTGTGATCGATGCCCCCTCCGGTGGAGCTCCGGAAAAGGCCCCAAGATGGGATCTCTCGGGTACAGAAGGTTGCGGTGGTGGAATTAGGTTTTCGTGGTGCTCCTGGATGTTTGGGGGCTACGTGGATATATATAGGAGGAAGAAGTATGTCGGTGGAGCAACAGAGGGTCCACGAGGGTGGAGGGCGCGCCCCCTACCTCCTGCCTTCCTCCGGTGTTTCTTGACGCACACTCCAAGTCTCCTGTATCATGTTCATTGAGAAAATCACGTTCCCGAAGGGTTCATTCCGTTTGGACTCCATTTGATATTCCTTTTCTTCGAAACCCTAAAATAGGCAAAAAACAGCAATTTGGGATGGGCCTCCGATTAGTAGGTTAGTCCCAAAAATGATATAAAAGTGTAAAATAAATCCCATTAACATCCAAAATAGATAATATAATAGTATGGAGCAATCAAAAATTATAGATACATTGGAGACGTATCAGCGAGCTGTACGCTGCGCAAGCTACTAGGAAGCGAGTGCTTTGACTTCCATGGCCGCCCGCCTTACTCTCCGTGTGTGCGCCCCCCTCAGCAGCATGGGACGCCACCGTTGAACGCTACCTCTCAGTGCCGCCAGCTGCCGTCCTCCCGCCCCCGCCCGTCGACCCAGAGACGACATGATGCAAAGTGATAGCATGATTTGTGCATCTCTTCAACGCAAATGTTTCTTTTGGATGACCCGTGTGCAACCACTTACAAACAATCTGGTGTGATTTGCATCTGTCTCATTGGGTATCTTACCATTTTTCAAACTGGAAAGATTGACATTTGTTGATCTAGTAACATTGCCATTTGTCAACCTTGTACCACTGCGGTTTGTTTAAATATGAAGCTAAAAATCACTAGAAGTATCTAATTTTTGCAAATAAATTCAGTAATTAAGCATAGATTTCATTCATAGATTAAGCAGTAGATCTTAATTTATACAAACAGTTCAACTCGACAGCTGAACCGACCAAACTTTTCGCCAATTGTTGCCAACCACATACTGAAATAACTAGTTCAACCATATATACTAGCTAGTTTTAAGTACGTTGTACAGTTCCACCACATCTATAGTCACATGGACTGAACAAAATAGCCCCTAAATACTACTACTACTCTGGAGGGTCTTTGTACTACATCCGACTGCCTCTCCTCTGCCGAGCGCGCTCAGTAAGAGGCGGAGGAGGAGGAGCCTACCGACGAGCTGGGCAACCGCAATACGGTGCATGCCGCTGTTGCAGCTTCAGCGATGCTCACCTCGAACGCCCTCTGCCGCTCCAGACGACCCCTCTCGAATCGGTGGTTCTCCCCGTAGATCTCCTGATTCCTAGCCTCTGAGGCGGCGTGTGCCGCAGGCATGGCGGCGGTAAGGCTCTTTGCATGCTTGACGAGGCGCTCCTCCTACTCCTGCAGGAACTCGGTGTAGCGCGCAAGATCGCTGATGCACGTGCTGGCATCCACCTCCGCCTCCCGCCTTGGGGCGGCGGTGGCGGAGCGGGTGATGACCCCGGTGGTTGACGGTGGGCTGGCGGCCACGACCACCACCTCTCGCCTTAGGTCCGCGGTGGCGAAGCGGGCGATGGCCGTGGCTTTCGACGGTGGTGTGGCGGCAACGGCGGCCAGCAACAGCTGCCGACGAGCACCAGCATCAAAGCATGTGGTGGGTGTTCCGTGCACACCCAACAGGGACGCCACGAGCACTACACTACGCCGGGGACTACGCCGCCGCCGCGGTGTAGCTTCCCAACTGGAGCTGTCCTTTGATGACGGCGGAGTTGCTGAGCGACGATGACAGACATGTGCCATTGGCGATTGTGGGAGAAGCAGACGACATAAGCTATAGGGAGGGAGGGGAAAATGCGATGCAAGACTCGCCAGCCATGGGGGTTTTTATAGCAGGCCGGTAAGCATTGGGATTTTGGGGGATTTCACCGAGTCGGGCGGGAAGCTTGAGAGGGAACCTGCGAGGTTGCGAGGGAACGGGCTCACCGACGATTCATTGGCGCCACAGTTTGGCCAAAAGAACGCCCCCGCACGCTGCGCAAGCTTTCGCTGTAAGCCGTCTGCGGCAGCGGGGTGACAAGACGTGCGAGAGGAGGATGAAAGGCCACGTACACATACGGTTAATAAAAAAATGTTTGCGATTTAATTACCTACTATACCCCCGTCCTGGTTTATAAGTATGATTTAACTAATAGAATACGAATGCATGACGCCAAAGATTATATAGTTGGATTCGTATTTGAACATAGTTTCCAATTATATAATTTTTATAACATGAATTAACATTTTGTTGGTTAAATTTGAGGGCAAAGTATGGCACAGAATATAAAGGGGACTATAGACTAGACAGAGGTGGTAGCAAACAGCCGCTCTCTATGCAGCGACGTAACTGTCGGCCGGCTTGTAGGCGACCATTTCCTGCATGTTCAACTGCTCTATGCGTGTAGTTGCTTGAGGTTCAGGCGGCCGTGGCGCGCTCTGCTCGCATCCCGCCGCGCGCGCTCTGCTCTTGCGTCCCTCCGGGTGCTCTTCCCTCGTCCCTCCATGCGCACTGCCAGTGTTTGGGGCCAGCGCACGATCACACACGTTCGTGTGCATGCGGTTGCGCCGGGCACGGCGCGACGATGCAGTTACCTGCTACAAAAACTGCCATGTGGACGCGCCGAGAATCCACGTCGCCCGGCCCCCTTTTATTCCTACGGCCATTTACCTTCATCTCTCGTCTCACACGACACAATAAGCACACCCATGAGGACACATACAAAGAGGACGTCCAACGGTTCCAATGGCGCTCCCCGTGGCTCCAATGGCGCTCCCAGCGTCCGACGACGACAATGGCGGGCAGTTCACCACGCAACACGTCGTGGACACCCACGTGATGGGGAAGGCTCTCTCGGTGGTGTACACGAACGATCCGGTCTCAATGGAGAGCTCCATCCAAACTATGGAGCAGTTCCTGGCCGAAGACAAGTACCAAGTGGTCGGCTTCGACCTCGAGTACACCATGGGTCGCGCCGGTCATGATCAGAAGGTTGTTGTCTCCCAGTTGTGTGTGCGACATGACATCCTCGTCTACCACTACCACCTAGCCACAACACCTTGTAAGTGTTTCTCCAGGTTTATCAACAGGTCCGACTATAGTTTCGCTACAGTGGACACCACCAACGGTCTAAAAGCGCTCAAGGTTTCGGGCTTGAAATGCCCGAATCTTGTCAACATCTAGCGCTACTACAAGGTCTGGGGCAGTGACAAAAACAAACTGAACTCCCTGGTTGACCTCGCCTCGGCCATCATCGACCCCTACTACATGAAGATGAAGAATGAGAGCAATAAGGACAGGAACACCTGGCACAGTGTATGGCATGAGAGACTGGATGAACAACATGTCAAGTACGCGGCCATGGACGCATACACAAGCTACGAGATGTATAGGCGAATTGTTGACATGAGGAACTATCTTCTTCCTAAACCAGACGAGGGATCGAGCCACATAGCAGTGGCGGGAGCGTCACAAGAAGTAGATGACTAGACGATCATTTCTCCTACTTTAGAATCCATGCAATTGTTTATTGAGTTGTGTGTGAATCATCTGTATAGTCACTTGTGTAATTGGATGTTTAGTTCAGTTATATTTATATATACATGTTATTCTACTGTAGACAGAGCAAATCACACGGCTTATTAGCAGCAATCGTCTGTGTTATTATTGGTCTTCGCACACATTTCTGATTACGGACCTGTTTGCCATGTGTTACACACATCTTGTTCAGTTGAACTCTTTCCATTGTGTTTCCTAATCACACACAGTTCATCCTAGTGAACCGTATGCTATATATCGCACACGCCTTCATCTGGCTGCCCGTTTCTTTTGTTCCTCCTCATCCCAAATAGTTAATTGAACTGAACCGTATGCCCTGCTTCATACACGCAACTAAAATCTAAACCGTGTTTGATGCATCCGACACCGCAAACATTTTGCACCCTTTTTGACGGTTTATTACACCACCCTTTGTGATTATGGCATCACACAAAGTTTCCACGAAGGGTCTCCGATCGTAGTGTCGCGTTTGGACTGCAGTAGTGGTTCCATTCAAATCATGCAAATTAGAGCCCAAAACAAGAGGAAAAGCGTTAGGAAAGTAGATACGTTGGAGACGTATCGGGTGGGCGTAAAGGAAGTCCCCCTCCACCCATTTCAGATTGTAATCAAGAGGAAGATAACTATTCTGAGGGGGATTCTGAAGGAGAAGACCACTCCTATTTACCCCCTGAGATCTTTGCTCTAACTTGGCATGCTGATGTTGGTAGTATCATGCATATGGTGCCTTGCATTGCTTACTTTATACATCAAATATGTCATCTGATTAGTTTGACATGCTTTGTGTGAATGCCATCTTTTTATTTTCTTTATCGTATATGTGAATTTTGCAATGCCATCCTGCATAGCCAGCCATCTTATATGTGAATTATATCAGGCCATCCTTTTTTCATTACGTATTACATTTGTCAACAATGTTAGTACATTCAACTACTCTTCATGTGCACCAGCCATTTGACACGGTGATGGAAAATTCTGGAGTGAAAACAAGGTCTTCAGAGTAGACTATACTATCTGACGAAGAGCATATCTCGCTGGTTACGGGTATCCCCTCAGAGGAGGATTTAGAGACAGATGACCAGTCCTATTTCCCCCCGAGGTGTATGCTCTAACTTGGCAGGGTTATGTTGCTCATATCGTGTGTATGGTGTCTTGCATTGCTATGTCATTTGATTAGTTTAGACATGCTTTGTGTGAATGCCACTTGTTTAGTGTCTAATTACCATATATGTGAATTATGCATTGCCATCTTGTTGCAAGAGATTATATATGTGAATTATGCAATGCTATCTTGTTGCAAGGCATTATGTATATGAATTATGCAATGCCATGTTGTTTAGCCAATCATCATATATGTGAATTATATCATGCTATCCTTTTTTGTGTTACGTGTTCCATTTGTCGACAACGTTTGTATATTCAACTACTCTTCCTGTGCATCAGCCATTTGAAGCGGTGATGGAAGTATCTGGAGTGAAAACAAGGTATTCAGAGCAGACAATGCTACCTGTTGAAGCAGACATCTTGCTGGTTACAGATAGCTCCTCAGAGGAGGATTCAGAGACTAATGACCAGTCCTATTTCCCCCCTAGGGTCTATGCTCAAACTTGGCAGGGTTATATTACTCATGTCATGCATGTTGTCTTGCATTGCTTAGTTTTTACATCATATATGTGATTGCCATCTGCTTACAAGCTTGCTATATAAATCATATATTTGAATTATATCATGCCATCATGTTTACATAGACAACATCTATATGAATTATGGCATGCCAATCCATTTAATAAAGACATCATATAGTTATATCATCTCATCCTGTTTAGTGTTTACAATCATCATATTTTGAGTTATGCCATTCTATCTGTGAATTATATCATGCTATCATGTTTCCATAGGCAGCATGTATGTGAATTATGGCATGCCAACCTATTTAATAAACACATTATATAGTTATATCATGTTATCCTATTTACATAGTCATCATATTTTGAACTATGTCTTTCCATCTTTTTTAGTTAGCCATCATATATGTGAAATTGTGTCATGCTATCCTGTTTAGTTAGCCATCATATATGTGAAATTGTTTCATGCTATCATGTTTGGTTAGACAACATAAATGTGAATTATTTCATGCCCTCTTTTATTCCCCACTATCCATTGCACCTGTCTATCATACAATGTTTTTCAATTACTTTTCTTGTTTATCAGCCATTTGAATTGGAGAGGGTGATGGCAGTATCTAAGGGAGTAACTACACGGTCTTCAGAAAAGATAGTGCCACTAGTCGATGCAGATAGCACCACGATTGTACTTGCCCAAGAACCAGCCCCACCACACATAACCCAGACTCCCACAGATTGTACCCCTACCCAGTTTGACAGAGAACCAGCTACACCCCTTCTAACCCCAACCCCAGCAGATAGTAACCCAGTTCCAGTTGACACAACACTGTCTCCACCACAGAGCACCCAAACACGAGCATTTAGTAAGGGAACTGCAGTGCCCAAAGCATGAGCACCACCACTCCAAATCCCAACTCAATGCTTAAAGCAGAAGAAGAATTGTTCTCAGGTCAGGTTTTGTAGCTATGGTTCATACTCCTTTGCTCTTGCATCACTGTATTTACTCATACCAACTATTTTCAAATTTGAAGGATGGAATTGAAACCCCAATGGCGCACCAGGTATGTTTTAAACCTGTTTCTTTAATTGGGTTGGTGTTGTAACTTGCTCTATGTTGATTTTAGTTTCAATTGAATAAACAGTTATGTTCTCATCTCATGCAAATTACAAGTGTCATTATTGCTCTGTAGTTTCCGACAACTCATATTCTGTCTATTCTGCTTTGTCTTGAACAAATATTATTTGAACTGTGTCTCTATCTTGATTTGGCAACAAAAACTAGAATGATATAGACCATAAAGTGACCATGGTGCATAGATATATGTTTGTTTCATGTTGTCATCCTATCCACTTTACTACCGGACTGATTTACCAAAATGAGTTTCATATACAACATGGTAAACCTGTGATGTGTCTGCTTGTTTATCTTTTAGAATGCGGACAACATATTGGAGAAGAGTACCCCGTTATGCAAAGGTAAAGGAAGTAATGAAGATAAGGTTAAAGATAGTGAGACATCCCTGTTGGTCTCCAAGAAAGTTGATAAAAACTATCTTGATGACAACAACCCAAGACTCCTGTAGATGTCTGCTAGACTACGTCGGTATTTCCCCAAAGAGGAAGGGATGATGCAGCACAACGACGATAGGTGTTTCCCTCAGTAATGTGACTAAGGTTATTGAACCGGTAGGAGAACCAAGCAACACTACGTAAACAACACCTGCACACAAATAACAAATACTTGCAACCCGACGTGTAAAAGGGGTTGTCAATCCCTTTCGGGTAACGGCGCCAAAAATTGGCAAACGGACGTGACAAAAATATGATAGATGGGATAAATAGATCTCAGATAAAATAAATTGTAGCAAGATATTTTTGTATTTTTGGTTCAATAGATCTGAAAATAAAAGCAAAGGCAAATAGATCACAAAGGCAAATATATTAAAGAAGAGACCCGCGGGCCGTAGGTTTCACTAGTGACTTCTCTCGAGAAAAATAGAAAACAGTGGGTAAACGAATTACTGTTGGGAAATTGATAGAACTTCAAATAATCATGACGATATCCAGGCAATGATCATTATATAGGCATCATGTCCAAGATTAGTAGACCGGCTCCTGCCTGCATCTACTACTATTACTCCACACTTCGACCGCTATCCAGCATGCATCTAGTGTATTAAGTTCATGGAGAAACAGAGTAATGCAATAAGAACGATGACATGATGTAGACAAGATATATTTATGTAGAAATAGACCCCATCTTGTTATCCTTAATAGCAACAATGCATACGTGTCGGTTCCCCTTCTGTCACTGGGATCAAGAACCGTAAGATCAAACCCATCACAAAGCACCTCTTCCCATTCCAAGATAAATAGATCAAGTTGGCCAAACAAAACCCAAATATCGAAGAAGAAATACGAGGCTATGAACAAACATGCATATAAGAGATCAAAGAAAACTCAAATAATTTTCATAGATAAAACATAGATCTGATCATACACGCAAAGTTCATCGGATCCCAACAAACACACCGCAAAAGAGTTACATCATATGGATTCCAAGAGACCATTGTATTGAGAATCAAAAGAGTGAGAGGAAGCCATCAAGCTACTAACGACAGACACGGAGGTCTACAAAAGACTACTCACGCATCATCAGAGAGGCACCAATGGACATGATAAACCCCTCCGTGATGGTGTCTAGATTGGATCTGGTGGTTCTGGACTCTGTTGTGGCTGGAATTGATTTTCGTCGACTCCCCTAGGGTTTCCGGAATATTGGGGTATTTGTATAGCACAGAGTAAGTTCGGGAGGAACCCGAGATGGGTTGTGCTCCCCTCGGAGCACCCCCCCAGGCACTTCTCTGGCCCATTAGATGTCTTCTGGTCCAAAAAAATGCACAAAAAGTTTCGCTGCGTTTGGACTCCGTTTGATATTGATTTCCTGCGATGTAAAAAACATGTAAAAAACAGCAACTGGCACTTGGCACTGTGTCAATAGGTTAGTACCAAAAATGATATAAAATGATTATAAAACATCTAAGAATGATAATATAACAGCATGGAACAATAAAAAATTATAGATACGTTGGAGACGTATTGATGACCCACAAGTATAGGGGATCTATCGTAGTCCTTTCGATAAGTAAGAGTGTCGAACCCAACGAGGAGCAGAAGGAAATGATAAGCGATTTTCAGCAAGGTATTCTCTGCAAGTACTGAAATAAGTGGTAACAGATAGTTTTGTGATAAGATAAGTTGTAACGAGCAACAAGTAACAAAAGTAAATAAAGTGCAGCAAGGTGGCCCAATCCTTTTTGTAGCAAAGGACAAGCCGGAACAAACTCTTAATAGGAAAAGCGCTCCCGAGGACACATGGGAATATCGTCAAGCTAGTTTTCATATGATTCGCGTTTGATACTTTGATAATTTGATATGTGAGTGGACTGGTGCTTGGGTGCTGTTCTTACTTGAAAAAGCATCCCACTTATGATTAACCTCTATTGCAAGCATCCGCAACTACAACAAAAGTATTAAGGTAAACCTAACCATAGCATGAAACATGTGGATCCAAATCAGCCCCTTACGAAGCAACGCATAAACTAGGGTTTAAGCTTCTGTCACTCTAGCAACCCATCATCTACTTATTACTTCCCAATGCCTTCCTCTAGGCCCAAATAATGGTGAAGTGTTATGTAGTCAACGTTCACATAACACCACTAGAGGCTAGACAACATACATCTTATCAAAATATCAAACGAATACCAAATTCACATGACTACTAATAGAAAGACTTCTCCCTTGTCCTCAGGAACAAACGTAATTACTCACAAAGCATATTCATGTTCATAATCAGAGGGGTAATAATATGCATATAGGATCTAAACATATGATATTCCACCAAATAAACCAATTAACATTAACTACAAGGAGTAATCAACACTACCAGCAACCTACTAGCACCAATCCCGGACTTTGAGACAAGAATTGGATACAAGAGATGAACTAGGGTTTGGAGATGAGATAGTGCTGGTGAAGATGTTGATGGAAATTGCCCTCTCCCGATGAGAGGAGCGTTGGTGATGACGATGGTGATGATTTCCCCCTCCCGGAGGGAAGTATCCCCGGCAGAACAGCTCTGCCGGAGCTCTAGATTGGTTCCGCCAAGGTTTCGCCTCGTGGCGGCGGAGTCTCATCCCGAAAAGTTCCTTCTGATTTTTTTCTCATCGAAAGACCTCATATAGGAGAAGATGGACGTCGGAGAGCCACCAGGGGGTCCACAAGGTAGGGGGCGGGCTCGTGAGCAGGGTGTGGGCCCCCTGGCCTTCATCTTTGGCGAGGATTTTTCTTTATTTATTTTAAGATGTTCCGTGGAGTTTCAGGACTTTTGGAGTTGCGCAGAATAGGTCTCTAATATTTGCTCCTTTTCCAGTCCAAAATTCCAGCTGCCGGCATTCTCCCTCCTTATGTAAACCTTGTAAAATAAGAGAGAATATCCATAAGTATTGTGACATAAAGTGAAATAACAGTCCATAATGCAATAAATATCGATATAAAAGCATGATGCAAAATGGACGTATCACGTATCAGCATCCCCAAGTTTAATTCCTGCTCGTCCTCGAGTAGGTAAATGATAAAAACAGAATTTTTGATGTGGAATGTTGCCTAACATGTCATCACATTTTCTTTAATTTATAGCATGGATGTTTGTACTTTTATATGATTCAAAGCAATAGTCTAGTTTTGACATGAGACTTAAATACTCAAGCATATCAACAAGCAACCATGTCTTCCAAAATACCAACGCTAAAATAAATTATGCCTAGCCCATCATGCTCAATCATTCATCCATTCATGAAACACACTCGCATATTAGCTACACCCAATGCTCAAGTACTTTCATAGTGCCTCCTAGTTGGTTCTTTATAAGAGAATATGGAGACTCAAATTAAAATAAAAATTTCATAAAGTAAAAGGAAGGCCCTTCCCGGAAGAAAGTAGGGATTTGTAGAGGTGCTAGAGCTCAAAGCAAAAATTGAAATATAAAAACATTTTCAGAGGCATACGTTTCCCACCAATGAAAACGACTTAGAGCTCCCAACACTTTCCATGCTAGATATATCATAGGAGGTTCCCAAACAGAAATTAAAGTTTATTCCTTTTTCAACCATACTTTCACTCTCCATGGCTAACCATATCCACGGGTGCGCTCCATACCAACACATCCCAAGGAATTTATTATTTGACAACATAAAGTAAATTCATTTTTCATTTCAGGACTGGGCATCCCTAATACCATTGTCTTAATCTCGTGCAATGACAAGTGAATAAACATTCATCATGAGAATAACGCATCTAGCTTGGAAAATATTGGCCACCCCTCACCGCCTCGCGAGCGGTACGAGCACACAAAAAGAGGAATTTATTTTGAAAATTAGAGATGGCACATACAAATTTTCTTAGAACGGCAAAAGAATACCGCATATAGGTAGGTATAGTGGACTCATGTGGCAAAACTGGTTTAAAGGATTTTGGATGCACAAGTAGTGATCATACTTAGTGCAAAATGAAGGCTAGCAAAAGATTGAGAAGCGACCAACCAAGAAAGGAATAATCTCATAAGCGAGCATTGAGCATAATTAACACTGAATAATGCACCACAAGTAGGATGTAATTTTATTGCATGACTATTGACTTTCGTGCTTGCGTAGGAAATGACAAACCTTAACACCAGTATTCTTACTAAAGCATAATTACTCATCAACATGACTCACATATCACATCATCATATCTCAAAACTATTACAAAGAATCAAGTTTATTTTGTCCAATGATCTTCATGAAAGTTTTTATTATATCCTTCATGGATATATATCACTTTGGGACTAATTTCCGTGTGTTATGACATACATCTTATCAAAATATCAAATGAATACCAAATTCACATGACTACTAATAGCAAGAATTCTCCCTTGTCCTCAGGAACAAATGTAATTACTCACAAAGCATATTCATGTTCATAATCAGCAGGGTAATAATATGCATATTGGATCTGAACATATGATCTTCCACCAAATAAACCAATTAGCATCAACTACAAGGAGTAATCAACACTACTAGCAACCTACTAGCACCAATCACGGACTTTGAGACAAGAATTGGATACAAGAGATGAACTAGGGTTTGGAGATGAGATGGTGCTGGTGAAGATGTTGATGGAAATTGCCCTCTCCCGATGAGAGGAGCATTGGTGATGACGATGGTGATGATTTCCCCCTCCCGGAGGGAAGTATCCCCGGCAGAACAGCTCTGCTGGAGCTCTAGATTGGTTACGCCAAGGTTCCACCTCGTGGCGGCGGAGTCTCGTCCCGAAAAGTTCCTTCTGATTTTTTCTCATCGAAAGACCTCATATAGGAGAAGATGGACGTCAGAGAGCCACCAGGGGGCCCATGACGTAGGGGGACGCGCCCTAGGGGGGCGCCCCCACCCTCGTGAGCAGGGTGTGGTCCCCCTAGCCTTCATCTTTGGCGAGGATTTTTCTTTATTTATTTTAAGATGTTCCGTGGAGTTTCAGGACTTTTGGAGTTGTGCAGAATAGGTCTCTAATATTTTCTCCTTTTCCAGTCCAGAATTCCAGCTGCCGGCATTCTCCCTCCTTATTTAAACCTTGTAAAATAAGAGAGAATAGCCATAAGTATTGTGACATAAAGTGAAATAATAGTCCATAGTGCAATAAATATCATTATAAAAGCATGATGCAAAATGGACGTATCAACTCCCCCAAGCTTAGACCTCGCTTTTCCTCAAGCGAAAAGCCGATAACAATAAATATGTCCTCATGTTTAGAGGTAGAGGCGTCGATAAAAATAAAATAAGGACATGAAGGAATCATGATTATTCTCCTAACAGCAACATATATAGATTTTGTCATATGATTACTTATGTTCAAGTGATGATCTATTCACAATGCAAAAGTATAAATCATAAACCTTATTGGGCTCCGACAAACTATAATCTCAGTCATTGAAGCAATTGCAATTTATCATAACATCGGAAAGAGTCTATGTCAGAGCTAAAAAGCAAGTCCACATACTCAACTATCATTTAGTCCTCCATAATTGCTAACACTCATGCAATACTTGTGGTTACGGAGTTTTAATCAGACACAGAGAAAGATAGGAGCTTATAGTTTTACCCCACAACCTTATGGTTCATGCTCCCCTACATCCAATTATATATATATATATATCATGTTCTTTCCAACATGCTGAGCTTGCCAAAGGATAAAATGAAAAAGAAAAGGTGAAGATCACCATGACTCTTGCATAAGGTATAAGATAATAATAAAGGATAGGCCCTTCGCAGAGGGAAGCAGATGTTGCCATGCGCTTTTATGGTTGGATGCATAAAATCTCAATGCGAAAGAACGTCACTTTATATTGCCCCTTGTGATATGAACCTTTATTATGCAGTCCGTCGCTTTTATTACTTTCACATCACAAGATCATATAAATCTTATTTCTCCCACACCAATCAATCATACATATTTAGAGCAATTTTTATTGCTTTGCACCGATGACAACTTACTTGAAGGATCTTACTCAATCCATAGGTAGATATGGTGGACTCTCATGGCAAAACTGGTTTAAGGGTATTGGAAGCACAAGTAGTATTTCTACTTGGTGTTGAGAATTTGGCTAGCATGAGGGGGAAAGGCAAGCTCAACAAGTTAGAGGATCCATGAGAACATACTTTATCTCAGATATAAGAAAGACATAACTCATTACGTTGTCTTCCTTGTCCAACATCAACTCTTTAGCATGTCATATTTTAATGAGTGCTCCCAATCATAAAAGATTTCAATGATAATATATCTATATGTGAAAACCTATCTTTCCTTATTACTTCCTATTAATTGAAACAATGACCAAAGCTATGTTTGCCAACTCCCAACAACTTTTAATCATCATACTCTTTCTATGTGAAGTCATTACTCTCAATAAGATCAATATGAACTTTTTGTTTCTTTTTATTATTTTTCTCTTTGCTTTTATTCACCCAAGATCATGGCAAAATAATCAAGCCCTTGACTCAACACTAATCGTTATTATATATAACTCACGGACTCGATTACAAAGGGAGATCATAAAGCAAAACTCAAAACTAGATCATGCCATAAACTTTATTCTACTAGATCAAGATACTACTAATAGGATTGAACTAAAAAAATGGTAAACATAGGAGTTGTGATTGTGATACGATACCGGGGCACCTCCCCCAAGCTTGGAAGTTGCCAAGGGGAGTGCCCATACCCATGTGATTATATCTCCTTTGTCGGTGAAGAAGGTGGAGGAGATGGATAATCGCACATCAAGCATAAGAGGTCCTCCAGCTTGCGAATAATTCCCTTGAGTGCGACAATATGCTCCTTCAACAAAATATTTTCTTGTGTGAGATACTTGTTTTGAACACGAGCTAACTCAATCATCTTGAAAGCTTCGATCTCAGTTGGGGTAAGAAGGTTATGATCAATTTGAAGGATGTCTTTTTTTGCTGGAGCTTGATCCTCCGTGGCCTTCTTGATCCTTTCATCCTTGTTGACCCTCGTGGGTTCTTCCCTCTTTAGATATATCTTCATTAACCAAGCATCGTTGTCACCATTGTTGGAGGAGGGAGATGACATGATGCCTAGCCTGGAAAACCCTGATAGAAAACAGCTCGAAACAAGAACAAAGGAGGTTTGCGTGATACGGGAGTCAAAACCTTCGGGAGGTTATATAATGAATTTTTACCGACCAAAATATGTAACATGCAAGAAAACGGAGTCCGGAAGGCACACGAGGTGCTCACGAGGTAGGGGGCGTGCCCTGGGGGTAGGGCGCGCCCACCACCCTCATGGGTCCCTCGTGTCCTTCCCGGACTGCTACTTATTTTTCTATTTTTCTAAATATTCCAAAACGGAGAAATATTGCCTTAAAAATTGTTTTGGAGTCGGTTTACTTACCGTACCACATACCTATTCCTTTTCAGAGTCTGAAACGGTCTGGAAAGTGTCCCTTATGTATTCCTCCGGGGTTACGGTTTCAATAATATTGGTTTCAACATTTATGGGATTACCTGAGATATAATGTTTAATTCTTTGACCATTTACCACCTTCGGATTTGTGCCCTCGAAGTTGTTGATTTTTATGGCACCGGAACGATAGACCTCTTCGATAACATAGGGGCCTTCCCATTTAGAGAGAAGTTTGTCTGCAAAACATCTTAAACGAGAGTTGTATAGCAATACATAATCACCTACATTAAACTCACACTTTTGTATCCTTTTGTCATGCCATCTTTTAACCTTTTCTTTAAACAACTTGGCATTTTCATAAGCTTGGTTCTCCATTCAGCAAGTGAGCTAATATCAAATAACCTCTTCTCACCAGCAAGTTTAAAATCATAGTTGAGCTCTTTAATAGCCCAATACGCCTTATGTTCTAGTTCGAGAGGTAAGTGACATGCTTTTCCATAAACCATTTTATACGGAGACATACCCATAGGATTTTTGTATGCAGTTCTATAAGCCCACAATGCATCATCAAGTTTTTTGGACCAATTCTTTCTAGACCTATTAACAGTCTTTTGCAAAATTAATTTGAGCTCTCTATTGCTCAACTCTACTTGACCACTAGACTGAGGGTGATAAGGAGATGCAATTCTATGATTAACATCATATTTAGCAAGCATTTTACGGAAAGCACCATGAATAAAGTGTGAACCACCATCAGTCATTAAATATCTAGGGACTCCAAACCTCGCAAAAATAACTTCTTTTAGCATTTTAATAGAAGTGTTATGATCAGCACTACTAGTTGGAATAGCTTCTACCCACTTAGTAACGTAATCAACAGCAACTAGAATATGTGTGTATCCATTAGAGGCAGGAAAAGGTCCCATATAATCAAAGCCCCAAACATCAAACGGTTCAATAACAAGAGAATAATTCATAGGCATTTCTTGACGTCTACTATTACCAATTCTTTGACATTCATCACAAGACAAGACAAGCTTACGGGCATCCTTGAAGAGAGTAGGCCAATAAAAACCAGATTGCAATACCTTATGTGCAGTTCTATCTCTAGCGTGGTGTCCTCCATAAGACTCGGAATGACACTTACGTAGGATCTGTTCCTGTTCATGCTCAGGTACACAACGTCTAATAACACCATCTACTCCTTTATGAAGATGTGGGTCATCCCAAAAGTAATGTCTTAAATCATAGAAAAACTTTTTCTTTTGCTGGTATGTGAAGCTAGGTGGTATAAATTTAGCAACAATATAATTAGCATAATCAGCATACCATGGAGTACTACGAGAAGTACTTATAACATTTAATTGTTCATCAGGAAAGGTATCATTAATAGGTAGTGGGTCATCAAGAATTTTTTCTAACCTAGACAAGTTGTCTGCAATGGGGTTCTCAGCCCCCTTTCTATCAACAATATGCAAATCAAATTCTTGTAGCAAGAGAACCCATCTAATAAGTCTAGGTTTAGCATATTTCTTTTCCATAATATATTTAATAGCAGCATGATCAGTTTGAATAGTTACTTTAGAATCAACAATATAAGATCTGAACTTATCACAAGCAAATACAACTGCTAAAAGCTCTTTTTCAGTAGTAGCATAATTTCTTTGAGCATTGTCTAGAGTCTTACTAGCATAATGAATAACATTTAATTTCTTATCAACTCTTTGCCCTAGAACAGCACCTACAGCATAATCACTAGCATCACACATAATTTCAAAGGGTAAATTCCAATCAGGTGGCTGAACAACAGGTGCAGAGACTAATGCTTTCTTAAGTATTTCAAATGCTTCTACACAATCATCATCAAAGACAAATGGTATATCTTTCTGCAATAAATTAGTCAGAGGCCGAGATAGTTTTGAGAAGTCCTTAATGAACCTCCTGTAAAATCCGGCGTGACCAAGGAAACTTCTTATACCTTTGATGTCCTTGGGACATGGCATCTTTTCAATAGCATCGACCTTGGCTTTATCAACTTCAATACCTCTTCAAAAACTTTATGCCCCAAGACAATACCTTCATTAACCATAAAGTGACACTTTTCCCAATTCAAGACAAGATTAGTTTCTTCACATCTCTGCAAAACTCGATCAAGATTGCTTAAGCAATCATCAAAAGAGGAACCATAGACGGAAAAGTCGTCCGTGAAAACCTCACAAATCTTTTCACAAAAGTCAGAGAATATAGCCATCATGCATCTTTGAAAGGTAGCAGGTGCATTACATAAACCAAAAGGCATACGTCTATAAGCAAAAGTACCAAAAGGGCATGTAAAAGTAGTCTTTGATTGATCTCTAGCCGACACAGGTATTTGAGAGAAACCAGAATAACCATCTAGAAAGCAATAGTGTGTATGTTTGCATAATCTTTCTAGCATTTGATCAATAAAAGGTAAGGGGTAATGATCTTTCTTAGTAGCTTTATTTAATTTGTGGAAATCAATTACCATCCTATAATCTGTGATAATTCTTTGTGGAATCAATTCATCTTTATCATTAGGGACAACAGTAATACCTCCCTTCTTGGGGACACAATGGATAGGACTTGCCCACTCACTATCAGCAACGGGATAGATTATACCTGCCTCCAGAAGCTTTAGTATTTCTTTTCTTACCACTTCTTTCATTTTAGGATTCAGACGTCGTTGAGGATCACGAACTGGTTTGACATCTGCTTCCAAATTTATTTTATGTTGACATAGAGTGGGACTAATGCCCTTAAGATCATCAAGAGTATATCCAATAGCAGCATGATGCTTCCTCAGAGTTTTCAATAATCTTTCTTCTTCATGCTCTGAAAGGTTAGCACTAATAATAACAGGATATATCTTCTTTTCATCAAGATAAGCATATTTAAGATTATCAGGCAAAGGTTTAAGCTCAAACACGGGATCACCCTTGGGTGGAGGAGGATCCCCTAAAATTTCAACAGGCAAATTGTGTTGCAGAATAGGTTCCTGTTTAAAGAATACTTCATCTATTTCCCTTCTTTCATTCATGGACATATCATTTTCATGGTCTAGCAAATAGTGTTCTAAAGGATCACTAGGAGGTACGGCAATAGAAGCAAGACCAATAATTTCATCCTTACTAGGTAATTCTTCCTCACGATGTTGTTTACTAAATTTAGAGAAATTAAACTCATGAACCATATCATCCAAGCCAACCGTAACAACATTCTTTGTGCAATCTATGGTAGCATTGACAGTATTTAAGAAGGGTCTACCAAATATAATGGGACGAAAGCTATCTTGTGGGAACCAAGAACAAGAAAATCAGCAGGATATTTAGTTATCCCACACAAGACTTCAACATCTCTAACAATTCCCATTGGTGAAATAGTATCTCTATTAGCAAGTTTAATAGTAACATCAATTTCTTCTAACTCAACAGGTGCAATGTCATGCATAATTTCTTTGTACAAGTCAATAGGTATTGCACTAGCACTAGCACCCATATCACACAAGCCATGATAACAATGATCTCCTATTTTAATAGAAATAACAGGCACACCTACCACAGGTCTATGTTTATCTTTAGCACAAGGTTTAGCAATTATAGCAGTTTCACCTTCGAACTGAATAACATGCCCATCTATATTATCAGACAAGAGATCTTTAACAATAGCAATATTAGGTTCTACTTAAACTTGCTCAGGAGGTGTATAAGTTCTAATATTTCTTTTACGAACAACAATTGAAGCTTTAGCATGATCCTTTATTCTAACAGGGAAAGGTGGTTTCTCTACATAAGAAGTAGGAACAATAGGATCATTGTAAGTGATTGTAACATCTCAAATTTTCAATTTGGAATGCTATACATTAGACCATCATTGCATATCATAATTTATTTGCTTTTGGTTTTGATCCTAGAAGTTCCACGCAACTCAAGGACCCACGGAGAGAGTTGGGGATTTCGTTATTTTCATATTTGAGTTTTCACAAATTTTGCGAATAGGATCATTTGATTTTAATTATTTTATCATCAATTATTTCTATTACAAAAATATGAGAGAGGGAATAAAATGACTTTCCCAAAATAAAGAAATATTGAGGATTTAATAATAAAATCAAATAAGATTTTATTTTGGAGTTTTTCGGTATTTTATTTGAATTTAGGAAAAATGTGCATTTTTCAAAATTGCATTTAGGCCCCAAATAAATGTTCACCTTGTGCGCCTTGATTTTAGAAGCTCGGGAAAATTTATTTCGGGAGTTTAGTATTTCTTTTATTTTTTTTTCTGCACGGAATAATTAAAAAAACGCGAACCGACATTGGGCCGTACCCGAGCGGGACTCTGCCCGGGGGCAGCCTTTAAATAGCCGCCGCCCGAGCCGCCCCAGCCCACCAGAGCCGCCGCCAACCCTAACCCTAGTCGCGCCTCGATCCGCGCGCCCGCCGCCGCCGCCAGAGCCGCCGCCGCCGCCGACCCGCCTCCCGAGGTAAAAAAAAGGGTCGCGGTTTTATTTATTTTAGTTTCGTTTTTTAAATAGATCGGTTTTTCCGGTTTATTTATTTAGCGAGCGTTCGTCTGTTCGTTCGTTCTAGCGAACGTTCGTCGTTTTTCTTTTTCTCGGATTAAATCCGCGATTTTTCTGATCGCGATTCCTGATCCGATTTTCGTTTTAGTATGACTTTTCGCTCGTTTATCGGAATCAGGCGATTCAAGCGCCTGGAGTTTCGTCTCGAAACCCTCTATCTGTTTAACCAACTTAAACAAGTTTTTTCCACTGTAAAAATTGCCCTAGATCCAGAATAGTAAACGAAACCTGTTTTCTTTTGCCGTTTGACTTTCGTTGCTTCCTTTGATTTGATTCTTTTTGCAAACCGGAGTTCTTAAGTTGAACCTTCTGATTAGATCTCTTATTTGTGTTTTAACCGTGCATTAGATGAATACTTATTGTATGCTTGTTTGTTTGTCTGCGATAGAATACCCGGAGTGCGCCGCCTGTTACTTCGAATCTTTAGGTTTCGCGGATCATCAGCAAGGCAAGTAACACTTTGATCATACCTCCTACTACCCATTTTTATTGCATTCGATCAATCCTCAAACATTGCATGATTAGGATCTAATTAAACTGTGGGATGGGAAGTAGTTGAGGTAGTACCTATTACCTGTTGTATTATCAAACCTTTGGGAGTTACTTCTACGTTTGCCTATTATGCCATGCTATGCTAGTAGACGTGGATTGGGTGAGTGATATCTATGACAGATGTGAGTTTGTTAATTAATGGTTTATCTAAGGTGACAACTTAAACACACATCTGGGTGGATTGAGGCACCTGGGTATTCCAGGAATGCCTGTTTTTTATGGACCGCCACCCAGGCTCAAAGGGATCATGAGATTTTTCATACTAGAAACTTCCATGTGCAGCCACAAGCTATTATGGGCTCTAGAATAGTTGATTAAGTCGTGCGAACTCTTACAGGGTAGACTAGCAGATGTAGGGGAAAGTAGGTGTAACGGTCTATCCATCGTAAGGTGCTAGCGCTTCTGAAAGACTATGTCTCGGTCATCCGTTTCTCAAACACCATGTAGTGCGAGAAACCAAACGGAGGCGATCGAGTCTTGTGGGGAAAAGTGCGCAAACCTCTGCAGAGTGTATAAACTAATCATGGTTAGTCGTGTCCTCGGTTATGGACATCTTGAGTATCTAGTACCTGGATTATCATGTGAATCTCAACATGTTACTCTAAAAATTAATTTTGTTGGGTTTTGTTTAATGATGATGCTTAATTGGGATTGAGGATGCTGTCAACCATTCTCAATGTTTAACAACCACCATGATAGTTAAATAAAGAGAGAAGTGCATATTTCAACCCTGAACTTTTGCCCTAATCTAATTTACAACCCCGAACTCCAATACCGTCTAAATTACAACCCCCAACTCTCAAAACCGGCTAGGATTCAACCCTCCCCTCTCTGTTGACCTGTTTTGACCTGGTTGACCGGTTTTGATCAGTCAACAGGTCCAATCAGCATGCCACATCAGCAAAATATGCAAAATTTCCAAGGAAACAATCTGTAAAATCGAAGAAAATCCAGGAAAAGAAATAAGAAATCCAATTTCCGAAAAACAGGGAAAATAAAAAAAGAATTTCCAAAAAAATTCCAGAAAAAACCCAAAACCTCAAATTCCTGAAAAAAGTATTTCCAGAAAAAACCCAAAAAATCATTTTTTCTATTTTCCCTAGCTTTTTTCGCGATTTTTTCCGGAATTTTGCTTTTTCATATTTTTTCCTAATCTTGTAGATTTTTATTTACTTTTTCTTGAAATTTTGAAAAAAGAATCTGACGTGGCATGCTGATTGGACCCGTTGACAAGTCAAAACTGGTCACCCCAGGTCAAAACCGGTCAACAGGGAGGGGAGGGTTGAATCCTGACCGGTTTTGAGACTTGGGGGTTGTAATTTAGACGGTATTGAAGTTCGGGGTTGTAAATTAGACTAGGGCAAGAGTTCAGGGTTGAAATATGCACTTCTCTCTTAAATAAATTTATTCCTTTGCAGTAGGGAAAAATTGGCTTTTCGCAAAACTGTAACCATAGAGCTTTCCACCAGCCAAATATGCATATAGAATAGCTGTTTCTTTCCATTACTCTCTATGTGTTACTTTGCCAGCATATTCCATGTGCTGACCCGTTTCGGGCTGCAACGTTAATGTTGCAGACTTTTCAGACGACAATTAAGGAGTTTTTAGGTCGTGGTTCTATACTCAGTGATGCCGTTGGAGTTGATGGGCTCACTTATCTTCCAAGCCTTCCGCTATTATAGTTATTAGATGGCCTTAAGCCATATTTATTGTAATAAGTTCTCTATTGAGACACTCGATGTAATAAGTGTGTGATTGCTACTCTGTTATAAATCCTCCGAGTACTGTGTGGTGTCAACATTACTGATCCAGGGATGACACCTGAGCACAGAGATCAGATCGTTTTAGGTCTGGTCGCTACAGTGGTCTTTTCTTCAACTTTAATAGGTGCAGCTACTTTTACTTCTATGGGAGGATGATATTTAAACCACTTCTCCTTAGGGAGATCAACATAAGTAGCAAAAGATTCACAGAAAGAAGCTACTATCTCAGAGTCAAGTCCATATTTAGTGCTAAACTTACAGAAAATATCGGTGTCCATAAAAGATTTGACACAATCAAACTTAGGTGTCATACCTGACTCTTTACCTTCGTCGAGGTCCCAATCTTCAGAGTTTGCCTTTAATTCTATCCAATAAATTCCATCTGAATTCAATAGTCTTCATTATAAAAGAGCCAGCACAAGAAGTATCGAGCATGGTGCGATTGTTATCAGAAAGCCGAGCATAAAAACTTTGCATAATTATTTCTCTCGGGAGCTCATGATTGGGGCATGAATATAACATTGATTTAAACCTCCCCCAAGCTTGAGCGATGCTTTCTCCTTCGTGAGGCCAGATATTATATATATATATAACTGCGATCACGATGAACAAGATGCATAGGGTAATACTTTTGATGAAATTCCAACTTCAATCTTTTATAGTCCCATGATCTCATATCATCACATAGCCTATACCATATCAATACGTCTCCCTTCAAAGATAAAGGGAAGACCTTCTTCTTTGCAACATCATCGGGTATACCTGCAAGCTTAAATAATCCACAAGCTTCATCCACATATATTAAGTGCTCATCAGGAAGCTTTGTTCCATCCCCTGTAAAAGGGTTAGCTAGCAGTTTTTCCATCATACCCGAAGGAAATTCAAAAGGAGTTTCATTTTCAACAGGTTCAGTAGGTTGAGGAGCAACTCTTTGCTCTACTAGACGGGGTGAAGATACCCCGAACAAGCCCCTCAGAGAATTACTTTCCATAGTAACAAGTGACAGTAAATTTCAGCACACTATATAAAATTTTCCTTACCAAATTCCACCTACCAAAGGCGCTACATTCGCCGGCAACGGCGCCGGAAAAGAGTCTTGATGACCCACAAGTATAGGGGTTCTGTCGTACTCCTTTAGATAAGTAAGAGTGTCGAACCCAACGAGGAGCAAAAGGAAATGATAAGCGGTTTTCAGCAAGGTATTCTCTGCAAGTACTGAAATAAGGGGTAATAGATAGTTTTGTGATAAAATAAGTTGTAACGAGCAACAAGTAACAAAAGTAAATAAAGTGCAGCAAGGTGGCCCAATCCTTTTTGTAGCAAAGGACAAGCCAAAACAAACTCTTATAATAGGAAAAGCGCTCCCGAGGACACATGTGAATATCGTCAAGCTAGTTTTCATCACGTTCATATGATTCGCGTTCGATACTTTGATAATTTGATATGCGGGTGGACCGGTGCTTGGGTGTTGTTCTTACTTGAACAAGCATCCCACTTATGATTAACCTCTATTGCAAGCATCCGCAACTACAACAAAAGTATTAAGGTAAACCTAACCATAGCATGAAACATGTGGATCCAAATTAGCCGCTTACGAAGCAACGCATAAACTAGGGTTTAAGCTTCTGTCACTCTAGCAACCCATCATCTACTTATTACTTCCCAATGCCTTCCTCTAGGCCCAAATAATGGTGAAGTGTTATGTAGTCGACGTTCACATAACACCACTAGAGGCTAGACAACATACATCTTATCAAAATATCAAACGAATACCAAATTCACATGACTACTAATAGCAAGACTTCTCCCTTGTCCTCAGGAACAAACGTAATTACTCACAAAGCATATTCATGTTCATAATCAGAGGGGTAATAATATGCATATAGGATCTGAACATATGATCTTCCACCAAATAAACCAATTAACATTAACTACAAGGAGTAATCAACACTACTAGCAACCTACTAGCACCAATCTCGGACTTTGAGACAAGAATTGGATACAATAGATGAACTAGGGTTTGGAGATGAGATAGTGCTGGGGAAGATGTTGATGGAAATTGCCCACTCCCGATGAGAGGAGCGTTGGTGATGACGATGGTGATGATTTCCCCCTCCCGGAGGGAAGTATCCCCGGCAGAACAGCTCTACCGGAGCTCTAGATTGGTTCCGCCAAGGTTTCGCCTCGTGGCGGCGGAGTCTCATCCCGAAAAGTTCCTTCTGATTTTTTTCTCATCGAAAGACCTCATATAGGAGAAGATGGACGTCGGAGAGCCACCAGGGGGTCCACAAGGTAGGGGGCGGGCTCGTGAGCAGGGTGTGGGCCCCCTGGCCTTCATCTTTGGCGAGGATTTTTCTTTATTTATTTTAAGATGTTCCGTGGAGTTTCAGGACTTTTGGAGTTGCGCAGAATAGGTCTCTAATATTTGCTCCTTTTCCAGTCCAAAATTCCAGCTGCCGGCATTCTCCCTCCTTATGTAAACCTTGTAAAATAAGAGAGAATAGCCATAAGTATTGTGACATAAAGTGAAATAACAGTCCATAATGCAATAAATATCGATATAAAAGCATGATGCAAAATGGACGTATCACATATCAGCATCCCCAAGTTTAATTCCTGCTCGTCTTCGAGTAGGTAAATGATAAAAACAGAATTTTTGATGTGGAATGTTGCCTAACATGTCATCACATTTTCTTTAATTTATAGCATGGACGTTTGTACTTTTATATGATTCAAAGCAATAGTCTAGTTTTGACATGAGACTTAAATACTCAAGCATATCAACAAGCAACCATGTCTTCCAAAATACCAACGCTAAAATAAGTTATGCCTAGCCCATCATGCTCAATCATTCATCCATTCATGAAACACACTCGCATATTAGCTACACCCAATGCTCAAGTACTTTCATAGTGCCTCCTAGTTGGTTCTTTATAAGAGAATATGGAGACTCAAATTAAAATAAAAATTTCATAAAGTAAAAGAAAGGCCCTTCCCGGAAGAAAGTAGGGATTTGTAGAGGTGCTAGAGCTCAAAGCAAAAATTGGGAGATAAAAACATTTTCATAGGCATACGTTTCCCACCAATGAAAACGACTTAGAGCTCCCAACACTTTCCATGCTAGATATATCATAGGAGGTTCCCATACAGAAATTAAAGTTTATTCCTTTTTCAACCATACTTTCACTCTCCATGCCTAACCGTATCCACGGGTGCCCTCCATACCAACACGTCCCAAGGAATTTATTATTTGACAACATATAGTAAATTCATTTTTCATTTCAGGACTGGGCATCCCTAATACCATTGTCTTAATCTCGTGCAATGACAAGTGAATAAACACTCATCGTGAGAATAACACATCTAGCTTGGAAAATATTAGCCACCCCTCACCGCCTCGCGAGCGGTGCGAGCACACAAAAAGAGAAATTTATTTTGAAAATTAGAGATGGCACATACAAATTTTCTTAGAACGGCAAAAGAATATCGCATATAGGTAGGTATAGTGGACTCATGTGGCAAAACTGGTTTAAAGGATTTTGGATGCACAAGTAGTGATCATACTTAGTGCAAAATGAAGGCTAGCAAAAGATTGAGAAGCGACCAACCAAGAAAGGAATAATCTCATAAGCAAGCATTGAGCATAATTAACACTGAATAATGCACCACAGGTAGGATGTAATTTTATTGCATGACTATTGACTTTCGTGCTTGCGTAGGAAATGACAAACCGTAACACCAGTATTCCTACTAACGCATAATTACTCATCAACATGACTCACATATCACATCATCATATCTCAAAACTATTACAAAGAATCAAGTTTATTTTGTTCAATGATCTTCATGAAAGTTTTTATTATATCCTTCATGGATATATATCACTTTGGGACTAATTTCCGTGTGTTACTTTTGATAAGCTCAAACAAATATAAGTGAAGATCATGAGCATAATGTTTCTTTCTCTGAAATTAATTTAAGTGAAGCAAGGGAGAATTTCTTTAAAAAATTACTAACTCTCAAATAAATCTAAGTGAAGAAAGAGAACATTTATTAAAAAATACTAAAGCACAACGTGCTCAAAAAGATATAAGTGAAGCACCAGAGCAATTCCATAGCTCATAAAGATTTAAGTGAAGCATAGAGAGCAATTCTAACAAGTCATGGCATAATTTTGGCTCTCTCAAACAAGTGTGTCCAGCAAGGGATCAAGACTAAAAACACAAAACAAAACAAGAAAAGACTCATATCATACAAGAGCTCCAAGCAGAACTCATAGTATGTGACGAATAAAAATATAGCTTCGAGTAAAATATCGATGGTCGTTAGAAGAAAGTGGGGATGCCACTCGGGGCATCCCCAAGCTTAGTTGCTTGCTTCTCATTGGATAATAGATTAGGATTCCATGGGCATACCCAAGCTTAGGTTCTTCTTACTCCTTATTCCTTCATCCATTGTAAGATAACCCAAAACTTGAAAACTTCAATCACACAAAACTCAACAAAACCTTCGTGAGATCCGTTAGTATAAGAAAACAAAACACTACAATAAGCGCAGTTGCAAACCAATTCATATTTTATTCTTTCATTATATCTATTGTATTCCAACTTTTCTATGGCAAAAACTCTTCAAAGAAAACCATAGAATCGTCAAAACAAGCACAGAACGCAAACAAAACAGAATCTGTCTAAAACAGAATAGTGTGTAGCAATCTGGGTATTTCGAATACTTCTGTAACTCCAAAAATTCTGAAAAATTAGGATGGCCCGAGAAATTTGTATATTAATCTTTTTCAAAAAGAATTTATATTTTATCATGCTCTGTTTAAAAAAAATTATTTTTGTGAGCACAAAAGTTTCTGTTTTTCGGCAAGATCAAACAACTATCACCCAAGAAGATCCTAAAGGCTTTACTTGGCACAAACACTAATTGAAACACAAAAAACACATCATAACAGTAGCATAATTGTGATAACACTCAAGAACATGAAGCAAAAAGCAAAAATAAATTTCATTTACTGGGTTGCCTCCCAACAAGCGATATTGTTTCACGCCCCTAGGTAGGCATAAAGCAAGGATCTAAGTTTTGTCATCTTTGGTTCTAGATCCATAAGATGCCCTCATAATTGAGTCATATGGTGGCCTAAATCTTGTTCTAGGAAAGTGTTCCATACCCTTCCTTCGTGGAAATTGGAACTTAATATTGCCCTTTTTCATATCAATCACGGCACTGATAGTGCGTAAAAACGGTCTACCAAGAATAATTGAACAAGACAGGTTGCAATAAATATCAAGAACAAAAAAATCTAGGGGCACATAATTCCTATTTGCAAGAATAAGAACATCATTAATTCTTCCCATAGGCTTTTTAATAGTAGAATCCGCCAAGTGCAAATTTAAAGAACACTCTTCAATATCGGTAAGACCAAGCACACCACATAAAGATTTCGGAATTGTAGAAACACTAGAAGCCAAGTCACATAAAGAAAAACACTCATAATTTTTAATCTTGACTTTGATAGTAGGTTCCCATTCATCATGTAATTTTCTGGGAATTGAAACTTCTATTTCCAACTTTTCTTCTAAAGATTTCATCATAGCATCAGCAATATGATTAGTAAAAGCTTTATTTTGTTCAAAAGCATGGGGTGAATTCATCATGGATTGCAACAAACAAATACAATAAATCAAAGAGCAACTATCATAATTAAAGTATTTGTAATCCAAAAGAGTGGGCACATCACTAGTTAAAGTTTTGACCTATTCAAACCCACTTTTATCAATTTTCTCAACAAGATTTTCACCCTCCGAATTATCAGGACGCCTTCTAGCTAAAGTTGACTCTTCTTCAATCCCTTTATCATCAATCTTAATTTTACTAAACAAGGAATCAACATAAGAAACACTAATCATTTTAAGATCTTCATCACTTTTATCAAAGCAATCACTAGAAAACGCTTTTTCTAAAAATTCTCTTCTAGCTCTAAGCATAGCGGTTCTTTTCTTACTTTCATCCATAGAAACATAAAGAGCTTTAATTGATTCCTCAACCTTAGGCACAAAAATTTTCATCTTGATATTTTCTACATCATGGGAAATTCTATCAACACTTCTAGACAAATCATCAATCTTATTCAACTTTTCCTCTATTGTAGTATTGAAAACTTTTTGGGTGTTGATAAATTCTTTAATATTATTCTCAAGATGAGAGGTGTTCCTATTATTATTGTAAGAAGGATTTCCATAGGAATTACCATAATTATTAGAGGAATTACTAGGATTAAAACTACCTCCATAAGCATTGTTATTGAAATTGTTCCGCGAGATAAAATTCACGTCTACGGCATCACTATTTTGCTCAATCAAAGTAGACAAAGGAATCTCTTTAAAATCAATAGAAGCACTTTTACTATCAACCAATTTCATCAGATCATCAACTTTTTCACTCAAGAAATTTCTTCAACCGAATTAACTTTTTTTACTAGTAGGAGCTCTTTCGGTATGCCATTGTGAACAATTTGCCATAACATTATCAATAAATTTGGTAGCTTCACCAAAAGTAATTTCCATAAAAGTACCACCCGCGGCGGAATCTAAAAGATTATGAGAAACAAAATTCAACCCCGCATAAAAATTTGGTATGATCCAAAGATTTATCCCAAGAATTAGGCAATTCCTTAGCATCGTTTTCATCCTTTCCCAAGATTGTGCAACATCCTCATTCAAGTTTCTTGAAATTCATGATCTGGGTTCTAAGGGAAATAATTATTGCGGGAGGAGAATACTTAGTGATAAAAGCATATTTGCACTTATTCCAAGAATCAATACTATTGCGGGGCAAAGAAGAAAACCAAATTTTTGCATAACCACACAAAGAAAACAGAAATAATTTCATCTTCATAAAATCATTGTCCACATCTTTTTTCTTTTGCATATCACATAATTCCACGAGTGTGTTAAGATGGGACGCAGCATCCTCATTAGGAGTGCTGGAAAATTGATCTTTCATAACAAGATTTGGCAAAGTGGTATTAATATCACAAGACTTCGCACTAGTGGCGGGAGGAGCAATTGGAGTGCCAATAAAATCTTTGTTGTTGGCATTTGAGAAATCACACAACTTGGTGTTCTCTTGATTCTTTGTGACTACACAACAAGATTGCACTCAAAAATAGATCCGGCAAGAAAACGGCGAATGAACAAGAGGGCGGATAAAATGACATTTTTTTGTGAAGTGGGGGAGAGGAAAACGAGAGGCAAATTGCAAATAATGTAAATTGTGAGAAGATGAGATTTGTGATTAGGAACCTGGTAGATGTTGATGATGCCTCCCCGACAACGGTGCCAGAAATTCCTTTTGATGTCTGCTAGAATACGTCGGTATTTCCCCAAAGAGGAAGGGATGATGCAGCACAGTGACGGTAGGTATTTCCCTCAGTGATGAGACCAAGGTTATCGAACCAGTAGGAGAACCAAGCAACACTATGTAAACAGGACCAGCACACAAATAACAAATACTCGCAACCCGACATGTAAAAGGGGTTGTCAATCCCTTTCGGGTAATGGCGCCAGAAATTGGCAAACGGGCATGATAAAAATATGATAGATGGGATAAATAGATATCAGATAAAATAAATTGCAGCAAGTTATTTTTGTATTTTTGGTTTAATAGATCTGAAAATAAAACCAAAGGAAAATAGGTTGCAAAGGCAAATATATTAAAGAAGAGACCCAGGGGCCGTAGGTTTCACAAGTGACTTCTCTCAAGAAAAATAACAAACAGTGGGTAAACAAATTACCGTTGGGCAATTGATAGAACTTCAAATAATCATGACGATATCTAGGCAATCATCATTATATAGGCATCACGTCCAAGATTAGTAGACCGGCTCCTGCCTGCATCTACTTCTATTACTCCACACATCGACTGCTATCCAGCATGCATCTACTGTATTAAGTTCATGGAGAAACAGTGTAATGCAATAAGAACGATGACATAATGTAGACAAGATCTATTTATGTAGAAATAAACCCCATCTTGTTATCCTTAATAGCAACAATACATACATGTCAGTTCCCCTTCTGTCACTCGGATCAAGCACCGTAAGATCGAACCGATCACAAAGCACCTCTTCCCATTACAAGATAAATAGATCAAGTTGGCCAAAAAAACCAAATATCAGAGAAGAAATATGAGGCTATAAGCAATCATGCATATAATAGATCAAAGAGGACTCAAATAACTTTCATGGATAAAAACATAGATCTGATCATAAACTCAAAGTTCATCGGATCCCAACAAACACACCGCAAAATAATTACATCATATGGATCTCCAAGATACCATTGTATTGAGAATCAAGAGAGAGAGAGAGAGAGGAAGCCATCTAGCTACTAACTACGGACCCGAAGGTCTACAAAAGACTACTCACACAACATCGGAGAGGCACCAATGGACATGATGAACTCCTATGTGATGGTGTCTAGATTGGATCTGGTGGTTCTGGACTCTACGGCGGCTGGAATTGATCTTCGTCGACTCCCCTAGGCTTTATGGAATATTGGGGGTATTTATAGAGCAGAGAGTCGGTTTGGGAGGCACACGAGATGGGTTGTGCTCCCCTCAGAACACCCCCCAGGCGCTTCTCTGGCCCACTGGATGTCTTCTGGTCCAAAAAAATTCACAAAAAGTTTTGCTACGTTTGGACTCCGTTTGATATCGATTTCCTGCGATGTAAAAAACATGCAGAAAATAGCAACTGGCACCTGGCACTATGTCAATAGGTTAGTACCAAAAAATGATATAAAATGATTATAAAACATCCAAGAATGATAATATAACAGCATGGAACAATAAAAACTTATAGATACGTTGGAGACGTATCACGTGTCTTGATGTAGTGTTCGAGTTACTGACCACTACTGCTGGCACAAGCTCTTCGAACTCGCCGCCTGAATCAGTTCGTCTTATTGAGTCTCAACTTCAAGTTGAAAGACATCGCTCAGATATGTTGTGAGAGGAAGCTGAAGGACTGAGGAAGTCATTGCAGAATTCATATGCATACTTTCTGGTGCAACAGCAAGCGCTGGAGGATTTAAGTGCTGAAAGCACAAGTGCTCCTTGGGTGATTTTGGTAATTAATGTCAACATATCTCTTGTTGGACTAATGCTTCTACCTAGTATGTTTCAGATAAGTTCAACAATGGAGTGGCATGGACTAGAGGATGTGGAACCCCTTCAAGATGCTGAGGACAAAGGATTGGCTCAAGCTCAAAGCTTAGGGCTCTACATTTTCTATTTTAGTGATCCAAGATCACATTGAGTCCATAGGAAAGCCAATACTATTAAGAGGGGATGAGGTGTTGCTTAATGAGTTTCTTTCTCAAAGTGCTTAGTGATATGCTCCAAAGCCCTCAACCACTTTATCATATCCACATATGTCCCAAACCGAAAGTCAAACTCGACCCCACCGAAACTTTCTATCCGGTGCCACCGAGTTCTCTTGACATAGCCACTGCCAGAAACCCTAATCGATTCAGTCTCACCGATGGGATCTCGGTCTCACCGAGATGGGCTTGCAAACTCTCTATTTCCTATTGCAATAATTTCGGTACCATCGAGGTATGCAATTGGTCCCACCGAGTTTGCTTGGCCAACTCTCTGTTTTGCTTATTACCCAAATAGGTCCCACCGAGTTTGTGTAATTGGTCAAACCTAGTTGAGGCTTTACCCTAACCCTAGCACATCGGTCCTACCGAGTTCATCATATCGGTCCCACCGAAAACCCTAGCGGTCACATTATGAACCAAATCGGTCCGACCGAGTTTCATGATTCGGTCCCACCGAGTTTGGTAAATTGTGTGTAATGGTTTGATTTTGTGTGGAGGATATATATATACCCCTCCACCCACTCTTCATTCGATGAGAGAGCCATCAGAACATGCCTACACTTCCAACATCCATTTTCTGAGATAGAACCACCTACACTTGTGTTGAGGTCAAGATATTCCATTCCAACCACATAAATCTTGATCTCTAGCCTTCCCCAAGTTGCTTTCCACTCAAATCTTCTTTCTAACAAATCCAAATCATATGAGAGAGTTGAGTGTTGGGGAGACTATCATTTGAAGCACAAGAGCATGGATTTCATCATCAACACACCATCTATTACCTCACTACAAAAAAAAGACACATCCGTGACATTTTAGGCCGAACGAAATTTTTTTGTATCATACATATGACACTTCTATGACGATAATTGTGACAAAACCAGGTATCATCATAGATGTGGTGGGATCCTACTTCTATGACAAAAAATCATGACAGAAAATGGGCTTTTCGTCATGGGCGGGCCGGAGACGCAGTTGCATGACATTCTTTAGGCTGTCCATGATGGAAAAAACCGTGGTAGAAGCGAGGACAAGGAAAATTTCGGGGAGTTCCCGGTTACGGTGGGAGGTCAGGGGCCGAGTGATGCCCGTTTCTCTCATACACGTACGTGCGTGTGTGCGAGGCGTTGGCTCTAATTGAACCCGAGCGAGGCGTTGGGCTCTAACTGAACCCGGGCGATTGCACTGCAGGCTACGCGTTACTGAACCCGAGCGATCGATCGATGGTTGTTAACTGAACCCGATCAAGCGATTCCTTTGCTACTACTGCTAACTGAAGCCGATCGATGCTGCCTCTGGGACGAACAGTGAGCGTTGCGGGGGGGGGGGGGGTGGATGAACAGTGAGCGGTGGCGTTGCCTCTGGATGAACAGGACCCCATGGTCTGGTGGAGGGTTGGATGAACAGTAGATGGTGGAGGGGTGCCTGTGGAGGGGTGGTTGAACAGGACCCCGTGGTGTGGAGGGCTGGATGAACAGTGGACGGGGGAGGGGTGGTTGAACAATAGCCGGTGGAGTAGCGCGCGGTGGAGGCTGGATGAACAGGAGCCCGTGGAGGCTGGAGGAGGTTGACGGTGGAGATGAATAGTATCCCGTGGAGTCCCGTTTTGCGGTACGCCACACCCCTCCCGATGAACAGGACCCCCGTTTCGACCGTAGGAGGTCCGTTTCGTCCGTTTTGCAGTACGCCACACCCCTCCTGATCAACAGGACCCCTGTTTCGACCATAGGAGGTCTGTTTCCTCTGTTTTGCGGTACGCCACACCCCTCCCGATCAACAGGACCCCTGTTTCGACCGTAGGAGGTCTGTTTCATCCGTTTTGCAGTACGCTAGACCCCTCCCGATGAACAGGATCCCGTTTCGAACGTGGCCGGTCGAACACAAGGCCGTTTCCTCTGTTCTGCGGTACGCCAGGCCTCGTTTGCATCGCCTATTCCGTCCAAGCCCTCCCGATGAACACGACCACGCATTCCGTTCCGACCTAGCCGGTGGGCTCCCACGCGTTCCGTTGCCTCCCGATGAACACGATGCATTCCGTTGCCTCCCCATGAACATGACGCATTCCGTTGCCTCCCCATGAACATGACCACGACACTGTTTCTCCGTTCCAACCCAGGCATGTCAACGCCTACTCGCCGTACGTATGCGCGAGTAGGCGTTCGAGACCCCACCCGTATGTACACATACGTGGCCGTATTTTCTTTCTTGCACCCTGGCCGCTGTACGTACGTGTACATGCTACGTGCGCGCCTCTACTACGACACGTACGCGCCTCTACTACAACACGTGCGCGCCTCTACATCCACCAGTATATATGTACATACATGTTCGCGACCAGAATGACAACCCTACGTACGCTTCGACCAGGTGGGTCTCGACTGTCAGGCACTTCCTTGCGTGCGAAGATGTAGCTGGTGGGTCCCAGCAGTCAGGGGGGGGTGAATCGTTTTGTTTTGTTTTTGCCTGGATGCACTTCCTTGCGTGCGAAGGTGTAGCTGGTGGGTCCCAGCAGTCAGGGGGGAAACATTTTTTCGCAAAATACGGTGGCCCTTTCGGTGGGTCCCCGCTGTCAGGTGGAGGAATAATTATTTTGCACGTAATAAGGAGGCACTTCCTTGCTGCGGCCGTGGACCGAGCTGTCAGCGTCTCCATGCACAATACTCTTCCCATGTAAGTCGGTCGTTAACCACATTGACCACGCCGCGCCGAGAGCACCACGGCGGTGGACGACGGCGAGGCCTAGGAAGGGGACGACACGGAGGCAGGGAAGACTCGGCAGTTGTTTTCCACACGGAGGGGAGTACGACTGTACGAGGGTTTACTGGTTCGTCTGCCATCGCCGGAGAATAACAACAGGTGTGGGTGAGTAGAGGGATGGCTAGGCCAGCGATGGGAGTATGGTGGGGCGGTGAGGCCTACGCGGCAGCACAGCCGGCCGTGCGGAGGAGGGAGCAGGCAGTCCCGCCGGCGCTTGTTTGAGCGGCTGGAGCAGGAAGAGCGGAGATTGAAGAAGCACGACGGGCGTAGGATGGACATCCAACAGTCAGTGCTTGTGTGTCAACCTTTTTTAGGAAAGCCTCAAATCTGTGGAAAACAACATATATCCCATCTGCAATTATTTCTAATAATTTACAGCCCATTTGCTAATTCTTAAGGTTTTTTTGGAGCCCATATTCTTTTTGTTAGCATTACAGCCCATATTGTGGCCACGGTTAAAAAATTATACGAAATTTTGCATATTTCGGTGCGGTCCGAACTGTTTTTAATCCCGAAATTTTGACTCACATTCAAACTGATTTACAAAATAAATGTATATCAATATAAAATCCAACAAATTCTCCACGCATAAAAATTAATGTAATTTAAAATCTTGAAATGAAAAAAAGATATTTGAAACTAATTGTCGGTTTGATGTGTTTTAAAAATGTAGCCCATTTCTCATTACTGATGGGCCATTTTCTCGGCCAGCCGAATGAAAGCTCTCCTTGTCTTGAAAGATTTGTAGCCCAATAGGCCTGACAAAGCGACTTACTTGGCAAATCACAAAAAAACTGGGCTGTGGCCGTGGACCCAGCTGTCAGCCTCTCCACGTACATTACTCTTCTGATGGAAGTCGTTCCTTGACCACGTTGACCACGCCGCGTGGTGAGCGCCATGGCGGTGGACGACGGCGAGGCCTAGGAAGGGGACGACGCGGAGCCGGGGAAGACGCGGCAGTGGAAGCCCGCGCGGAGAGGAGTACGAGGATTCACTGGTTTGGCTGCGGTGTGAGGCTGCCGTCTCCGCAGGGCCTGGCTAGCGGTAGGGATAGTAGGGGGCGGTGAGGCCTCTGCGGCAGCACAGCCGGCCACGGGAGGCAGGAGCATGCGGCACGACCGACGCTGCTTTGGGCGGCTGGAGCAAGAAGACCAGAGGTTGAAGAAGCACTACGGCCGTTGGATGGACATCGTACGGTCACTAGAGCTAGAATCGTTCATATTGACTAAGTTGACAAAGCCCTTCATCCCCGTCAACTTAGTGGGCCCACAAGTCAGCCTCCCACCAAGGTGGGTCCCAGCTAGCCGGGTGAGGGAGTCCTGGATTAGGGGGTATCCGAACAGCCGGACTATAACCTTTTGCCGGACTGTTGGACTATGAAGGTACAATATTGAAGACTTCGTCCCCTGTCTGGATGGGACTCTCCTTGGCGTGGAAGGCAAGCTTGGCAATACGGATATGTAGATCTCCTTCCTTGTAACCGACTCTGTGTAACCCTAGCCCCCTCCGGTGTCTATATAAACCGGAGGGTTCAGTCCGTAGGACACAATAACAACAATCATACCATAGGCTAGCTTCTAGGGTTTAGCCTCTCCGATCTCGTGGTAGATCAACTCTTGTAGTACTCATATCATCAAGAATAAATCAAGCAGGACGTAGGGTTTTACCTCCATCAAGAGGGCCCGGACCTGGGTAAAACATCGTGTTCCCTGCCTCCTGTTACCATCCGCCTTAGACGCATAGTTCGGGACCCCCTACCCGAGATCCACCGGTTTTGACATCGACATTGGTGCTTTCATTGAGAGTTCCTCTGTGTCGTCATCATCAGGCTTGATGGCTCCTTCGATCATCGTTAATGATGCAGTCCAGGGTGAGACTTTTCTCCCCGGACAGATTTTTGTATTCGGCGGCTTTGCTCTGCGGGCCAATTCGCTTGGCCATCTGGAGCAGATTGAAAGCTACGCCCCTGGCCATCAGGTCAGGTTTGGAAGCCTAAACTACACGGCCGATATCCGCGGAGACTTGATCTTCGACGGATTTGAGCCCCTGCCGAGTGCGCCGCACTGTCACGATGGGCATGATTTAGCTCTACCACCGAACAGTGTCCTGGAGACCGCACCTGCAGCCGCTCCGACCTTTAATTCGGAGCCAACTGTGCCATCCGAAGGCGGGTGGTTAGACCCCACCGCGGAGGCATCAGCCTCAACAGAGATCGAACCGAACACCAACCTTATCCTTCGCGAGGCCCGTGACTCCCCATCGCCAGACTCTCCTCCGGACTCTCCTCCGGACTCTGAACCATCCGCGCCCCTGCCATCGAATCTGATTGGGCACCGATCATGGAGTTCACCACCGCGGATATCTTTCAGCACTCGCCCTTCGGCGACATACTGAACTCACTAAGGTCTCTCTCCTTATCAAGAGAGTCCTGGCCTGATAATGACAGGCAGGATTGGGATGCGGACGACGAAGAAATTCGACGCCCACCCACCACCCACTTCATAGCCATTGTCGATGATTTGACCGACATGACCGACTTCGACTCCGAAGACATCGACGGTATGGACGACGATGTAGGAGACGAACAGGAACCAGCGCCTACATGGCACTGGAAAGCCACCTCATCTCACGATGTATATATGGTGGACACACCCAAAGGAAACGACGACGAGGAACGGGAGGACGCAGTGAAGGATCGTTCCCTCGAAAAGCAGTCAAAGCGGCAGCACAAGCGCCGCTCCAAACCCTGCCTCGACAGAAACAGCGGTCATATAGACCCAGCCATAGAGCAGGGCGAGCCGGCGGATGACAAAGATGGCATCGAGGAACCGTCCGAACAAGGCAATTTGGATAATCAAACCGAACAACCCGTCCCCAGCGATGATAACAGTCCGGATGACCTCACGCCGGACAAGTTCCTGGAGCAGAAGAACCTCCATAAAATGCTCGTCACCACTGCGCGTAGCCTGAAAAAGTAGAAGCGGAAGCTGAAGACTGCGGAAGATGCACTCAGAATCAGATGGAGCAAAGTACTCAACACCGAAGACAAATATGGCGGCAGTCGCCAGACAAAGAGCTACCCGAAGCGAAAGCTACTGCCTGAATTTAATGAGGAGGCCTTAGAGCAGCCCCCCCCAATCAAAAAACAAAGCAGCCATCCGATCGGATAGACGACCTCACGGCCAACATAGAGCGGCACACGGCGCCGCACACAAGTCAGCACGTGATCCACACGAGGACTCACATCAAAGAGATGGCCCAACCAGATCTATCTACGGGCCAAGAAAGCATGCTCTTGCAAGCAATGCAACACAACAAATATCCGAACACAACGGTACACCGAAATACATGGGTGCCGCACACCCCCTATGTTTCACCGACGAGGTGCTGGACCATGAATTTCCAGAGGGATTCAAACCCGTAAACATAGAGGCATATGACGGAACAACAGACCCGGGGGTTTGTATCGAGGATTACATCCTCCATATCCATATGGCTTGAGGAGACGATCTCCACGCCATTAAATACTTACCCCTCAAGCTCAAAGGGCCAGCTCGGCACTGGCTTAAAAGCCTCCCTAAAAACTCCATCGGAAGTTGGGGAGAGCTCGAAGAAGCTTTTCGGGCAAATTTTCAAGGGACTTATGTCCGACCACCGGATGCAGACGATTTGAGTCATATAACTCAACAGCCCGGAGAGTCAGCCCGAAAGCTTTGGAACATGTTTCTTACTAAAAAGAACCAAATAGTCGACTGTCCGGACACCGAAGCCTTAGCGGCTCTCAAACACAGCGTTTGTGACGAATAGCTTGCCAGATACCTCGGCCAAGAAAAGCCGCGAACAATGGCAGCATTAACAAGCCTCATGACCCGCTTTTGCGCGGGCGAGGATAGCTGGTTAGCCTGATGCAGCACCAGCGGCCCAAATACATCCGAAGACATGGATGGAAACGGGAAATCCCGACGCAGTAAAAATAAGCGCCGGAATAAAGAAGACAACCCGAAGAGCATGTCGGTAAACGCCGGATTCAGCAGCTCTCGGCCAGATCAGCAAAAGCCGCCCTCCAAAGGCAACAGAGACGAACTATCCAGCCTAAATAAAATTCTGGACCAAATATGTGAGATCCATAGCACCCCTGGTAAACCCGCTAATCATACCCGCAGAGCATGTTGGGTCTTCAAGTAGTCCGGCAAGCTCAACGCCGTACACAAGGGGGAGGATACACCAAGCGAAGACAAGGATGAGCCTCTCAAGCAAGACACTGGGGAACAAAAGAAATTTCCACCAGAAGTCAAAACAGTAAACGTGTTAAACGTGATCAAGGGGAGAAACAAAGCGGCACTCCTAGAGAAATATGCCCAAGGCCCTATCACCGAGGAGTCCTGCCATTGGTCGTCTCAACCGATCACTTTCGACCATCGGGATTACTCAGCAAGTATCCGGCATGCAGGATGGGCTGCCTTGGTATTAGACCCAATAATTGACGGATACCTCTTCACACGAGTCCTGATGGACGGTGGCAGCAGTATAAACCTGATATATGAGGACACAGTCCGCAAAATGGCGATAGACCCAACAAAAATTCCCCACAGCAATACTACCATTAGAGGAGTAACGCCAGGCTCAGGGGCTCATTGCACGAGCTCCCTGCTAATAGAGGTTATATTCGGCTTCCCCGATAACTTCCGTAGAGAAAATTTAACCTTCCACATTGCTCCGTTCCAAAATGGCTATCAAGCACTACTCGGACGCGAAGCTTTCGCTCGCTTCAACGCAATACCGCATTATGCTTCCCTCACGCTTAAGATGCCCGGTCCATGTGGCATCATTACAGTAAGTGGAAATATTGAGCGATCCTTGCGCGCCGAAGAGAGTGCGACTGCCTTGGCAGCCGCACACTAAAACGGCCTCACCGACTAAAGCATTTGATAGGTCATCAAGACCACGGACACAGTCAGACGAGTCCGGTGCAGCTATATGAAATCCACACAGGTTCGACGGCCACACCCCTATTATAAAAACAAGGGGATCCACGCGCATAAACAAGTGGCAATTTTCGCTCATCTTGAATTGTACATGGTTTCTTTAATATAACCTACCTTTTTGCACGACAACTTTTCACCTAAGTTCCTATCTTTTACAGATGACCATCGTGCTACACCCGTCCAAGATACGGCACACCGGAGACACAGGCGTAGACGTGCAGCAGGGTCCCGTTCCAAGGAATCTTTTTAGATTAAGACCCTGCATAAACCTTTCTTACTGTCTCTTGTTGATACACATCCCTCGGATTCTCAGTACTATTGAGAAGGATGCTGACGTCTTGGCATGTGGCCACGTCGGAATATTGCACGTACCTGGACACCAGGGGCTTCTTACAAAGGGCACTGTTTAGGCCCGGTTTACACCATAAAGACCGAATACCTTAGGGAGTGTTCGGCGTCGCGAGTTTGGCCTTATATGCATCAGCTCCGAATCATGTCTTTGGTCAAATGTTGGGTTTGCCCGGCTCCTGTGTTTTGCTGCCTTACGTTCCGCTCTATCGGCTAAGGCGGCACCAGGAGAACTACTGCGATTGTTCCCTAGTTCATCTGGAGGAGCACCTTAGTAGAGAAGCCGAAAACTGACTGTCATGATATAGAGTGAGACTGGTCAACCACTCGATGACCTATCGGAATCTTCGGGATTCCTCCGCCTAAACGAAGGGCCGTTTCCCAGCCAGGCATGTACGCACCCCAAATTCGGACGAGTGCGGAGCCACCAGGGGCTATATAGTAGCCCCACTATCAAACTCCTCTGGCTAAGTGAAAGTGTTAAAGCATTATAGTCCGGTTGCCTAGTTCGCCGCGCTATCACCTCCTTAATAGGACCAAGACGTTGAATTAAGTGTGAAAACGCGTCTTCTGCGAACACCCCCGCATTATATGCATGGGGTCTAAAGCCGACGACTGCAATCTTTCAGGTTATATACATATATATGTAAACGGCCGCACATGAGGCATCATATTACTTTTGGGCAAAAGTATAAATACAGCCTTGATAAATTCAATAAAACATTGTTTTTACAATGGGAATACATGTCACTCAAACATAATATTCTTCGAGCACTGGGCCTCTATCGAACGAGCGCCTTCAAGAACTTCTTCAAACTAGTGCTCGACAGCCACTCGGCCTATGGTCGAACCCTGCGCCGCAACAGTGGTGGCATCCATCTCCACCCAGTATGTCTTGACACGGGCAAGGGCCATCCGCAAGCCTTCTATGCATGCCGACCTCTTCATCGCATTAATGCGCGGCACCGCATCAAGGAACTACTGCACCAAGCTAAAATAACTGTTCGGCTTTGTCCTATCTGGCCATAGATGATCTACAATAGACCTCATGGCGAGTCAGGACAATCTATTCAGCTCAGCCATTCGGCAAGCTGATCAGTCAATGGAAGCGGACGCTCTGGAACGTTAAATTGCGACCAGAGCAGTGTGTCTACTTCACGATATGTTTGATCTCGGAAGTATTCGGCCGCATCGACAGCGCTCGCCGCCAAGTCCAGATATGCGTCTGCCAAACTCCACAGCCGATCCAGAGGGGCATACCAAGGATCTCCAAACTTCCTCCGCAGCATAAAGGGCTTCCCAGCCACAATATCCCCGGCTTCACGCAGTTCCTCCTTCTTTGCTCTCATTGCATAGCGGGTGTCTTTGGTTGCCATCGTGGCCTTTTCCAGGTCCATCGCCTTTGCCCGGTTTTCTTCTTCAAGAAGCTGGCAGCGGTCGGCGGTGTCTTTCAACTTTATAGTCATCTTGGCCATTTTTTCTTTGGTCTCGCTATGCACGGCCTTCTCGGCTCTTAACTCTTCGGCCGCCTTCAAAGCGGCCGCATTATTACTCCTTGCTTGCTCCTTGGCTCGGGCAAGCTCCGCCCGAAGGGTCTCCACGGTGGCAGCTCCATCTGTAGTCACAACATATTAAAGATACTGGCATCACGCTGCTCTTACTATGTAACATTCACCAGAAAAATCACCTACCCTGTGCCTCATCGAGCCGCTTGTTAACAAGCTCGATGTCGGCATCCGCCGCATCCAGTTGTCACTTTAGTTCGGCAAACCCATAAGTCCGACTAGCCACCGGAGCTTCAACCACCTGCACATGAAGGCGGTCTGGTTATTACCTGGGACTACGATCCTCTGTTTGCCGCCGTTCTCGACGACAACGAGAGTCTCAGGGGCTACTATCTACACATGGCACACCTAAAAATGTGCGGTACTATCACAAATGTATATCATTTCACGTACCTCAAAACCCGTCAGTAGACTCATAAAGGCTTCATGCAACCCACTTTCGGTGGACGAAATCCTTTCAATCACCGTACCCATCAGTGTACGGTGTTCTTCTGAGATAGTTTCTTGCTCTAGCAGATACCTCAGTGCGTCCGACCGCATACCAGACGGTGCCGGATTCTTTTGGTTGCTCTCTTCAAGAGCCGGATACTGCGGACTTCGGGCGACCATAGGATTATCTTCTGGCCTCACCTGATCCGGCGAGGCCCTCCATGACGACACTTCAAGGTCGCCCGCTTCTTGAGCGGGGGAGTCCGGGGGAGGCGTTTCGCTCTCCATCATCTCCGGAAGAAGATCCCCCAAAGACGAGCTCTGCTGAGAAGGGCTAGATCCGAACTGCAAGATAAATGCTTCAGTTATTTTCCTCAGAGGTAAGGTAGTATATCTTCACTATTAAAGTACTTTTTGATTACTTACAGCTCATTAGCGGGCTGATCTCCACGCGGACTTTGTGCGGCAAGAGCACCCTCCAAGGCAGGACCCTCTGGTGGAGATTTCTTCTCCCGTTTGGAAACCTTGGGTTCCGGATCTTCAGAGGTAGTCCTCTTCCTTCCCCGGGGTGAGAGAATGTCAGATTCCTCCCCTTGGTTATCCTCCCTCACGGAGGCGCTCGTTCCCTCGGTCGGAATAGGTAGCGGCGGAGGCCCGCTTTCGCCCTCTTTATTGCCCCCTTCATCTTCCTTTGAGGGCACCGGGCAAGGTGCTGGCTCGAGCATCTTCTCCAGCACCGGATTTTCCAAGCCTTCAGGAAGGGGGGCTGAACACCGGATCATCTTCGCCTTTGTTATCCAGTCCTGGTTAAAAAGCGATTCTTCAGAATGACGTCATGATAAATGAAAGACAATGTGTTCGGCTAGAGAATTACTTACTTGGGCCGCGGTGCGGTTGCTGCTCAGGCCCACGTCCTCAGTAGTGTCCGGACACTCTATTTGAGGTCCGAAGAATGATTTATACATCTCCTCGTGCGTCAGGCCGAGGAAATTCTGAATAGTACGTGGTCCTTCTGGGTTGAACTCCCACATGCAGAGGGGCCGGAGTTTGCAAGGCTGGACTTGACGAACCAGCATGACTTGCACTACCATAACCAAACTAAAGTCTCCCTCGAAGAGATCTTGGATGCGGCTCTACAGTATGGGCACATCCTTGGCTGGACCCCAGCTCAGCCCCCTGCTGATCCATGACATCAGTTGTGGTGGAGGGCCCGAGCGAAAGGCGGGGGAAGCTACCCACTTGGCACTTCTAGGAGCGGTGACGTAGAACCACTCTCGTTGCCATAATCCGGACACCTCTGGAAAGGAACCTTTTGGCCACGGAGCTCCAGCAATCTTGCTTATTAATGCACCCCTGCACGCTGCATACTGCCCCTCGACCGTCTTCGGCTTCACATCAAAGGTCTTGAGCCACAGGCCGAAGTGAGGGGTAATGTGGAGGAAGGCCTCACATACGACAATAAATGTCAAGATGTGGAGAAACGAATCAGGGGCTAGATCGTGGAAATCAAGCCCGTAATAGAACATCAAACCCCTAACGAAAGGATCCAGAGTAAGGCCTAGTCCTCGGAGGAAGTGGGAGATGAACACGACGTGTTCATTGGGTTCAGGAGTAGGGATGGCCTGCCCTCGGGTGGGCAGCCTATGCGAAATTTCGGCGATCAGGTATCTGGCCTCGCTCAACTTCTTGATGACCTCCTCCGTGATGGAGGAAGGCATCCACCAGCCTTGAAGGCTGGATCCGGACATGATTGAAGGTCCGAAGCACCTGACCTGGGCTTTGGGTGTTAGAACTCGAGGCGGCTGAAGGATTCGATTGAGCACGAGAGGGAAAAAAAGTAAAAGCCTTCTCCCTTTATAAAGAGGGCGAATATCAAGCGTCCTCCTCATGGCCGTTTGGGACTTGCCTAAAATCTAGGAGTCCTAGACACGGTTGGGTTACCCACGACCATATTGATGAGAATCCCGTAATAAGGGGAACACAATCTCTTCTTTGACAAGACGTGTCAAGAAACCGCCTCGCGTTATGGGCAGGCCTGGTTAAAGAAAAAACGGTTCAAACAATCACCGGGCATGGCATGTTGTCATGTTGCCAAAACGTGTTAGCAGATTAGATTTGTGGAAATATTATTCTCCCTACGGTGGTATGTGGAACTTATTTTGCCGGGTCGGACACTATCCTTGTATTCAGATTCTTCCGTGGCGTATTGGAGGAGGAACCCGCCTTGCAATACCGAAGACAACACTGCGCACCGGACTCATCGTCATTGAAGCCTGGTTTAGGGGCTACTGAAGAAAAAACGGTTCAAACAATCAACTTATTTTCTATGATTTTTAGAAGTTTTGGGTATTTTCTGACAATAATAAATCATTTCTGATTTATTTCAAAATTCCAAAAAGTATTTACTGCGTCAGCCTGATGTCAGGGTGATGTCAGCAAGTCAACAGGGCTGGTCCGGGTCAAACCTGACCAGTGGGGTCCATTGGTTAGTGACCCAGTGCATCCTAGGCTCAATGCCAGGTGGGTCCGGTCAACAGACACGTCAACACAGTCAACTCCGACGCGTGGGTCCCGCTGGGTTAGCACTAATCTAAACAGAAAGTAAACTAATTAATTTTGGCACCGGGGCCCACATGGCAGTGGCACTAGGGGGTGATTGCCGGGGTGTTTAGGCCCTAATTAAGTGGCCACGTCGGCGGTTTAGTGCCGGCGATAACCGGAGCATGGCAGCGTTCGCCGTCCGGCCAACTCCGGCGTCGGGAGGGCGCGCGGCTAGTCTTGTTGGAATGGCCGCAACACAGCGCGTCCACCGATGGCTGAGGATGCGGCTGGGTGGCTGGTAGCAGCAACTGCGGCGAGCGAAGCGGCGGCCGGAGGTCGGGCATCGGTGGGTTAGGCGCTACGGTGCGTTTCGAGATGAACCGGTGGGTTCTGCGGCTTCCGAGGAAGAGCTGAGCACGCCTATGTGCTCTAGTGTGATGTGCGAGTGTTCTAACCGCGGCGGCGACATGGCCGGCGGCAGGGAGCGTTCGGCTCTGGTGGCTGATGCGGTTAGAGAGCGAAATAGGCGTCGGTTCATGGGGAGAACGGTACAATGGCTCACCGCGGTTCTTCCGGTGCTTCTGGCGAGGCAGGGGAGGCACGGGGTCCGGCGAAACGATGACGGGGATCTCCGGCAACCGTGGTTAGAAATGGCGGCATTGGCGAGGCTTCAGGGCATCCGACGTTGCGTAGCTCAGCGAGGAGGTCAAGGGCGACGCGCCGGAGCTTCTGGACTTATCGGCAGGGCGAGGGGTGGTCGATGGCCATGGTGGCAGCAAACGGCGGCGACGGGCGCGCTCGGGTGTGGCGTGGGAGAGAGAAGATGAGGGGGAGAAGCACGAGACAGAGTGAGGGAGGTCCAGGGGGCGTGGCGTCGCGAGGGAGGTTCGGGGCGACGAGGAGGAGCGGCAAGCAGGAGGTAGCCGGGGCGCGTGTGCGCGCACGGCGGCCACACGCCCTCCTGCCTACTGGCAGGAGGTGGAAGACGACAGGGAGGAGCCCCTGGTGGGCTAGGCTGGCTTTGCCCAGCTGGCTGCTACAGTACCCGGCCAGGTGGGCTTTGCCAGGTAAGTTCCTTTCTTTTCTTTTTTTTGTTTTCTATTATTTGCAGTTTGTTTTGATTTGATTTAAATACCAAATCAATTTATAAGCTTCTGAAAATTTGGATGTGGATCAAATGGACAGAATCAAATTCACACATGGAGTTTCAGAATTTCTGGACTTATAGTTAATATATAGTAAATATAAATCCAATCCAAATATTTACTAATTTAATTCAAAGTCACAAAATAAGTATTTTTGAGATTCCAAAAATATTGGTTTGAATTTTACCTATTGCCAATATTTTCATAAATGAACCAGAACATTTTCTAGGGTTTATTTGAAGCAATTTTTAATGTTGATCATTTTTAGAAATGATTTCCGAGGCTTTCCACTTTCCCCAATTCAACTTTCATAAATTTAAACATGATGCAAGATGATTGATGCAAGGACAAGCAGTGACTAGCTAGGGATGTGACAACTCACCCCCACTAAACAAGAATCTCGTCCCGAGATTCAAGACGTGAGGTAAGGAAAAAGGTGGTCACAAAACTATCACAATCCTCATGATCGATTTGCCCTTCTGGTAGCTGTTGACACATTGCATCATATTGATCTTGATGTCCTTGCCTTCGAGATCTTAGTCCAGCACGATGGTGACAGAAAGAAGCTCTACAGAAATCGATCTTCTCAAAGATCGAGCAACTCAAGATCAACTCATGGAGTGAGACGTAGAAACATCTCTGGAGCTGAGAGGCAGAACATGCATTAGGAGGGACGGAAGAAACAATTTGATGAGGGTTTCAAGGTAGCGAGGAAACAATTACCATGATCCCAGAATGGGGCACCTTAGAGGAGGTGACTCGTAGGATTAGTCCCTTAAGTGGCAAAAGGAATTACTTTTGATATCTAGACCATTGAAACTCTTTATACCAGCCTAAGGAAATCAGCATCGATCGTTTCAGGGAGTTCGGAAGAATGGCATACTCAAACTAGGATGGATGATGTGGACTACCTTGTTGAATACAACCCAATGGATGATTTTTTTTCTTATCATCGGAAATGGATGGAACCCGTGGTAGGACCACTTTGAAGATGATCCTGATCAGTAATTACTGAGAAGGGTAGTCTATAGTAGGATGACACAATGGCGGTGCAAGCTGGGAACAAAATGCAAATGCTGGGAGTGATTCTAGTAACTGGGGAGAAACCCAACAGTAGAGTGATATTCCACTATTTGAAAGGTTATGGCATAGTCGAAGAAACTAAGAACGGATCCCAATTAATGCCGACGAAAAATCCTAGTGCTTGCACGTGCTCTCAAGAACTTGAGCATTTCCGTATTCATCAAGGTTTTACCAATATCCGTTTCAAGGATCCTGGCAACACAACATGCTACCATGATGAATAATGGTGGAAGCTGCAGATGCAAAGAAAGATAACACTTTCTCAGATTTCACCTTAGCGAGGCCAAGGGATCAAAATTTGGATGATCGACCGAGAGACATTTAGCACTCCGCTTCTAATGTTCTCCTTGATGTGCTAGCATAACCCATTTATTGATATGGTTTGGTATCTAGGACATCAAGTAAAAGGTCGGACTTCGGAAACACAAAAATCCATAAGGAACTACTATTGGAATATACTCTATGAGATCCTTACGGGGAAGTGGCCAACTTCTTCAAACAAGATACTACAATAATGGGCCTTCCGGCTAGTTGTGTTGGCCACGACATCCACGTTACCGGGTTACCGAGAGACCAATATTATAATTCTTGGGACACGTTCCAACCATCATATCTGGCTGAGATTTAGATCCGGTTGGTGTCAGGATATTCCAGACTCATCGAATCTAGAAAGAAAAGTGAAAGTTTGCAACACAAATCGACGAGATGACGTTGCGAGATTCTCGGAAAATGAACTACGATAGCAAGCTTCAAAACATGAGCTGGTCCTGCTAAACACATGTGAACATGCTATCCTAGACAAGCATGGCCACATAGTAGTCTTATAATAAAACACTACCGAGTTCAGGTTGGGAACCATCATCGAGGATAATGAAGTCCTAACATAAGTCATGACTAGCTCTTATGAAGGAACTCCTTGTTCTTGAACAAATCAATCAGTGGCTTGGTGTGCTAGGGATACGTATGGAATGAAGATGATCAGTCTATCAGACCATAGAATACTTCGCACATGCATGACTGACTTGGGATGATTCCAGAGGAGGTAAAACAAACTTTCTCGAATTCATGGCGGCAACTTGCATCAAATGCACATGAATTAGAGGAAGTCACTCCTTTCATCTGAACATATGCTTCATGAATGAAACACGAAGATAATGCTTATAAAGTTTCCAGCACTAGTGTAATGTTCAACCAAATCATGGAAGAGACAAAGATGTTGTCGATGGGCTCAACAACAATTCATCCAGGTTTCCATATAAATGGAACTCCACAATCATGTGAACAAGGTGTTAGCATTAGTTAGACCCAAAAGATATAATGGTGTATGCTCGAGGAACAACCACGAGTAAGACAACATTACGAATATTGTTGGTTCTGATTTGATTTAGCGCTAGCCCATACTCAAATCAAAGATTGGTTAAGACAATAGCACCGACAGTTGATCACGAGGATCAATCGATGAAGATGTCATCTTTCTTCAACACACACACACAAAAGATATCCCTTAACATGAGCTAAGTTAGACAAGCTTTTATCTTCCAACTCTCCAAGTTACTGTTTAGCTTAACCAACTAGCTCAGGGGTATCCAACACAGATTCTGGGAGAATGGGTGGTTTGGAGGAAAACCAACATGATCACGAACTCAACATAGCGGTCAGGTGACAAACTGGTAATACTTCTGAGAAGATATTCGGAACATCACGAACCACCGATATGTTACTAAGCTCGAGAACAATCTTGATTTTCAGAGCAAGACGATATGAATAAATAAGCAAGGGATTGAATAATCCTAAATCATTGATCGAAGAGTGCACCGGAAATAAGGACTAGGTAGCACAATCTATCTTAGAATGATGAGTCAATAACCAACACGCTAAGAATGAGAATATTGTACATTTACTACCAAGCAACTAGTTGCTAGGAGTATTGATTTCACACATCACGGTTCACTTGCTGGTATTCCGGTTGCAACAACACGGAACCGAGGAGAGAATGATGATGGCGAGAAGTATCACTGCATCAAGAATTCATAAGAGTTGATACAATTATCATGACATTCCTGACATCAAGAGGGCAATACTTCAGGGTAGAACAAAATCAAAAGCTAGATTGGCATTTGATCTGCGGAATACAACTGCTTTGACCCAATTCTAGATGTGGATGAGGTACTGGAGTTTGTTTCTCCTAGTCATTCTGGAATAGAATGGCTTGATGAACCACAAGAGTAATAGGCATCGATAACACGAGTGCACGACTACTCCTGACTACAAATTGATAGACGGGGATCAGGATACAACTAAAGAGGGACAACCCAAAGGAACATATGTTTTTCTGAGTTGTGGATGCAAAGATTAGTATGTCGAGCGAAGCTCAACATTTCATCCGGATAACCCATGCGGAAAGGGGTAGAACTGGCAGATTCACAATATAGAATGGAGAACTCATCAAGAGCACTCTGGTCGTGACCTTTTGGTTTAAAAGAACTCCTGCCAAGAATGGTTCATGGTAATTGGAAGAAGGATGTACCACGAACCTCGAGGACTATCGCAATGGTTACTAATATCCTAAAGGAACTAGCAACACTATCAACATGAGGTAAGTAGGGTGAATCTCGGGTTCAAGAACCCATGAATAGAATACCTACTACTACATGGCATCACGGGATGCTTTCGAGAATAATGGCCAGAATCACACACTGGGGATACAAAACATGGCTAGATCACTAGGTGACTCCCTAAAACACCTAGGGTCATAATAATAGCTCCAACCTATATACCGAGGCAATAGAGTACCTCAATGCCTCGGTTAGTGTGCTTATTCTGGCCAAAGGAACATCAAAAACGGGAAGAAGGAATTTACAAATGCATCAGATTGTTTAGAAACCTGGGATGACTCGGACAGCATAACGGCTGTAAATGCTCAAAAAGATTTGAGACATCCTGCAAAAATTATGGCATAACCACTCAACATCACAATATCAAGGTTCCGAGACCAACTATGAACACACGAAAGTACTGGAAACTGAACTGAGACATGAATCCATCAATCCTATAAGTCTACGGATTAGTAACACGTCATCCTGATAGATAGATGAGAAGGCCTAGTTTCTTAACCCCGTAGAAAAGAAGAGGTTGACTCAGATCAGAAGGGCATAAGGTAAAGGAGTAAAAAGAGCCTTACGTTCCCTTCCACAATCAATTCCCTTATATAACTAAAGCATTTCTAGACTCAACTTCGACCAGTTTGGCTTGGTAATCCTACAAGCAGTCAGGCTCTGATACCAAAGCTGTCAGGACCCCGATTCTAAGTCAGACCGATCTAGCCTGTAACACCTCATATCACTTTGCGGCCTCACGCACGGTATTCCCACGGTTGTCGCCTTACCATGGCCCGGGACCGTTTGTGCCTTTTGGCTCACGTATATGATAGTGTCGCTAGCATCCATATGACAGAGAACCCGGGCCGACATGACTAGTCGTAAACCCAAAGTGGCACTAACTTACGGGGACAGGCATACATGAATCAACATCGAGCATGTCGGTCAGCAGCGTGCGAATCCAGGCTGTAGCACTGGGCTAACAGGACTCCGGGAACCCGGGCTGTAGCAGGCTAGGCAGGACTCCGGATGTCACCACGTAACATTTCCCCGAAGGGACAGACACAGGAATGAAGTGAATCACATGCCGGCCAGTCAAGTGTTCCGGAGCAGTAGTGCTGGGCTAGTAGGACTCCGGTGAACCGGGCTGTAGCAGACTACTATGGCTCATGGAAGCACAAGACTACATTTCCCCATAAGAGAGGCTACCAAGGATAAACAACTAGGTTGTCGGATCCCACACATACCAAGCATTTCAATCATACACACAATATGCTCGATATGTGTAAATACAACATGGCATCACAACAAGACTCTACGACTCAAAGTATTTATTCATTATGCTCCGTGGAGCGAGATATTACAAACATGGGTCTCATGACCCATCATTCAGAGCATACAAATCAAAGCACATGCGGAAGCTTAGCATGTCTGGGTACATACATCTACAAATGAAAAAGGCTGAGAAGCCTGACTATCTACCAGATCCTGCCGAGGGCACAAGATCGTAGCTGAGGTATCAAGCTAAACACCGAAGTCCACACGGAACTACTAGCGAGACTGACGTCTCCCTGCAAAACATAAAATAGGCAAACGTGAGTACAAATGTACCCAACAAGACTTACATCAGAACTAACTACATATGCATCGGTATCAACAAAGGGGGGGGGGTGGAGTTTAACTGCAGCAAGCCAGCTTTGACTCGGTGGCTATCTTAAACTACGACTGCAAGTAACTCTTTTGAGGTGGCGCGCACGAGTCCACATATTCACTATATCAATACACCACTATGGATCCGCTCCCATCTCCCTACGAGAAGGCCATCCATAGCACTCACGCTTATCTTGCGAGTTTTAGGGTATCCACTTTCACTTGTCTATGAACGGTATAGGCAACCAAGCAGTCCTTTACCGCGGACACAGCTATTCGAATAGATGATGTTAAACCTGCAGGGATGTACTTCTTCACACATGCTCTCACCACTTACCGCTGTTTACACGACATGTACTCGGAAACCTTCAAGCGGAAGCCCAACGAGGGTGTCGGCCACGGCCTACCTAAACACTCAAGTCTCTAGTCCAGGTCTATCGCCTATCCAGGTTCCATCCGGAGGGAGTCCGGCCAAGGTTTCCACATAAAGCCCTGGATGATGTGTACAGGGTTCCGAGACACCAAACGGGCGTCCGGCATGCCCGACCACGGTGTATCTACCGCATCATAGCCCACCCATAGTGTCAGCGCTACGCACGACCGCCAACACATATCCTATAAACACCAGAAACTAGTTGCAACTCCTGGACAGAGAACTAGGGTGGTTAAGAAGCCGAGAGGGTCCATTGGTTTCGGGCCCAATGTGTGGTAGTAGTTTGTTCTTAAATCACACATACAGATCTCGGTGCTTAAGGACGGTTCCAATGAAACAACCCACCATGTACTCCTACATGGCCTCTCATCGATACCTTTACCAAATCGTGTTCAACACACTTAGCTCACACACAGTAGGACATGTTCTCAACTTTCCAATTCATCCCTGATGAATCAGACCCGACTCAACTCTAAGCAGTAGCAGGCATGACAAACAAGCATGAATGAGTAGGCACATCAGGGCTCAAACAACTCCTACTCATGCTAGTGGGTTTCATCTATTTACTATGGCAATGACAGGTCATGCAGAGGAAAGGGGGTTCAACTACCGTAGCATGTAACACTTGAATCATTGTTGTACTAATGCAGTAAAAGGGAGCAGGAGCGAGAGAGTGGGATTGTATCGGAATGAACAAGGGGGTTTTTCTTGCCTGGCACTTCTGAAGATAATATAGTTCTTCATCGGTGTCATCGATCAACCTCAGAAACATCGTCGACTGAGAGGGGACGGTTACCGACAAACAGAGAAGGACACAATAAATGCAATGCAACAATATGATGCATGAATGTGACATGGCAATATGCTGTTGATTGGCCTAATGTAACTAGCAACAAGTTAAATGGAGTTGGTTTGAACACTAGGTTCAAATTCAAACTCCATATGTGCTTTCTTAAATGCCATTTAACTGAATTGTCCTAAACAGAGGATATAAGTTGCTCTAACATGCACAAAAATGCCATAAACAGATTCTTTGGATTTTTCTGATCATTTTTCATATATAAATTATTTCATTCTGAGCTACGGTTGATTTTCTATGATTTTTAGAAGTTTTGGGTATTTTCTGAAAATAATAAATCATTTCTGATTTATTTCAAAATTCCAGAAAGTAATTACTGCATCAGCCTGACGTCAGGGTGATGTCAGCAAGTCAACAGGGCTGGTCCTGGTCAAACCTGACTAGTGGGGTCCACTGGTCAGTGACCGAGTGCATCCTAGGCTCAATGCCAGGTGGGTCCGGTCAACAGACACGTCAGCACAGTCAACTCCGACGCGTGGGTCCCACTGGGTTAGCACTAATCTAAACAGAAATTAAACTAATTAATTTTGGCACCAGGGCCCACATGGCAGTTGCACTAGGGGGTGATTACCGGGGTGTTTAGGCCCTAATTAAGTGGCCACGTTGTTGGTTTAGTGCCAGCGATAACTGGAGCACGGCGGCGTTCGCCGTCCGGCCAACTCCGTCGTCGGGAGGGCGCGCGGCTGGTCTCGTTGGAACGGCCGCAACGCGGCGCGTCCAGCGGTGGCTACGGATGCGTCTGGGGTGGCCGGTAGCGGCAACTGCGGCGAGCGAGGCGGCGGCCGGAGCTCAGGCATCGGCGGGTTAGGCGCTACGGTGCGTTTCGAGATGAACCGGTGGGTTCTGCGGCTTCCCGAGGATGAGTTGAGCACGCCTATGTGCTCTAGTGTGATGTGCGAGTGTTGTAACCACGGCGGCGACATGGCTGGCGGTGGGGAGCGTTCGGCTCCGGTGGTTGATGTGGTTAGAGAGCGAAATAGGCGACGGTTCATGGGGAGAATGGTACAACGGCTCACCGCGGTTCTTCTGGTGCTTCTGATGAGGCAGGGGAGGCACGGGGTCCGGCGAAACGACGACGGGGATCTCCGGCAACTATGGTCGGAAACGGCGGCATTGACGAGGCTTCAGGGCATCCGGCGTTGCGTAGCTCAGCGAGGAGGTCGAGGGCGACGCGGCGGAGCTTCTGGACTCATCGGTAGGGCGAGGGGTGGTTGGTGGCCGTGGTGGCAGCGAACGGCGGCGACGGGCGCGCTCGGGTGTGGCGCGGGAGAGAGCAGAGGAGGGGGGAGAAGCACGGGAGAGAGTGAGGGAGGCCTAGGGGGTGCATGGCGTCGCGAGGGAGGTCCAGGGCGACGAGGGGGAGTGGCAAGCAGGAGGTGGCCGGGGCGCGTGTGCTTGCACGGCGGCCACACGCCCTCCTGCCTACTGGCAGGAGGTGGAAGACAACAGGGAGGATCCCCTGGTGGGCTAGGCTTTCTTTGCCCAGCTGGCTGCTATAGTACCCGGCCAGGTGGGCTTTGCCAAGTAAGTTTGTTTCTTTTCTTTTTTTCTATTATTTGCAGTTTTTTATTTGATTTAAATACCAAATCAATTTATAAGCTTCTCAAAATTTTCATGTGGATCAAAAGGACAAAATCAAAGTCACACATGGAGTTTCAGAATTTCTGGACTTATAGTTAATATATAGTAAATATAAATCCAATCCAAATATTTACTGATTTAATTCAAAGTCCCAAAATAAGTATTTCTGAGATTCCAAAAATATTGGTTTGAATTTTACCTATTGCCAATATTTTCATAAATGAACATGAACATTTTCTTGGGTTTATTTGAAGCAATTTTTAATGTTGATCATTTTTAGAAATGATTTCTAAGGCTTTCCACTTTCCCCAATTCAACTTTCATAAATTTAAACATGATGCAAGATGATTGATGCAAGGACAAGTAGTGACTAGCTAGGGATGTGACACAAACCGAATGAAACTCTCCTCGTCTTGAAAGATTTGCAGCCCAGCAGGGCCGCTAAAGCAAGTAGGCCTTTTTTGGGTATTTCTTAAAAAATAGAACTGGGCTAGCCATTTTCAGCAAGAAAAAAACACAACTGGGCTCATGATGTGGTAAACATAAATAAAACCATGGCTAGACGGGCCATAGCCCCCGCTCAGCCCCGTTGTTACCCTGATCCGTCGCTAAAACTAGTATAAATAACAACTGCTTGTTCCTAAAAAAAAACTGCGTGACTTGCTGGGTCCCTGGTGTCAGCCGCTCGTAGTGTAATTCTCTCGTTTATTGACTACGTTGACAATGGCGTGAGCACCAGGTGTCCAACCATTAGGAGGAACCATATTTTTGGGCTTGAACTATAGAGGCACTTGCTTGCGTACTGCCATGACGCTGGTGGGTCCCTACTATCATCCTCTCCACGTACAGTCATCTCCTTGTTCCTCTCAGCTGTTGACGACATTGACAATGCATGAGGGCGGCACACCGCGCACGGCGAGCGAACCAAGGCCGCAAGGCGGAGGACGACGACGAGGCCTCGGACGGAACGAACAGGAGCCATTGAAGACGCGCCGGTCCAGTCGCGGGCGGAGGGGAGTACGAGGGTTGACTGGTTCGGGCGCGGGTGCATGTTGGGGCTGACGTCGCCAGAGAATAACAGGACGTGTGGGGGAATAGCGGGAGGGATTGGCCAACATTGGAGGGTACGTAAGGTAGGGCGACGGAGGCGCGGCCAGCCATGGGAGGCGGGAGCAGGCGGAGCCAACGGGGTGGTTTGGTTTGGGCGGCTGGAGGAAGAAGAAGAGAAGAGATAGAAGATACACGACATATGTTGGATGTCAATCCAACGACTGGTAGGCAGAATCGTTTGTTGACTGGCTAGTAAGTTGACACCACCTTGGATAGGCTATTTCCTCGCCGGTCCCAAATGTTAGAATCCAAATCTGTCACGGTCATGCAGCCGTTCCTATGAAAATTTACAGCCCATTAGATGTGCTAGTTCGAAATAAGTTTGCGGGTGCTGGTGGGGGCTAATCACTTGGCTTGTGTAATGCACAGTGAGCTCAAGCAGCCGGCGAGAGTGATGTTATTTCCCTTGGTTGGGATTTGTTACAATATTTCACTCTAAATTAAATGAATGACAAGCCATTTGCCTTGTTTCAAAGAAAATATGATAGTCACAGCCGAGTTGAAAAGGGCAGGAACATCTAACTCCAGCTTACAAACTGTACAAAAGCACGAGGGTTAATTGTTCATCAGGTTTACAAAAAACCAGATTGAAAAGGGCAACAACATCTAACTCCAGCACTGTTTTCGGCACTCACAGTCAAATGGATCGGTCAGGTCCATAGAATGAACATCCTGGGTCGTAAAATTTACTGGATTATGACCACAATATGATGTAAATAGAAGCTCGACACGTTCAGAAGCTATTTTGCCCACCTGAAAGTCCTTTTTTTGCTCTTCGACATACCCATCCGTCAATTCAGTAAATATATGGGCTTTTGAATTGATTTTACTATTTACTAGTGTGGATGGGCTGTTTTGTCTTGGGCCCAGACAAACAATTACTACTAGTTCAGTGGAGACACTCTACAGCTACCCAGAAAAACAATTACTACTAGTACAGTGGAGACACTCTACCGCTTATGGCTCCTCCTAGGTCATTGAAACGTCTCCCTCTACTGAATGTCGTTATACTTTTGTTCACTGACATGCGGGCCATGCAGCGCGCGGGCCCAAATGCCATCCACAAAATTAGAAGGCATTATGCAGGCGGAGAGTCACCCCGGTCGTAGCGTGGCAATAACGAGCTGTCGTATCACAAAACCCCACCTCCACGCAGTCTAAGTTTGACGGGCGATGCAACGATCATTTCACTCTTCACTGAATCCCCTTCTCCCTCACCGTCTTCAAGAAAGGCAACACTCGCATCTGCCACTGTTCTTCTCTCCGAACAAAGGGAAGGTAAGCGGATCCGTGATGTTGGTATATTTTCATTCAGAGAAAAAAAAGAACTTTTGCAAAGCAGTAACCGATCCTCACTCTCTTTTTTGTTTCATTGTCATTGCGATTGTGTTTTCCTTTTAGTTGTCTCCTAGTATTCGTCAGTTTCATGATGGACCAAGGAGAACCAGGCAAAGATCTGACGATATTGCAGCAGACGCGGGAGGCTGATCCCCACGAGGCAGAGAGCTCCAAGAAGATGGAGGCAACCACCGAGCCGACCCCAGATACGCTCACGGTCACTACTGAGATGGTCAACGCCCCGTTTGAGGTTACAGCCCCCGTGGCACTACAGGAGCAGTTTTCCCCCTTCGAGGATGTGTCCCCCCCCCCTCGCGCTGAGCTGCCCAAGGTGATTTCCTTCTTGCCGATCTTGATTGTGGTTTTTCATCTAAGTATGTGGTGATTTTTTTAGAAAAGGAAGTATGTGGTGATTAATAATGCAAAATTTTATTAGCTTCGATGCCATGCTATACATAGTGGTTTAAATAACTTGTGTTTCTTATAATGAAAAGTAATTCAGAATTTGTTTCTGTTTCAATTAGAGCCCTGATGCAGACAAGGATTGTGTGGTTGTACATGTCACTCGTTATGAGGCGGACGACCTGAATATACGCACTGGGAAAACAGAGTTCTTAGGCTGTTGGATCCTGGAAGCCATTTGCGGTTATACCAATGAAGAGTTGTATTCCAGCCTCACTATTGTCAGGCGGGTTGTCCAGGGTGTACTGAAGCACAAGAAGTTCAAATCCACTCCTTCGTTTGTGAGGCATACTGTTCTTGTCAAGCTCACGCAGGAAGATGACGTGGCAGGCCTCCACAAACAAGTTTATCAGTGGCAAGGCCACAAGGTTGTCTTCATGAAGGTTCACAGGATTGAGCTGCTGCGGGACGTCCTCGATGATGTTCATGGCAAGCTTCGTCTTGTGTCCAGCCCAAATTAGATCGAGGCATGAAATAGTTGCCCCAGCTAGTGTTTAATAGAAGTTTGGGTTGTGTCTAATTATCCGAACCTTGCCTGTTATCGACCCCTCTGGGGCTAGTACTCTGTTTGAATCCGTCTATGGGAACTACTGCTACTTTTGTGTGCCCGTGAATCATGTGACCATCGTAATTGTTGCCGAAACAGATGCGTCCTCACTAGTTTTTTATGAATATGGCATGGTAAGACATAAGTTGTCATGGTTTATCATATGAGCAGTGTGTGTTTTGATGAAATAGAGTACTCGTTTGAGAACTGTGCGCTGACGTATACATAAGTACTTGTAAACACTATTGGTGCTACCCCATTTGTAAGCAGTTGTGCAAAACACGGCACATTGGCTCATTTCGCTTCAACACTAGGCTATCGACCAGCTAACAATCAACAATTTGTTGTCTGACATATAAGCAACTATGTATCTTGTTACAGTGGTTCATGCAGTTAATTGAGGCCACAATGTAATAAATTCCAAACGTTCACACGCTAGTCCAGCGCTCATGTGGAACACTCACATTAAACTCGTCTTCATAAAAAACTTGAAAAGCATAAGTTAAGCAATTTTATACATATCAATGATTCATAGAACATAACAAACATATACTAGTTCACAACAAAAGACCAAGTTGTGAGAAGGTTTACAAATCAGGAAAAAACAAGCAAGGCTTCTTTGAGCAAAGGGCCTCCCGGCAGACTTAAATTTCCTGGAGTTCACTCTGGTTTTTTCTTGTTGCCACCATCCAGGGTTAGGTTCTCTCATTCCAGAATAACCAATTATAATTGTGGTCTCAGCTGCAATGCTGAACTGAACCATGCAGTGTACTGACCAGCCGAAATGCTTGTGCATTCCACTAAATTTAAGCACTGCTATTTGCAGAAATAAGCAAACCACAATGCCTCTTGTCCGTGGACCTATCCAAAAAACCGTCGTGCAGTCGTGCTAGCTAGTCCTCGGTCCATGTATGAACTGGTAGAAAGTGCATTCCGGACTAGGATGCAGTTGTTTTCGCTCGTCCCTGCACTGCAATCAGGAAGTAAAACGTACGAATCAGCTTCTTTTAGATTGGGTTGGTCATTCTCCCTTAGTTACTACCAATGTAGGGATACCTTGAAGAGGGGAGGTTAGACGAGGACAACGAGGGATAGCCATCTCATTTTGCGCAGTTGTACTAAAACTGAGGTGTGTGCTTTTGATTGCGCAGATAGAAACGATACGGAGACAGACATCCCGAAACGATATGGAGACAGACATCCCTGTTTGTGCAAATACGAAATATGGTTATTTAAACAGTGACAGATATTACTACTTTCCCCTGTTTCCTCTTAGAACCAAGTCCTAGATTCATGCTACAGCTTTCCCACTTTCTTCCCTGTTTGAACCAACGCTTTGAGTCGACTGTATGAACTAGCTTTACTTCTAATAATAGTAGAAGTCTAGGTGGCTTTGGAACAGCGGACGGAAGTACAAAAGGATCCACACGAAGGGAGCTGGGGCAGTAGAGCAAGGCAGGTTTTGAAGGAATATATACCTGAGGGTCGTCGGCATGTGGCAAAGACAGCGTTGGGAGGCCGCATCTTGGCCACAATACCGCAGGGAGGAAGAAGGGGTCGGAGGCCCTCCCGAGTCGGTGCTCTCTCGGAGAGAACGGCACGGCCGCCGATCGGGACGCGTGGGCAGCCGTTGGTCTCCTCCCTCACCGCCGACGACAGCGTGAACGATGCACCTACACCCCTGCCCCAGTCGAGGTTGTACGGCCGGATTTGTGACCAGCCATGAGCTGAGAGAGAGTGTGGCCACCTATGTGTTGCTTAGATCTGGAGATCATGAGAGAGTGAACGAGAGGAACCCTAGTAAAGCAAGCGCTAAGGCTCCTGCTTTTATATATAGTGGAGTGATTTTGTTGTACCAGCTTCAAAAAAATACGCTCCTACGTGTACCCGCGAGTGGGTGTGAGAGAACTAGTGCATGCATGCACCGCTTCTCTTCGTGAGAGTACAATATACTATGCCGAAAGAACGTTCGCCGCAAGAGTAATAGTATAAGTGTGTGACGTGTGAGCTAAAATAAAATGTGTGTGCCGCCTTTTGTTTTTTAGAAGTTCTGAGGGTAGGGTGTGAAGAGCACATATGTGCGTGACGTCTACCTGCAGATAGATAGTGGGTGCGACGTGTGAGTCTGCGAGAGGACTCGGGAGAGTCGTGACTCGTGAGGGTGCGTGTGCGTGAGAGAGAGGGGGCACGTATCAATGCAATGCATGTGTCCGTAAATCATTATCCAACAAACGTTCGCCACAAGCCTTTTCCTGACGAATGCCGTAAGAACCGTTAGATCGGCATCCGACAGTGTCAGTTTTGCCATGTCATTTAACAGAACAACCACTCCTCCTACACATAAATCTTCCACGTGAGTGTTAGCAACTGCCATATGCTCCCTCCATTCCGAAATGCAGTGCATATAGCTTTATTGAAAATTCGAACCTCGCAAACTTTTACCGAGTTTTCATGTACCAAATTGCACATGTAGAATACCATGTATATATCATTTCATTCATCTTCGAGAGGTAACTATAAAGATGGGTGAGGAGTCTACAAAGAAAGACCATCATATCACCCGTAGCAATCTCAAGCATACTTTAGTGTCGAGGAATATCATAGGAACTCTATATGATATGATTTTTATAGGATGTTTTCCTTTAGAGCCAATTGGTTCATGGGAATAGATTCATATACTACACATTTCAAAGGAAATAAACATGATATCATTTCTATAGCTTTAGAGCCACTTGGTTCATATGAATGGATTCCTATACTCCCTTAATTTCAAAGGAAAAATAAACATTAGCGTATATTCAATAGAAAAGTTCCTATGATATGAACCAAATTACATCTCTTTTCTAATCCCTCCTCATAGGAATTGAGATACATGTCGTCTCTAGATTCAATAGAAAAGTTCCTATGATGTGAACCAAATGACATCTCTTTTCCAATCCCTACTCATAGGAATTGAGATGCTCCATGTCATCTCTTTCCCTACAACTTCCATGTATACATCTTCTATTCCTAAATAGATAGTACAACCCACTAGTAGCTTTTTTCCAAAACATGCAATTATGGCACAAGAACTATATAGTGTGCCAATAACATTGAAAGATGGTTGCTGGATGAAGCTAACCCGACAGTGCAGAGATAGGCAAATCCGAGCACTACTGGCCGTTGGATATCATCAACATTCCACCAGATCTGCCACATGTACAATTTAGAAGACTCCATGGTTGAACTTAAGCATAATGCACAAACCTCAAAACACAAGCACTTCTCCTTTGTTCCAGAATCTTCTGTATCATAATTGATTACTATTTTTTCTAAATGAATTGCCATTATTTGTTTTTTACTTTATGATTTACAATTCACAACCCCATGAATCTTAACATTTTTATAAAACTAATTGATTTTGAATGAGATGAACTATAAGAACTAAACGAACATCTACATCATGCATATATGACTCAAAGCTTTACATGCTATAGTGTGTATTTATTAATAATTTGGTTTCGAAATCTCATGCGTTCAATACATGTGTACCTTACTAGTTTTGAGTAGAGTAGCAAATTTCACGCGGTCCCGGTTATATCAAAATGCAGGGCCCATGCATCATTGCCTTTCGGTCGAACCTACGTCCACAATTTTTTGTACGTACTATATCTCCACTGGTCCCCGAACCCAAAATGTTGCCTGGTTCCCGTAAAACCAAGTGGCCCACACATATTTAAGGCGTCGACTCAAACCCGTTTACTACGATGTGGCCCCACACGTCCTAGTACTCCTACAAACCCTACCACCGCACTCATCATCGATTTTCTTCAACAGGACGAAGGAGAAGCCGATTTGTAGTGGAGGCGCTTTCAAAAAAAGGATCTGTAGTGGAGACCCCTACCCTAGGGTGCGCTAGGTAGCTGCCGCACGCATCATTGTTTTCTCTTTTCTTTATGCTCTTGCGCCCTAGAGTGAAATGATGGTTGCTTCGTTCGTCCATCTTAATGCGGGAAAGGTGGGGCTTTGTGATTTGACCCCTCATCACTCATTTTCTACTACTGCGGCGCTACGACCGGGGTGCCTCCAATTCCAACCGCTGCCCCGAACTGTAATTTGGCGCATTGCACGTGGAACAAGACGGTGGATGAGCCACATGTCGGCCAAAGGGGTCCTGTTAAGTGTGCCGCCATTTCGTGTGTGGACTGACCCTGCTTGAGTTGCTACGCCAACACGACAGGAGCAACCTACCACTTGGTTTTGCTCCTTGGTGAATCCCGACTATATTTATCTAAAAAGATATGTGCTAAACTACCCTCACCGTCTTGGTTTTTTTATTTTTAGGCATCTCGGTTTATAGGGCATGCACGTAGTTCTAGGCCATCCATTTGACTAACTAAATATGAGTTACTATGTCACAAAAAGTATATCATTGGATTCTTAAGTGGATGTAGTTGTATTTAAAAGTCGAGGGCGGGGCTTTTCCTGCGCGGTAGGCGGGGTAGTTCCGCCTTGTTGGTTCGACAGAGATGCAAGAAGATGAGGGAGTAGGCTGCTGCAAACGTAGGGCTGTGTGATTTGACAGCGAGTTACTGTTGGACAGGTGGGGCCCCGTGATTTGACTTGCCATTATCATTTTAACTACGGCGCTATGACTGGCGTGAGTCTCCCGATTCCTGACCACCTCCATACAGGTGCCTCTCCCAATGCTCCACCATGTAGTAGAGGCTGGCTCTTGCATGAGAACCCACTTCTCCACTTTTTCCTTGCCTCTCTTTCCTCCACATATGCAAAAATGCCATGTAAAGCGCACTATTGTACTTACTTTTACTTGCTCCTACAGGTGCTTAAGCTTGCCACATAGGTGTAAAGTCTGACGTGGCAAGTTAATCAAGAAGAGAGAGACTAGTTTGGTGACCCAAGGAAGAAACGGTGCTAAGCGCGTGTACCTAGGTAAAAAGACAATTTTGAGTCTTTAGCTAATTAAATGAAGCAAACTTAGCAACACCATTTCATTGGAAGAGGTCACTCCTTGGCAAATGCAATAAATACTAGTACTCCCTATGTCCCATAATATAAGAACGTTTTTGGCACTACACTAGTGTCAAAAAAGTTCTTATATTATGGGACGGAGGGAGTACGAAGAAAGAGATAGAGAGGAGTAAAAAATACACTTATAGCCAACCTTATAGCCAACCTTGTTGTAGTATGAGTGACTAAGTGATGACTATGTATGACATGGAAACATTAGATAGCCTAACGCACCGTGTTAAATCTCCAAGGGCGCGACCGCGCGAGCGACGCGACGGTCGTGGTAGGCGCGACCATGATACGGGCTGCTGGTAGCCCTTGGATCTGAGATCAAACGGTCGCATGCTAAGTTGCTGAAAATTTGCAGAATAACCCTCCAGGATAGGATATTCACCCATAGGTCTAGAATCACGCCATGAAACCGTTCGATCTCAGATCCAAGGGCTCTCGGAAGCCCATATCATGGGAGAATGGAAAGCCACTACCCTGCCGTTCGCACGCTGGCAGTTCGCTCCTACTCGTCCCCGCACGTCCTTCAATACTACGGCGGTTCGCTCCTAGTCGTCCCTCCATTCACATTATGGCAATTCCACTAATCCTAACCCTCCTCCCAAATCCATGGCGTCCCAAATCTCCACGATCGGCGGTGAGTACAAGGTTAGAACCATCACCGGCGATGAGTTCGACGTCATCTACACCCGTTCTTCCGTGATAGTGAAAGGATGCCTTTCTCGCTTCAGACGCATGTTCGAAGACTCGGATGATGAGTGGGTCGATGGGCTAGATATTGAGTACACCACAGACAGATAAGGATCTAAAGGACGAAGAGAGGAAGAAGCCCGCCGTGATCCAGGTTTGCGTGCATGACTTATGCTTGGTCTACCACATATGCCATGCCGACGTTGAGTGCCAGGATTTTAAGGACTTCCTCCAGAGCAACCTAGTCAAATACGTTACTGTAGACTTTGGTAACGACAAAGAAGTCATGCGTCGGATAGGCCTCGTTGTAGGCAACACCTTCGACCTCCAGAAGAATCGGCTAGTGTCCTCTCGTCAGCCTTCGATGCTGACCCTGCTAGGAGCCATGGTTCATCCTTCGTATGGTAAACTGGAGAAACCTCCATACACGTTTCATCATCATGCATGGCAGCGGAATGTACTAGATATAGACCACATCCACTACGCTGCAATGGATGGCTACCTTTGCTTCAATATCTACAAGGGTTGGATGAAGAGCAACAGCCAAGTGTGTGGTTCAAGCAAAGAAGTATCGGCCAAGAGGGAGAGGGACAAGGACGAAGTCGAGGACGTGGACGTGGACAAGGACTCCGAGTAAGGTGGCAGTGTCGTTGCTCATGGTGGTTCTAAACTTCTAATGCAGTGTCTACCGGATTAGTTGCATAGTTTAATTTCAGGTGTGCTTAGTTTAATTTGAGGGGTGTGTTGTGCTGAGCCCCCAATAGAACTATGTTATGTTCCTTCTCGTTACTTTAACTCTTTAGTATGTACATACTACTCGTATTTCTTTAATAGAATTTAGCACCCCAATTAAGCACGTACTAGCTTTTTTAATAGTACTATATGCATAATTTGGCGACGAGCGCTCTCTATATGTACCACCTTTTTTAATTTCAATTTTTGCTCCATGGCGCAATCCATCGATAGTACTGCTGTACAAAAGTATACATTTTTAAAAGGCTAGAGTACTGTTCATCACATATATAGCCAGTTAAATTCTCAACCTAGAATGACGTGCATGCCATGTAGTAAACCGATACGGAGGAAGTATAGTAAAAATGAGGTGATTTTACCGAGCGATCGGCGGGGGAGCATGGCATGTCATGCGGTCCCACGTGTCATGATGTACAAGGCGATGCGCGTGTCCCTCTTGAGGCAGAAGCAATACTACAAGGTTTGAGATGATGGCGAACCGAAGTGTAAAATAATGGTTGCTTCGTCCATCTGGGAAGGTGCGGTATTGTGATTTGACGTCTCATTGCTCATTACTACTACTGGGCCGGTACGAGTGGGGTGCGTCCCCCTGCTGTTCTGCATTGTTATTTGGTGCTTGACACGTCGACCAGGTTGCTATATGTCCCACATGTCGGCGACAGGAAGTACAAAATTAATGAAAGGGAGCATCGACGGAGGAGTATACTACAGAATTCATGAAAGGGAGCGACTTAGTTTTTGAAAAATCTGTTTTTACGGAGTACGTACCCACTAGGGTTTATAGGGCTCATCTAAAAAACATTCGTTTTCCGTTTGATAAGTCTCAATTCTACTATACTAGTAGTAGTACCATTACATGTTGGATTTCGAGGTGCGTTAGATCACCCGAAGCAAGCAGTGTCAAGAGGAAACTAACCAATGCATGTACAAGTTCATGGAAATTTAGTGGTCATTCATGCATTCGTTCTAATTAATGCCTCGGTAAACATAACTTCTTGAGAAAAACGAGCGTACTAATTACTTGTGCAAACTACGAAATTAATTCGACCACTCACCGTCTACCTTTGTTGGAGAGATTTTGAAATTGAGCCATAAACTGGAAAGGAGGGAGTAGTAACTTTTGTATCAATTACTATTTGTGGCCTTGTATAGATGCAAAATGTATTTTTTTATAGTGGCCTTGTATAAGTAAATGGAGGGAGTACTAACCAAAGTACGTAGTAGGGACAAGGAGTAAACGGAGGGAGTAGTAAAATTTTCTCCTCGTGTTGCGAGCCACCGCACGCGTGGGCGAGAGAGCGGGCGTAAAGGCGTACAGTACTACTACTACTACTACTACTCGTAAGCAAGCTTCACCTCATCCTGCGAGCCACCGCGCCCGTGGGCGGGGGAGACGGTGTACTAAGCAAGCTTCTCCTCGTTCTGCGAGTTGACAGGACACATCAAAATTACTCCAGTGTATAGAGCCTTGCCTCTAAGGTAGGCCCGACATGGTTTGCCTCTTTTTTTAATTTAACATAACGCATCAAGTCGCAATTTGTTTGTTCACCCGTGGTAGACGATCCTCCCTCCACCAAGTGGACAACCAGTACACGTGCCAAATTACCACGTGGGCTGCCTTTTTCGTACAGAAATGAGCTCCACCGTGTACCCGCGCGGGTGTGGTTGGGAAAGAGACGGGAGTACGTGCGCCGTGCGTGCACCTCTTCTCTTCGTGCACGTCCCCCACCTACGTGTGTGTGTGTGAGAGAGATACAAACCTAGACATAATGTGCCGTCCATCCCCATGCCTCCGCCCAGTACGACCACCAGTCACCACCATGCCCCACTCCTCCTCACCTTATCTCTCATCTTTCTCCCTCCATTTTTATATAAAGGGGCCACTATCAAAATTACAATTTGCAGATATACAAGGCCGCTAACACTAATCGATGCAATATTAATGGTGTTTGCCTCGTGGTACTAGCAAAGGAGGACATTAGTTATCCCTTGCATGCATGCGGGAGTTCGTAAAAAAATGCATCTTGATGTTCCGTGCAATGCACGGGCATCTTGCTAGTCCATGAAAACAACACATGGAAAAATTACACAGCGAACGAGGGATTTGAATCTGTTGGGAGGGGCTGTTTGGATCTTGCCTGGGGTAGCCAAAATATTAGCGACCCTTTTGTCCACCGGTGCCTTTGCCACCGGTGAACGAGGAATGGCTCGGGTGCTCATGCTATCATGCATCGTCCAGCGCGCACGTTGGAGACGAGATCGCACGAGCTGTGTTTTCTTGTCCCACAACGCTGCCCGAGCCGCCCGCAAACTGACCGGCGACCCGCAAATTACGCCATCCAACTGTAGCCGCACACATTATGACAGCAACTCAACCAACCGGACGAAATTCACGCAAACACGTAGACAAACTGATATTTCATATAAACAACGACGGAAATCATATAAAATACCGGATTTTCATACAAACATGATGGATTTCATTACATTCAAATGAACTACGCGGTGCTAGTTCTGGACAGGTATATAATACCTGGCCTAAATGGTCGCCCGCCGATCGATTTGTGTTCCTCATGTCCGGCAGCACGATCACCGGACTGCCGGGAGCCCCGGAGGTATATGCTTCAGCGCAAAGGACGGCTCGCTTCCCCACTGCCAATTGATATCATTGGCTGGTGCCGAAGATGATGGTGGCCGGCACCAGTTCGAGTTCATCACCGGCCATTACTTCGCCATGGACGGCACCGGCTCGAGTTCATCCTAACATTCCCCTCTTCCATGGAGCCCATGCGGGGTCGACGAAGGTCCTCGCAACAAAAGGATCCGGCAAGACACCTACTGTGTACGCCAGCGTCGCCTCCGCGGTGGCCTTCATGGGACCCAAGTGGCGGCGGCCTCCCGTGTTCTACTTCTCCTCAATGATGGCGGCGGACACGGAGGCGCTGGCCACCAACTCATCGCTCTCCACGCACCCGGCTTCTGTCGCTGCTTGCATGGCGCGGCCGCCGGCATGGGAGTCTCGACCACAAAAATGGGAGACGCGGTATGAGGCGGCGGCGTGGACGGCAGCAACGATGCACGCGCGCCACTCCTCATCGAGCTGGCCTAGAGCGGCGAGTTGCTGAACCGCGCGCCGACTTGGCGCGGCAACTGGCTCCGTTGGGCGAGGGGAGGGAGGTGGATCAGCGAGCTGCATAGCTCGTATCCGGCGGGCTACCCAGCCGGCTTGGATGCGGAATAACTACTCTTCGTAAGCCATTGTAAGAGTGGACAAAATGGTGGAGGAGATAGGGGAGCGGCGGAGGTGTACGATTCTTGGCCGGCGTTTGGCCTCGTTTAAACAGGAGATTAAATAGACGGCGGACGGGAGGAGCTCGGCCGGAGTTGCGTTTAATGTCGGCCCGGTCATGAACGGACGTGTGTCCAGAGTGGGTTTCTCGGCTTCCACACGGGCGGGTTTCATGGAGGCATTTGAATGCGGCACGGAGGCGTGTTCAGCCGGGCGTGCCGCGAGTGGTGCCCTCGACTCTGACCTAGGACACCGCGCCGTTCTTCCACTGACATGTGGGCTCTTTGGGTGCATGGCCTACATGTCAGTGACCCAACGCAGGCAGCGCACAGCAGAGGAACCTTTGGTGGGCCAAGGTGGTCAGAAGCAGGCATTTCATAAACCGATGATTGTTCATTGAGTGTGATGTCATCTTTTTCCTGTAGATAAGCCTACTATGTTGATAGCCCATTCGATACGTTGTGATTCATAAAGACCGCTGCAAACATCAATGTTCTGCTTATCACAGATAAGATTGATTAATACCCGTAACAATCCGTGTCCTTAACAAAGGGTGCATGCACGTATAGGTTGAGTGTCTGTCTTGCGTCGTGTGCTGTGTGCATGCAGGCGTGCGAGTGTTGCGTGTGTGCAAGGGTACGTTTCAGTGTTGCATGCATGGGTGCGTACGTGCGTGTGTTTGTGAGTGCATGTGTACGTGTCAGTGTTGCACGCCAGCATGCGTGCGTGTGTACGTGTCAGTGTTGCACGCCTACATGCGTGCGTGTCTTGCGTGTGTGCATGTGTACGTGCGGGGTGAGGCTACACGTCAGTCGGCTAACTTTTTCATCTCTGGTCATTAGATTTTCCAGCCGCTGGATACGAAATCAAGGGCCTCCAGTTTATCATCAAACTCCACCCCCCTGAGCCGCCAGCCACCACCGGTCGAACCGCCAGCCCCCGCTGCCCGCGGCCAGCCCGCCCTCCACGAAACCACTCCCACTGCCGGTCCGCCGCCGCACCGGCCATCCCTCTAGCCCCCCCCTTGCCAAGCTTTTTCTTCGGGGATCCCCACCCCACCGCCCAATGAACGGCCCCCCAACCGCCGGTGACTGCCAACCAGAGGTCTCACGACTTCGAATACCCACCGACTACTAACTTATTACCATTTCTGTCCTTCATATACGCACTGACGGGTGGGCCCTATGGTAATGTGCGCTGCTGAATGTGGACCGTTTGATTGGTCAATTGACCGTGTTATCAACAAATTACGGAGCTGTATGGTGATCCAGTGATCGCATGATCACCCTAAAATGTACTCCTATTTTATTAACATAGTACAGACTCAAACTACCATTTCTTTCTTTCATATACGGGCTGACAGGTGGGCCCCATGGTTATGCGCCCCGATGGTGCAACACTAGTTGCGCCGCGTGGAACGTTTGACTGGTCAATTGATTGTGTCATCAACAAAATACGGAGTTGTATGGGTGAGCCAGTGACCGTATAATCATGCTATGTATTTGTTTAACACGGTACAGACGCAAGGGCTCATATATACGCTCAAGCACTCACCGCTATAAGCGCACACACACGAACCCTACCCCTATGAGCACCTTCGAGAGAGTGGGCGGGCATATATGATCTTGAGATTTTACGAAGTCACCATAGGTGCCTCGTAGTCAAGTGGAACGTCTCCTCCCACTGAAAGTACATCGCCGGAAAATACTGAAATTAACACAAGATAAATGCGAGCACCGGGACTTTAACCTTGGTGGGCTCGAGAAACCACTGTCCTCTAACCATCCAACCACATGTTGGTTAGCACGACAAAATGTATGTGGTGATCGTGATGAGCTTATTCTGAAGTCCAGTGACCATATCGTGCTTTCGCTTCAAATACAATGACCGTAAGTGTCATCAACAAAATACGGAGCACACATCAAATGCAAAGTCCGTCAGTGTCATCAACAAAATATGGAGACGTATCATGAGCAAGATACAGTTGTACTATTGTATATGCTTATTTTCTTAGTGGCCGATTGCATGTGTGGTGTGGTGGGCACAACATTTCTAGTTGTGGTGGGTCAACATGAAGACTCATGGGTCGGTTCCATCATGTGCCACATATAGGTTGGACCGAGACGTGTTATACGAAGACCCATGTGGAGGACTCGGCGTACAACACGAAGCTACGAGAGTTGCGGAGGACTCTATCCCCACTGGTGATAAGCCGACTATATATGATTTGTAACCCTAGGCCCTTAGTATGTTATACAATCTTGGGGGCTAGTTCGTTGATAGTATACACGCACGCACAATGCCTGGTATTCACGTGTACTTTGTACACACCCCTATCACTAATATATAGTACCAGGAATGGGCTCTTTCATCAACTGCAAGGGTCCAATCCGAACTAGGGTAAAACTTTGCCTCATATTACCATCCAGCCTAACAGCTAGGGATATCCTACCGAATGATATGAAATCATATCTGCCAACTACTAAGAGAGAGGTGTGTCGGGGGGTAATGTGTGCGAGAGAGGCCTAAAGATAATGTGCGTGCAGGAGACACGTAGGCACATATATGTGCGTATAGAGGGCTAGTAGAGACCGTGCATGTGTATATATGCATGTGAGAGAAATAGTGTTTTCCAACTGAGATTAGTGAAAAGAGTGGTACATAGTAGTCAGAAAGAGAGAGAGAGAGAGAAACAAAGAGAGCATGTGCGTGAGACACCCCGACACCCTGAGAGAGATTGTGAGCATGTGTGAAAGAGAAATGCCGATGCATATAAAGTGTGTGCACTTATGCGTTAGATAGAGAGAGATATAATGCGTTTGTGAGAACGGGGCGAGGCATAGTGCATCTATGTGTAAAAGGCGGTTCTACACATTAAATTAAAATATAAATGGCATTATTATTTTTGGATGAGATCATGAATTTTGCAAATTGCGTATGGACGAAAATCGGTCTATCAGACACCCATACTCTATTGAATTCTAGCATGTGCATGTGTTTATTTCATATTATCGATCCATATAGTGAGAGCGGTTTGAAATACAGGCAATGGATGCTTTTGCAATTCATATATAAACATTAATTAGTGCACTCCATGTTATTAGTGTGAAGCACTTTATACATTTGTCACTTGCATGGATACATAGGAAGTGCATGTCGAATTGCTAGCTACGAAATAGAATACATGTCGAATTCAACATAAAGGGGGTTTCAAAGATTCGAATTCATAGGAAGTGCATTCATCTATTTGAACCTGAGATAATGGCATTTGTAAATCAGATGTAAAAGGGGGCATCAATCTTTGTTGTGAGTTTGAACATGCTATATATATTCATACACATATCTAACTTTTTTTTGCAACCAAGGAGATTATATCTAGAACCATGCATGAACTGAGGTAAGTTGCATATTTTTAATATATACTCGTGTACAATGTATATTCAAATGTACCCCCTCCATTCCAAAATAATCGTAGCTTTAGGATTTTCAAGAGCAAAGATTTGTGAAGTTTGACAAATCCTGAAAGTTCAATTCAAGAGAACCGAAAACGTTAATGCTTCTGCTCCCAAATATTGAACGAAGCGCCAAATAGGCCTCTGGTCACCCAAAACCGCGTGAGACTAATGTTTTGGTGGTAGGAAATTAATGTCCTGACTCTAGCCCGTGTAGCCTATCGGCCCGATGTCCAAAGGTCTAAACCGGGGTAGGTTTGTAACTTCACCAAGACGCCAGTCTCAACCGCCTCCGAGAAGCATTCATACGCCGTGGGCGCCTACCCATGCGCTCGGCCGAAATCTATCCCGCTCACATTTGGGACACCTGACATGACTGTCCTACCCCCAACCCACAATATATCCGAAATTTTAGATGGGGGCAAAGTTTGTAACTTTCCCCAAATTTCAAACAAGCGCGTCTCAAACCAAAACATTGTTCCCCCTTAGTTCCCCGCCTCCCTCTGTTTCCCCATTCATACTCCATGGGCACAAAAACGCCCTCTCCACCAGCCGTGAAACCCCAGCCTCCTCCGTCCTCCACCCCATAGCGGCCAATCCACCGCTGCCCTCCTCCATCACGCCGGAGCCGGTACCCCGACGTCGTCATCCAACACAACCACAACCGCAACTCCCTTAAGGACTTAGCAGCTGAAGCCGAGGTAGAGCTGCCTCCACGACGCTGACGCCGACGTGCGCCGTACCAGAACCACTCCGACCATGCCGTCCTGCACCTCACTGGTGTGGCTCCACTGTCGCAACCGTCCACCGCACCGGAGCTGTTCCTGCTACGTCGTCGTTCGCCGCCTCGGATCTGCTTCCCCGCCGCCGACAGACGGCCACCGCACCACACTCAACAACTTGGCCATGGGTTCGTCCAAGGCTGCACCGTTCTCCACAACTTCTGGTTTTCGGCGAACAACAAGAAGATCGTCAGAAAAACAGAAGGAGGACACAGCACTGCAAATCTTACGTCTCCTCTCACACCGTATTCATCCCACGAAAGAAACTAGTTGAGCGCTTCTTACTGCATCTTCTTCGTGATACTAAATGCACAAGGTTTCCTCCCTTTTACTATTTCACCTTTGATAGAGGCCAGTAGCCCGCCTGGATTTCAATTCAGGGTCAGTCGAACCACAATTAAAAGAAGCAGCACCCGCTTAGGCGCGCGCGGAGCACCTAGTCCGCATGTTCCCCAGGGAAGCGGCGCATCAGTGTCTATCATAGGGGTGTGGGGCGTAGGAGCTGCTTGCGGCCGATATGGAGGTCGGTCGGGCTTGAATGGATGGCCAGGGTGGTGCCAAGCACGGCGGTGCGGTGAGGTCGAGGGGAGGGCGCAGGCAGGGGAGGAATACTGGGCCGGTGGTCACTGGCGTTTCGAGGAAGATCGTCAACACTGACTGGCTGGAGGTAGATGAAGGCGATCTTCCCGTTCTTTGTACATCGGACGGTGCAGAAAAAATGGACTAGCCTATTTGCTTTCAGTCGACTGTTATTTTCAGAGAATCCTGTAGTAATTTAGTGTGCCATGCATGTTGTAGAGCTATCATATGTCTCCCTTCATTTATTTCTCACCGACCTGCTATCTGCTACCTTTACACTGTACTAATTGTGCACACACTTCACCCATACTCACACTATTGTTTTTTATGCATGGGTAATTCAGACTCTGACGCGGTGTTGATGAATGCAGAAAAGAAAAGACAGAAGTCGCTCCAGTGTAATTCGAAGATAAGCACTAAGCGTTTCAGAGCTCTAATGGGTGCAGTGTCAGCAGTTGGAGACAGTAAACGTAGCTCTGCAGTTGATGATCTCAATTGCCACACACAACCATCCCAGGTTCTTGCTTTAACTTCGCGCTGTCAAATGTGGTTGCATGTTGCATATGGTGTCTAGCTTGTATTGCTTCCAATTTGGTTAAATTGCATCTGCTTGCTTTACACATTATACCTTTGATAATGACATGCCTTCCTGTTTTTGATACATATGTCTATTAACCATGTTCGTACATCAAACTAATGCTCTTTTGTATCCCTCGTCAATCACTTATGATGAGACAGTCACCCGAGTGGGTTACTGTGAGACGCCCTACTTGTTTAAAGAGTGCAGTGTCATCCTCCCCACATGATTCTCAAGAAACAGCAAGGCTAAATGAAGATAGTCAACGTAGCTCTCTAGTTGATCACCGCAATTCCCCCACACCACCATCGCAGGTGCTTGCTCTTACTTGGCAGTGTGATATGTGGTTGCATGTTGCATATGGTGTCTACCTTGTAATGCTTCTAATTAGGGTAAATTGCACCTTCTTAGTTAACACATTATACATGTGAATATGGCATGCCTTTCTGTTTTTGGTACATACTACGTCTTTCTATTAACCATGTTCTTATATCAAACTACTTTTCTTGTGTATCCCTCATCAATGCTCCTAATTTGTTAAATTGCCTCTCCTTAGCTTACACATTATACATGTGAATATGACACGCCTTCCTGTTTTTGGTACATACTAGATGTGCCTATCACACCATGTTCTTACATCAAACTATTGTTCATGTGTATCCTGCGTCTGTCGCTTATGATGAGAAAGTCACGCGCGTGGGTTAATATGAGACGCAATACTCTTATAAAGAATGCAATTTCATCCTCTCCACATGATTCTCAAGAAACAACATCCTAAATGAAGATATTGAACGTAGCTCTGTACCTGAAGACCGCACTTCCCCTACACCACCATCACAGGTTCTTGCTCTAACTTCGCAGTGTGATATGTGGTTGCATGTTGCATACGGTGTCTAGCTTGTAATGCTTCTAATTAGGGTAAATTGCATCTGCTTAGTTTACACACTATACTTGTGAATATGACATGCCTTCCTATTTTTGGTACACACTACATCTATGTGTTAACCTGGTTCTTACATGAAACTACCTCTCTTCTGTATCCTGCATCAATCACTTACGATGAGTCACCTTTATTCGTTGCACATTGCATATTATTTCTAGCTTGTTGCCATGTATTGCTTCTAATTTGGTCGAATACATTTGTTAGGGCACCCTTTTAATTTGGCAGAGTGATATTGGTTTCATCTTTCATATGGTTTCTAGCTTGCATCAATTCTAACAAGTTCAAGCACCTTGTGCTTAGTTTACACTTTATACATCATACATGTCAATATGTCACGTCGTCCTGTTTTTCATACATATTCCATCCTCCTATCATGCGGCTGCCTTACATGAAAGTAGTGTTCGTCAGTATCATGCATCAATGAGTTCTGAAGAGCAAATTTTATTCCTTTTTCTTGTGGGTTTGACTTGACAAGGCAAAATCAAGAAAGAGGAAGGAAAAGAGTAAGGAAGGCAATGATGGTGGTCCTCTGCAGCAACGTAAACGGAGCATCTGTACCGATTCTCCTTGTACTGATAGTGCATTACAAGGTCCAAGTCTTTGCTCCCCTACTCCACCATCCAAGGTGCTTGCTCTAACTTGGCAGTGTGATATCTGGTTGCGTGTTGCATATGGTGTCTAGCTCATATTGCTCCTAATTAGTGTAAACTGCATCTGCTTAGCTTACACATGATACATGTGAATATGACATGCTTTCCTGTTTTTGGTACATACTATCTATCTATCACACCATGTTCTTACATGAAACTACTCTTCTTGTTTATCCTGCATCAGTCACTTATGATGGGACACCTTTAAGTTGGCAGTGTGATACTGGTCTGCGTCTTGAGTATGATTTCTAGCATGTATTGCTTCTAGTTTGATGATAGCCACCTATGACGAGACAGTTTTAACTTGGCAGCGTGATATTGATTGCACCTTGCATATGGTGTCTTGAAGTGTTTCTAATTTGTTGAAGTGTCTTCTGCTTAGTTACCACATCATACGTGTGAATATGTCAAGCCGTCCATTTTTTCGTACATATTCCATCCTCGTATCATGACTTTGCCTTTCATTAGAGTAGTGTTCGTCAGTATCATGCATGACTGAGTTCTGAAGAGCGAATGATATTCCTTTTTCTTGTCAGTATGACCTCACAATGCAAAATCAATAAAGCTGATGGAAATTGGCAAGGCATTGGATTATGGTGGTCCTTCCGAGCAACTGAAACGGAGGTTCTCTATAGATTCTACTCCTCCATCCTCCCAACAAGATTCGCAAGACAACGCAAGGCTAGACAGTCAACGTAGCTGTGTAGATGATGAGCACATCTCCCCTACTCCACCATCACAGGTGCTTGCTCTAACTTGGCACTATTATATGTGGTTGCATGTTGCGTATGATGTCTAGCTTGTATTGCTTTTAACTTTGTTGAATTGCATCTACTTACTTTACACATAATGCCTGTGAATATGACATGTGTTCCTGTTACTACATAAGACTACTATTCTTGCATATCCCGCATCAGTCACTTATGATAAGGCACCTTTAAGTCGCCACTGTGATATTGGTTGTGTCTTGCATATGATTTCTAGCATGTAGTGCTTCTAATTTGTTGAAACGCCATACATATTGAACTTGGAAGAGTGATATTGGTTGCATCTTTCATATGGTGTCTAGCTTGCAGTGCTTCTAATTTGTTGAAATGCCTTCTGCTTAGTTACCACATCATAGGTGTGAATATGTCACACCATCCTGCTTTTCATACATATTCCATCCTCGCATCATGTCTTTGCCTTTCATCCGAGTAGTGCTCTTCAGTATCATGCATGAATGAGTTCTGAAGGGCGAATTTTATTCCTTTTTCTTATCGGTTTGACTTCACAATGCAAAATCATTACAGCTGAAGGAAATTAGTCCGGCAGTGGATGATGGTAGTCCTTCGGAGCAACTCAAACAGGGGATCTCTACAGATTCTACTCCGCCATCCTCCCAACAAGATTCGCAAGACAACACAAGGCTGGACAGTCAACGTAGCTGTGTAAATGATGAGCACATCTCCCCTACTCCACCATCACAGGTGCTTGCTCTAGCTTGACACTATTATATGTGGTTGCATGTTGCGTATGATGTCTAGCTTGTATTGCTTCTAACTTGAATTGCATCTGCTTACTTTACACATAATGCCTGTGAATATGACATGTGTTCCTGTTTCTAGAACATACGTGTACATGATGAGCACATTTGCCCTACTCCACCATCAAAGGTGCTTGCTCTTACTTGGAACTGTTATACGTGGTTGCGTTTTCCGTATGATGTCTAGTTTGTATTGCTTCTGATTATGTCGAATTGCATCTGCGTAGCTTACAACTTATACCTGCAACGATCACTTACCCATAAGACACATTTAACTTGGGATTGTGATGTAGGTTGCATGTTGCATTGTCTTCTAGCTTGTACTGCTTCTAATTTCTTGAAATGGCACTTACGACGAGACACTTTTTACCTGATAGAGTGATATTGGTTGCATGTTCATATGGTGCCTATCTTTCATTTCTTCTAATTTTGTTGAAATGCCTTCCGCTTATTGTTTTTTTCATACATATTCCATCCTCCTATCGTACGTGTGAATATGAAACGCTGTCTTTTTTGTGTATATTCCATCCTCCTATCCCACGCTTGCCTTACATCAAAGTAGTGTTCGTCTGTATCATGCATCAGCTAGTTATGTAGAGCTAATTTTATTCATCTTCTTGTGGTTTTGACTTCGTAAGGCAATATTAGAAAATAGGAAGGAAAAGAGTAAGTTAGGGGATGTTGGTGGTCCTCCGCACCGACGCAAATAGAGACTCTCTAGATTTGCCACTGCTACTGCTAATGAAGTTGAAGTCCCAAGTCTACATGATGAGTTCATCTCCCGTACTCCACCATCACAGCTGCTTGCTCTAAGTTGACAGTGTGATAATTGGTTTCATGTTGCATATGTTGCCTAGCCTGTATTTCTTCTATTTTGATTAAATTGCACCTGCTGAGTTTATACGTTATACATGTGCATATGACATGGCTTTATGTGTCTAGAATACACTGCATCTATCTACCATACCACGTTCTTACATCAAAGTACTGTTGTTGTGTATCCCACATCAATCACTCATGATTGGACGCTTTTAACATGGCAGTTTGATAGTGGTTGCATCCTGCATTGATTTCTACGTTGTACTGCTTCTAATTTTTCGAATTGCCACTTATGACAAGACACTTTTAACTTGGCAGAGTAATATTGGTTGCATCTTTCATATGGTGTCTAGCTTGCATTACTTCTATTTTCTTGAAAATCCTTCTACTTAGTTTGCACATCGTAGTTGTGAATATGTCATGCCGTCCTGTTTTTCTTACATATTCCATCGTCATACGGTTGTCTTACGTCAAAGTATTGCTTGTCTGTATCATGCATCAATGAGTTCTGAAGAGTGATTTTATTCTTTTGTGTTGTGGGTACAGCTTGACATGGCAAAGTCAAAAAAGAGCAAGGAAAATAATATAGTAGGGAGTGCTGTTACTCGTCGGGTGAAACGGAAAAGGTTCTGCCATTGAGATTCTGCTGGTACTTATAGTGCAGTAGAAGGTCCAAGTCCATCGGCTAAATCTACAAACACAGTATCACCTGCTCCACTAGCTGCAGCATCCGCTTCAACTGTACCAGCATCTCAACCAGTTACTCATTCGTTTGCTCTGGAACTGGCCAGTTCCCAAGCTGCCTTCACACCTAACACTACTTCCGAAGCACTGCTGACACAACAGGACTTGGCAAGATCAGATGAACCTCATGAGCATCAACACCAAGACGGTACCTGACCGAGTCAAGTTGTAGTTGCATGCTCCTTTATATGCACTCTCGCAGTTTGATGTACACTAACACTTTCCATATTCGTTGTTGAACTAGCACCATGGCGCAAGCGGAAACAGACATCAGGGATAATGCTTGACAGATTAACAAAATCTAAAGGAGGAAGAATGGAGATCCATTTTGAGGTAGGTTTAAAAAGCCCACGTGATGCTACAGAGTCAGCCAAGTTAGTATCAGAGGCAGTCGTTGCCGTTAGGTGTCATGCACGTATCCTCCCAACGTGGATCCAGTACAGGAATGAGAAAGACAATACCCAGTTTAACACCTTCCTTGACCATTTATCCGTAAGTAATGTTATTCATCACAATTAGTAATATTGTCTTGCTCTGTCCCATACTTTCTAGCTTCCTCCTAATAAGACTCACATTCTTTTTTCAACAGATGAGGTTCAAGTTGGATCCGAAAGATGATGCAACTAAACAAGCATGCACTCATGTTTTTCAGTCTGCTCTGCGACAGTATCGGTACCACCTTAGAAAATCTCACTTTGAAGGCAAGGCTAACAATGAAATCGCCCAAACATCTCCAGTGGTATATATTACAGATGAAGACTGGACAGCCCTTGTTAAACACTGGTCTGATCCAAAGTATCAGGTAGGCTATATGTATTTGATCAGACCACATATTGAACTTGTATTTTTGTATGTGCCTTACAAGTGTATCTTCTTCTAGGCTAACTGTTTGAAGAACAAAACCAACCTTTCTAAAGTGAAATTCCAACAGACAACAGGATCTCGTAGCTATATTGCACACTGCGAGGCTCTTGTAAATAGCTGCTACTTCCTTCTTTTTTTGTGCCATATTATCGTATCTATATTGACTTGTTCCAAATACAGAGGAAAGCCCGTGCGGACCAAAAAGAACCTGAACCGAATGCAGTGCAAATCTTCAAGGATTGCCACACCAGCAAGATGAAGGGCATGAGCACACCAGTTCAAGCCGCTGTTGTAAGTCCTTTTACTCCTCCTGCCTTGAACTGATTGGTACTGTGATGTGTTCATTTAACTACTTGGTTTGCAGCCAATGTCAGTTACTCTATTCACTTTTATTCACAGTTGTCTTAACGTATCATTTCACCTTACATGGTTTAAAAGAGATGAAGGATATTCTTTTGGTCTTGATCTCTAATCTTGTTGTTATGTTCACATGCGCACACAATGATAAAATAGCCTGTTTGTTTTATATCTGTTTGCCCATGATATGAATGATGTCATACTATGTTCATCCTACTTTAAACCATGTCTCTTTATCCTTAGATGTCAACGAATGTGAGGAAATAGACAATATAGTAGGCATGCTACATGGACATATGTTCCGAAAGTGATTTTATTATGTAGTTGGCACTACAATACATGCTAATGTGTTACGGTAGTTCACCAAAATAAGTTATGTATAAACGTTTAACCTACTTTGTTTGTTTTTGTCTCATTAGTAACTTAGCTGGTACACTAATCTACAAGTTCAAACTTTCAGGAAGCTATGGAACAAATGATTGAACAACCACAACCACCTGAAGGTGACGAGGCTACTACAAGCACAATGTCACCTCTTGCTGCAGTGCGTCGGTATCTCTCCACTAATAGTGCAAAAAGCACCTTCCTGCGTAATTCTGGGTTGGTTGTCAAGGTAAGCTCGTCCAAATCACCTACTGAACAAAATCTTCCTGCTAGACAGAGTGATATATTTGTGCTCCAGACACAAGTCTAATCCCTAATGAACGTTGTTTCGGAAACAAGAATAGTGGTTGAGAAATGTCGTCAAGATATGAATGGTTTTGAAACCAGGCTATCAGACATTCGCTTCGTTGTTCAAGAGCAATGGCGGAAAAAAGGTGGAGATCGTGCTGCTCCATCAGATTCTACAGCCTGAAACATTAGCACTCAGGTCAAATGATTTGTGCTTCTATACATCTGATGGTGCTTTTATCTGGAAGGACTGTAAACTTTATGCCAACAGGCCTTTTGTTGTATGGTTGGAATTTATTTTGTTGTGATGCAACATTTATGATGCTGCCTCAGGCTGCAGTAATTACGACGCTATTTTTGTATAGTGTAGGTTTATCTTAGTAATGTATTCGGCCGAAAGCTTCGTAGGAGCCCAACATGCCAACATTCGTCGGGCCCATTCCAATTGGGCTAAAAACGATTATGGGCCGAAATTGGCATGTAGCCCACTAAAAATATCTGGGCCTAAATCAGCATAAGCTTTCATATTTTTCTGGTAGGCATGTGCCCATAGTGGGCCTTTAACAGGCCTAAACATAATTTGGGCCCTCAGTAAAAATAGGCCGTTTACAGGTGTAAACATCTCGAGCCCATAAAAAACATGGGCCTTTAATAGATTGAAAGTGAGATTGGGCCCTGATTGTGCCAAATAACCCACTGGACTTAGCGGGCCGAAATGGTGGCCCATTTACGATGCGGATCTTTGACAGGCCGAAATTCGGACGGGCCGTAAATGTGCCGACCTAATACACGGGCCTTTAACAGGCCGGAACTTCGGTTGGGCTAGATTATCGTCATTTCTATATGGGCCGTTAATGGGCCCGATATGACGTTGGGCCACATATGGCCCATGGTTTACGTCTGGCGTTAATAGGCCGAAAATGACAACAGGCCGAAAGTGGCCCAAAGCTATAGTGGGCCTCTAATAGGCCGAATGTCAGACATGGCCGAATATGACCCAAATCCTTCACGGTCGTTTATGGGCCGAAAGTTTTGATGGCTTGTAAATGGGCCCAAATGAAGCCGGACCTTTAACAGGCCAGAAATACACCGGGCCGTAATTCGGCCCAATTACTTAGCGGACTGTTAACGGGCCAGAAGTGACCATGGGCCGCGTTGATGACAAGTTTAGGACAGGCCGTTGACGGGCCGATTTGATAGAGAATGTTGGGCCTTTAGCTGGGCCAGCCCATTATGGTCTGCAGAATCTTGTGGGCCTTTAGCTGGGCCGGCCCATTTTGGTCCGCAAAATCTTGTGGGCCTTTAGCTGGGCTTGCCCATTATGGTCTGCAAAATCGTGTGGGCCTTTAGTTGGGCCGGCCCATTATGGTCCGCTAAAATTTGTGGGCCTTTAGCTGGGCCGGCCCATTATGGTCCGCTAAATCTTATGGGCCTTCGGTTGGGCCGGCCCATTTAAACTTTGTGGGCCACTTTTGGGCCGGTCCACGTGTCAACATATCATAGGCCCATCTCGACCGTTGGATGAGTGACACCTGTGCCAACACGGAGCTGACGCATGGATCCGTCAGCCAATGAGAATTTTACACGTGGAAAATCGGCATTGGTCGTGGCTGTTAATGGGTTATCGGATCCAAAATCCGACCCAATAGCTTAACGGTGTTCCGTTATAGTGGATGCCACGTGTCGGTCACCCTTGACGAAAGAACTTTTGTGACACGCAATTTATCGTCATGGAAGTGGACACTTCCGTGATGATAATTTTGGCAATGTCATGGAACACTTCTACGACAGCACAGGTATGACTATCTTGATTCTGTCATAAATTTGTCATGGATGTACATGCATGACAGAAAACGCGACCTACTGTGACAAACACGTATCATCACGGAAGTGTATTTTTTTTGTAGTGCCTCTTGGAGAGTGGTGTCTCCTAGATTGGCTAGGTGTCACTTGGGAGCCTCCGTCAAGATTGTGGAGTTGAACCAAGGAGTTTGTAAGGGCAAGGAGATCGCCTACTTCGTGAAGATCTACCCGAGCAATGGCCATGGTGGGATAGAAAAGGTTGCTTCTTCATGGACCCTTCGTGGGTGGAGCCCTCCGTGGACTCGTGCAACCGTTACCCTTCATGGGTTGAAGTCTCCATAAACGTGGATGTATGATAGCACCACCTATCGGAACCACGCCACAAATCTCCGTGTCTCCAATTGCGTTTGCACAGTCCAATCCCATCCCTTTACATTCTTGCAACTTGCATGACTTACTTTCCGCTATTCATATACTCTTGTCATGCTTGCTTGAGATGTATTGTGAATGTTCAAACTTGTGCCAAAACTCCATTTCAACTTAAAGAAATTAAAAAGTGCAACTTTTCTTGCTAAGAGTCTATTCACCCCCCTCTAGACACCTCTTCTCGATCCTACAATTGCCAAACAAGAGAAAGTTAATAAGCTTGCCAACCATCTTGCTAGCATTATGGGTACCCAGGATATTGTTTCTTGAGCTCTTCTGAAGTGGTTTCAGTTCTGGACTTGTTTTGTTGCGGCGTTTATTTGCACTGGTCGCCAACTTTGACAACCAGCGTATATGATATGTTGCTTTGTTCCCTATATTTGCACTGGTGGCGAACTTTGATGCCCAGTGGATGTAATATGTGTAATAGCCGTGATAGCCTAGCGTAAGTTGCTTGCTTATTTATTTCCTTGTTGTCTTGTTTATTTGTTTGCTTGTAGTCAGTGCAGTTCTTTTTGCTTCCGGTCTTGGACAGTTGGACTAAGAATCATCAAGGAAGATAAATGGTCTCACAAAAGGTCGACGGAGATGAGCAGAGAAGAGAAGGAGAGGCCCGATGGCAGTTTCCGAGACCGAAAACGTCCGACATTTGACCGACTATATTGTCGCTATAGTTATCTGTTGGGGCATCAAATGAGCTCCGAATGCGACGAAACTTGACAGGCGGTCTACCCACACTATAATAAGACCGCACGCCAACTTTCATCCAATTCTGAGAACATTTTCCGGCCACTTATAAAATACTATTTTAGACATGCCACGGGCACGTGCAAGTGTGTCTGGGCTCAGAACGGACAAGGAAAGAACTTGGAGACCCGGACGGATGCATGTTTTTAAAACATGAAGATGCAATGAGGATGATGACAAGGCAAAATGCAACATGCAAGAAAATGACACGGCAAAGACAGCGAATAACTCGAAGACACCTGGCGCAACGGTCTCGGGGCGTTACACCACTCCACCACTACAAGAGGATCTCGTCCCGAGATCTAGGATGGCACCGGGGGAAACGGAAGAGGAAGGGAAGAGGTAAAACTAAGTTGCTTCTTTGACAAATGAGTTAAACCAAAGAACCTTGTGAGGTTGAAAAAATTTAAAGAAAGAATACAACAAAGATGAACAAAGTTGAACCTTGTAGGTTGAAAGACATGAAATAAGAGCTTCAAGAACCAAAAGAATATGACCACACCGGTATAATGAGATAGCCAAGGAGCACGAATGCCAGAATTTGGACTGCACTCCAGTAGAAAAGAGAAGAAAACTTGATAAGATGAAAAGAAATTGAAGAGATGACACAACACTCTAGTTAAAACCAGATAGAGAAGGAATAAGAATGATACAAATTGGACAACACTCTGACTGTAAATGGAAGGAATTGAACATGATCTTGACAAGATGAGAGGATACTTGAAAAGAGGACACGACACTCCTGTTGAATGGATAAGCACGAAAAGAACATGGTCCTCACAATCCGAGATGATGAGTGAAGAGAGAAACATCACAATGCCTCCGGAACAAAAGAATAGAAGTTGGATCGTTGGAAAGGAAAGAATTGAGAAGAAAATGACAACTTCTGCCATGAATGAGCTTGGAAAACACCCTTCCGAGAAGGTTATAATGGAGTTGTTGGAGAACCAACAACGAAACGAATAAGCTTGTAGTGGGCTTATGGAAAGCTTCTCAAAACTATGAGGTGAAATTCTGCCACTAACGGAAACAATAGATTGGATTGATATCAACAAGGAGACGAGAAACTTATTTCACCAGGAGGATAAATGAAGAACTTGGGTCATTTATAAGCACCATAAAAAGCAAAAATCCTTAGGGAAAGCTTTAGGTGAAATATAACCCAAGATAACTCCAATTAAGAGATTGATGGGTTGCAAAGGATCTCATGAACGAATTGAAAATGATGGGTTTAAAATATGTCATTCCGGACAACTTATGAATCATGAAACACGAAGTGAAATTTTCAAGAATGACATAACACCACCTCAAAAGATGAGATATGAAAGAATTGCACTTCATAATGCAAGATGAAGAATGCTTGACCTCCTCAAAACAAAACATGTGTTGAGCACCATATTTATCTTTGAGTATAGCTTGGCAGACCATAACTTCAAGAGAAATCTTGAAGAACGAATGAAGAATGAAAGGAATCCTTGATGAGCCTCCATGGAGAACATCGGTAATAAAAGAATGATCAAAAAGAAGTGAAGGGTGAAAAGAATAAGATTGAAGCCTTGCAATGATTGGATGGAGCTTTGCGACGAGATAAAGCGGAAAACTTGGAACTCCGGAAAGAAAAGATGAATCATCTCGAACCGAGAATGTGATATGATGAACAACTTCGTAAAGAAGAAATTAGATCACTTGGATGAAAGAATAATAAAAATTACGTTATGCGTGTCTTTCACCAATTTAAATTGATGACAAGCAACGGATTTGGCATACTACTTATTCTCGTAGAAAGGAATAAGAGAGACATAGCGCAAACTTGAGAAAGGTCTTCAACGAACCACCAGTAGGATTGAAACAACGAATAAATTAATATGAGAACATAGGAAGAGGAATCTTGATTGAACCATCGTAAGAATTGAAAATGAACAAAGAAAAGATAAAGAAACATCAGGAAGAATTAGAAACGAATGAAAATACTTGAGGGAATTTGATACAAGAGAACGAAGAGATCCCGAGCTGATTTGAGAATACTTGAATGATGCCTCGGTAAGATTTGGAGAACGAGATCTGAAAGCTGGAATGAATAAACCCGAAATGATGGCCTTTGGAGAATCAAACTGAAAAGACTCCTGAATTGCTCCGGAAGGGTGAAAAGGATTCTCGCAATCCAAAACAATTATGAGAGGATGCCATCAAGCTTGAACTTTGCATCTTTGGAAGAATGGGTAAGAATTTAAGAGGAACTCTTCTTCGGTCTTCAAAATCCGAGAATGACGACGAGAAACATCACCATGAATTGTTGAGGCACTCCGAATGAGAATAAGAAAGGTTGAACCAATGATGAAAAGAATTTGAAAGATCTTGGAGAAGGACATTTGACTGATGACAATTCATTCTTACGTCAAACTTTGAAATGAATTTGAAAATAACTCCAGAAAAATTAGAAGAGTGAGATAAGATCCTGGGAAAAGACCTGTGGGTTAGGGCCCACTCAAGAGAAACACCATTGGACGATTTAAAAGAGAGAATGCGCCGGTTGAATTAAATGGCTTGAATGAGATAACAACCTCGAAATAACTTGAACGGGTCGAGAATGGAAATGTGAATCTTCTGAGATATCTTCAGCACTCCGGAACAATTGAATATTGAGAAGTGGATGATTAAGAGGTGCGCCGGCATGAGAAGACATTCTAAACGAGAAAGAATATGATCGACAAAGATTGGCTTGAATCCACCGGAGAAGAAAGAGAACGAATGATGATGAACTTGAGGCTCCGTTAGTATCTTCCTGAGAATCACCAGATAAGAACATTGACGGAAAATAATGGAGAGACTTCCCATCAATAAAAAAATATACTTGATTAAGAAATCTGAATCCTTGAAGAAAAAGGGTGGGAGGGCGGGAAAACAAAGGCAACTTGGGAAGATGGAATGGATACCGTTGAGAAAACTTAGAGTTGATCTTGCGAATGTTGAAATGATCGGATCCACTTGAAGAGAAGCACGCCGATTGGAAAAGAATTAACATGACAACCTCGATGATCAATAAGGATTGGTATTCACATAGAAGTATGAGAACACCACTTAGGAAAAGGTATGGAATCAACACTTTACATTGAAGGAAGTCGAATACCACAACGGAAAAACAAAACAAAGGATTTGGTTTGCAGGATAAACCGGAAACAAACATATGATAGACCCCATATCCTATCATGTGTCTGTTGGAAAGATATTCTAGGAGATACTTGAATTCACACTTATAAACTCCCGAAACTTTTTGGTTATGCAATCTAGTGTTGGGGATACAGGGGAAGCATAATATCTCACCCAAACTAACAATACCTACATCGAGTTGTATCCATTCTTCAACACATAACCAAGAAACCTTCAGCAATCGTGTACCTCAACCTTCGAAAAGCATTCGTTATACAAGTTATGGCAATACTCATGAACTCCCGCCCTAGTACTAGGTGGCATCCAGGTTATCTCACCAACAACTTCATAAAAGAGATTTTCGATGTCGGCGAACTCAGGTATTCCAGAACTGCAACGATAAAATTGTGACGACAACACCTCGGAGCTCAACTCCCCGGGACACTGCCACAACCCCCAAATGTCAGGAGGCACCAAGAACAATGTTCCCGTCACAAGAATATCGGGACGATTCCAAGATACCCGCGTGATCCTAATTTTTTCGTGAAATTTGAGGAGAGAAAAGTCAAAACTTCTACGTCACGAGGCCTCACCAGAGTGACGAAGGGACTGAGGAGTAAAAAGAATCCTACTCTCCGATATATATAATCCTAAGACTCAAAGCATTTTTGTTCTAGACTCAACAACGTCAGCGATTCGATCAAGCAGGGGGCTCCTAAGTCGGGGATGGCTCTGATACCAACTTGTAACACCCATGATGCGGCTATATCTCCCACGTGTCGAGGCATGACTTAGAGGCATAAACGCATGGTGGTTTTGTCGCAAGAGGGGTAATCTTCACACAATCCCATGTACAGAATAAGAAAGGGTAAAGAGTTGGCTTACAATCGCCACTTCACACAAATAACAAGTTAAACATACATCATCTAGAGTACAATCAAGGTCCGACTATAGAACCAAAATAAAAGAAGATAACCCCGAATGCTAGATCCCCGATCGTCCCAACTGGGCACCACAACTAATCAACCGGAAAAGACACATAACAATGACCAAGATCTTCATCGAGCTCCCACTTGAGCTCGGTAGCGTCACCTGCGTTGGTACCATCGACACCTGCAACTGTTTGGATGTATCCGTGGGTCACGAGGACTCAACAATCTCACACCCGCGAGATCAAGACTATTTAAGCTTATGGGTAGGGTAAGGTAATGAGGTGGAGCTGCAGCAAGCACTAAGCATATATGGTGGCTAACATACGCAAATAAGAGCGAGAAGAGAAGCAACACAACGGTCGAGAAGCTAGAAGTGATCAAGAAGTGATCCTGAAACTACTTACGTTCAAGCATAACACAAGGCCATGTTCACTTCCCGGACTCTGGTGAAAAGAGACCATCACGGCTACACACGCGGTTGATGCATTTTAATTAAGTCAAGTGTCAAGTTATCTACAACCGGATATTAACAAATTCCCATCGGCCACATAACCGCGGGCACGGCTATCAAAAGTTTAAACCCTGCAGGGGTGTCCCAACTTAGCCCATCACAAGCTCTCACGATCAACGAAGGATATTCCTTCTCCCGAAAAGACTCGATCAGTCTTGGAATCCCGGTTACAAGACATTTCGACAATGGTAAAATAAGACTAGCAAGACCACCTGAATGTGCCGACAAATCCCGATAGGAGCTGCACATATCTCGTTCTCAGGGCACAACGGATGAGATAGGCTACGAGTAAAACCAACCCTCGAGTTTCCCCGAGGTGACCCCGCAGGAGGCTCGGTTCAGACCAACACTTCGAGAAGCACTAGCCCGGGGGGGTTAAAATAAAGATGACCCTCGGGTTGGCCGACCCAAGGGAAGGATAATAGGTTGTTAGGCAAATGTAAAACCAAGGTTGGGCCTTGCTGGAGGAGTTTTATTCAAAGCGAACTGTCAAGGGGGTCCCATAACCCCAACCGCGTTGGGAACGCAAAATCAAGGAACATAACACCGGTATGACGGTAACTAGGGCAGCAAGAGTGGAACAAAACACCAGGAAAAAGGCCGAGCCTTCCACCCTTTACCAAGTATATAGATGCATTAATTAAATAAGAGATATTGTGATATCTCAACATATCCATGTTCCAACATGGAACAAACTTCAGCTTCACCTGCAATTAACAACGCTATAAGAGGGGCTGAGCAAAAGCGGTAACTTAGCCAAACAACGGTTTGCTAGGAAGGTGGCTTAGAGGCTTGACATGGCAATATGGGAGGCATGATATAACAAGTGGTAGGTAGCGCGACATAGCGGTAGAGCGAACAACTAGCAAGCAAAGATAGAAGTGATATCGATGGTATGGTCATCTTGCCTCAGATCCCGCAAGGAAGAAGAACAAGTCCAAGAAGTAGACGACCCAACATAGTCGAACGAATCCTCACAACTCCGGAACGAAACCGAAGCTAACGAGAGAAGCAACCCGGAAAGAAGCAAACAACATAGTAAACAACCATCACATAAACATGGCATGATGCACAACCAAGTATGATGCATGTCCGGTTTAATGAGGCATGGCATGGCAAAGTGCACAAACAATACTACAAATTAAGTGAAGCTCAATATGCAACGAGTTGCATATTGACGAAACAACACATTCAATCATTTAGATCACTCTCGTTTATGTACCCAACAATATTAAATGTTATTAAACATGGACAGAGGAGAAGGATAAATAAACTACACATTTAGGCAAGTTTAAATGAGGCCGAAACAACAAGCAACAAGTCCGGAAAAATCCTCATGTGCGTATTTTTAAAGTTGGTACTGTTCTGCCCTATAAACAATTTTAGAGTTGTTAAACATGCAAGATGAGTGCACCATGTTAAACTATGCATTTTTCTACCCCATTTACATATAAAGTTTATTGAAAACCGAGCTACGGTTAATTAGTTATGAAATAAAACATTTTAACATGGCATTATGCAAAATAAACACAAACAACATTTTAAATATTTTAAGCATGGATGAAAGTTGCATATTATGAAACTAGACGAAAATCTAAGCATTTTACATGTATAAATTATTT